>NC_057412.1:20455927-21055927 GCF_019320065.1 Cervus canadensis | reverse complement strand
GAAAGAAGCAATTGTGCAGGCCCAGTGTGTGGCCCAGTTAGATAGATCTCTGATGGCCTCCCTTAATCCTGAAATAGATTTTAGATGCTATGGCAGATGGATGACTGCATTTCCTCCAGACAAGCTTCCATAAATATTTTTCCTCTTAGCCAAGTGTCTAAAAGGCATTGAACGGTAGTGAATTTGAGATTATGGTCCCTGAAAAGTTATCAGGAAAACCTTAATTCTATGTTTCCATTTACAAACAGACCTGCACATTCTAAAACTCAGCTAGAAGGTGTGGAGTACAAGCTCTTCAAATGGAAAGAAGAAAGCTGACAAGGATGAGCCTTAAGAGAAAACCACTCAATTTCTGATTTTAAAATGTGTACACGCCGTACCGGCTGGAAGAGCTCCGGGTCTCCTCAGAAAATGCCTCGGTCTACTCCAGTGCAGACAGAAATGGATGGCAGGTAAGTCCAGCAGCTGCCCTCCATAAAGCATGGAGGCAATAATTTGTTGAAAAACACTTGTCATGAAAATACTGCCTGAAGAAAAAGGAGAGAAAAGGAAGGAGGGAAGAAGGAAGAGATGAGTATCTACAAAGTATCTAATTCTGAGCAACAAAACTTCCTGAAACACTTTCCAAAACAGACTTGTGGCAAAATGTCCAACTTGGAAATAGAATTAGACAACCTAATGTATGAAATAACAAGGTCTCAGTTAGTCAAGTGAAGGATTGACAAATTAATCAGGTGCATGGACTGAAAGCAGAACTTCAGGAGAGAGACTAAAAAATAGAAGCGGCCCGTAAGCCTATTTATTTTGGCATTCCTTGTTTATAAAATATGTCTGTGTAGTTGAGTGACTTTCTCTATAGTCTTCACTTTACCCTATTACACGGAGCTGGACACGACTTAGTGACTAAACAACAACACTGATTGGGACCCAGTCTAGCTTCACTCACTTTCTCTTAATCTGCCTGATTCTTGAAGCTTTTAAAGTTTATGCTCCCTATACATCATCTTTATTCCGCAGTAAAGTGTGGACGGATTCATTCGAAACCCAACGAATATGGTAAAAATGGATTTTTATACGTTAGAATCTGAGCAACAGCAGCTAGAAGTGATTCAGATTAGCTGAAAAATATGTGCAAGGATTTTTCTAAAATCATGGCTTCAGACTTCACCAGAAGCAAGGTTCCTGTAACTGCAGAAGTTCGCCACACGAGGGCAGTACATGGCCAGTTATCGTACCTGAAAATATCAATAAAATGGAAATTTATGAAAACAAGATTCTGAAGGAAACAAAGCATGTTCTGTCAAAGATTACAAAGAATCTTACTTTGTAAAAGTTTCCAGACCCATATGTAGTTTTGAATAAAACTGAAATAGCTTGTTTGAATTTTGCTCTCACACCTACCCCGCCTCCAAATAGCCTCTATCAAACAGCTTAGGAGCTTTCCAATGTAAAGGCCTTTACACATCCTGTTTATTGCTACCTAGGACACACTCCTGCCCCGTGCTAATCTTTCAGGTCCCAGCTTAAATGCAGTTTCCTGAGAGAGGTCTTATATAGTTACCTTTTTTATATGCAAATCTCCCACAGGCAACATGCAACGTCTTATGTAGTCCCCCACCCAATCCCGCCATGTATTTCAGCCATGGTACTTATTCCAAATTATTTTACATACACATTTTTCCTATTTGAGTTTGTCTATTTCCTCCAGTATGCTCTGAGCTTATAAATCTAAAATTCTAAACTCTCTGGGTTATTTTTTTAATCCCCAAGTCTACTAAAGTGGGGTGTAAGGAAGCTTCAAGAACTATAGCTGAATGAATGAATGAGTCCCTATGTCTGTGGCGTATCTCTGTGTCTACACACACGTCTGTGCCCACCCACATGTTCAAGCGAGCCCCACATTCCTATGGAAATCTTTACAATAATAACAGTCATAAATGTCACTAATATCTTCCAACCAAATACACCTGAGAACTTGTTTAGAGGTTATAGTAATTAAGGGTTGTTCTGATATACCCTTTTCTTTTTAAATTTTTTTTTTAATTGGAGAATAATTGCCTTACAATGCTGTGCTGATTTCTGATATCCAACATGCATCGGCTATAGGCATACATGTATCCCGTCCGTTCTGAGCCTCCCTTCCACTCCCCATCCCACCCACGTGGGTCTCCCCAAAGCACTGATCTGAGCCCCCAATGCCATATAGCAGCTTCCCCACCACTATTTTACACATGGCAGTGTTTATATGCCAATGCTACTCTCTCAGTCCATCCCACCCTCGCCTTTTCCCTTGTGTTCACAAGTCCCTGATACACTCTTGATTGAACACCGCAACTCTTCTATTTAGAAACCTGTCCTTCTTTGGAGAGGGTAAGGGCACAGACCCAGGAAGAATACAAAGCATTAAAGAAAGAAGGCTACCCTTGCCCGCTTCGTCACACTTTTGTCATGGACTTTAGTCCTTGATCCAAGACCCCATATCTTCCTTGCTGCCTTGTTCTGCGTTTACCTTTTAAGGTAGAAATAAAGATAAAGAGTTCAGTTCAGTCGCTCAGTTGTATCCGATGCTTTGCGACCTCATAGACTGCAGCACGTCAGGCTTCCCTGTCCATCACCAATTCCCAGAGCTTGCTCAAACTCATGTCCATCGAGTTGGTGATGCCATCCAACCATCTTATCTTCTGTCATCTCCTTCTTCTCCTGCCTGCAATCTTTTCCAGCATCAGGGTCTTTTCCAGTAAGTCAGTTCTTCGTATTAGGTGGCCAAAATATTGGAGTTTCAGCTTCAGCATCAGTCCTTCCAATGAACATTCAGGGTTGATTTCCATTATGATTGACTGATTTGATCTCCTTTCAGTCCAAGGGACTCTCGAGAGTCTTCTCCAACACCACAGTTCAAAAGCAAAATTTTCAGCACTCAGATTTCATTATGGTCCAAATCTCACATCCATACATGACTACTGGGAAAACCAGAGCTTTGACTAGATGGACCTTTGTTGGCAAAGTAATGTCCCTGCTTTTCAATAAGCTTTCTAGGTTTGTCATAGCTTTTCTTCTAAGGAGCAAGCGTCTTTTAATTTCAAGACTATAGTCACCATCTCCAGTGACTTTGGAGCCAAAGAAAATAAAATTTGTCACTGTTTCCATTATTTCCCCATCTATTTGCCATGAAGTGATGGGACCAGATGCCATGATCTTAGTTTTCTGAATGTTGAGCTTTAAGCCAGCTTTTTCACTCTCCTCTTTCAGTTTCATCAAGAGGCTTTTTAGTTCCTCTTCACTTTCTGCCATAAGGGTGGTGTCATCTGAGGCATATCTGAGGTTACTGACATTTCTCCCTGCAATCTTGATTCTAGCTTGTGCTTCATCCAGTCTGGCATTTCGCATGATGTACTCTGCATATAAGCTAAATAAGCAAGGTGACAATATACAGCCCTGATGGACTCCTTTCCCAATTTAGAACCAATCTGTTGTTCCATAGTTTTCCTTTTTCTTCCAGCTTTACCGGCACTTACTGCTACATATAAAATGTTCACTTATACTTATCATCAATAGAGGGATATTAAAAATATCTATTATGGGGTATTAGATATTAAAATATCTGTCAATGGGTCAGTAGGGTATGAAACACCAGCACTCAACATAGTGCAGTTTTATGAAGCAATAGGAAAGGAGACAGACAGAATGTATGAGATACAGGGCAACTGCAGGGCTGAGTGAGTGCGTGAAAGGTCATCTTCCTAAAGTTCCATGACAATACGGATTCCAAAAGGGGAGCAGCCATTTGCCCACTCATCTTTACCCCATGCCTAGTATGATACCACAGCATAAATTGTTCATTAAGCAAATGGTTGCTTTGTGAAGATTTGAACACAAGCCAGAGTTGACCGGAAGTAGATGTTGTGTTTCTACGACTGAACAGCTGGCGTAGGCCTGAGGTATGCCATTAAGGTCCATCACCAAAGGCTGAGCGGTCCAGGTAGGCTGAAGCAAATGCCAGCTCTTTTCCAGCTTTGGAGAGCAGAGGATCAAGCCTGATGAGGACTAAAGGAAATTCTGGAACCTAAAGGATAACCATTGGCCCTGACATGTCAGTAGCTTTAGAGCTGTGCTTCCTTCCCATTCTCACCTATAGGAGGCTCTACCAGGGCCTAGCGCTAGATAAAGAGCAGAGAAGTGGTGGGAAAAGAGCAATCAAAATAAAACTGCCATATGACCCAGCAATCCCACTTCTGGGCATACACACCGAGGAAACCAGACCTGAAAGACACACGTGCACCCCAATGTTCATCGCAGCACTGTTTATAATAGCCAGGACATGGAAGCAACCTAGATGCCCATCAGCAGATGAATGGATAAGGAAGCTGTGGTACATATACACCATGAAATATTACTCAGCCATTAAAAAGAATTCATTTGAATCAGTTCTAATGAGATGGATGAAACTGAAGCCCATTATACAGAGTGAAGTAAGCCAGAAAGATAAAGACCATTACAGTATACTAACACATATATATGGAATTTAGAAAGATGGTAATGATAACCCTATATGCAAAACAGAAAAAGAGACACAGATGTACAGAACAGACTTTTGGACTCTGTGGGAGAAGGCAAGGGTGGGATGTTTAGAGAGAACAGCATCGAAACATGTATATTATCTAGGGTGAAACAGATCACCAGCCCAGGTTGGATGCATGAGACAAGTGCTCGGGCCTGGTGCACTGGGAAGACCCAGAGGAATCGGGTGGAGAGGGAGGTGGGAGGGGGGATCGGGATGGGGAACACATGTAAATCCATGGCTGATTCATGTCAATGTATGGCAAAAACCACTACAATATTATAAAGTAATTAGCCTCCAACTAATAAATGGGAAAAAAAAGGAAAAAACAAAAACAAAAAACTCCAGTCCAAGTGCAAAGGGAAGGAAAATTCCAGGGACCAATAGGACAAAAGGGAAAAAGAAACTTCAAAAGCACAAAGGCACCATTCCCCGACAAATAAGGGTATGAATATTAATGGGCAGAGTCTACAGGACAATGGTTTGTAAAACGAAGCCAGCAGACTAGAATTACCTGTGGGCCTTAAATATTTTTATGTGCAAGATTTTAACATTTCTTAGAAGTCGAAGGCATTATTTTAGATATCTCGTCATTCCATCTTTTTTTTCATTTCTAAGACTCAGAAGCTGTTTATTAACGGTAAAAATAGGACTGCAACAAACTTAAAATTTTCTGAAAGTCAAATAAAAAACACTTAGGCAGATGTGAATAACTGTATACATACAATGCAGCATTAAAATACTTCCTCAGTGGAACACAGTGTTAAATGAACAAATTTTCCATAGTAGCACTGCTTTTCTGTTCAGTTTCTATTTTAATCTCTGACATTCATACACACCTCTATACACCTGAAAACATCTGTTACTACTTAGAAAAGAAGAACTTTTATCAAAGTTCTTTAATACACCTGCATATCACACATTAAAAATCAAGTCTTTCACTCATTCCTTCTCTTTAAAATCATGTCACTGTACTAATCAGCAATTCAGTCCTTTCTACAACCTGGTCTTTTTAAGAAGTCTTAATCTAACATTTTCAAAAATACAAAATGACTGCTTTTAAAGTTAAGTTGAAATTAACTCATCTTTGATTTATTTTTAGCCATCTTAGCCCTGTGTGTGTGGGCTTACTCTGTGTGTTTCTTCCAGGTTAGTGAGCTTTGGAAGACATTCATCAATTGTTGCCTGCCAAAAATTTTCTGGTTTTCTTAGTGTTTTAAAATCTCAGAATAACCTAGGTTTTTCTTTCTTGTTCTTCTTAGTCTCTTTTTCTCTGCTTCTTTCTCTCCCATATAAACATACCTCCCCAAGCACTGAGAATTCTGAGGTTTCAGACAATCAAGAAAAACAAAGCATCACCTGAACACCTTTCAAAGTTGAAGCACACTCATGTATCAATGAATAGCAATGCGCTTTTGTCATTACAAGCAAAATTACAGCATTCTCTATTTCCAACTGCCAATAATGTAGGGATCAATCCAAAGAAAATGTCAGAAGCAATAATTAAATAAACGCCAATAGAATGACCTTATAATTTTAAGCCCAAGTCATAAAATGTTATATGATAAATACAAATTTCAACTCATCTCATTAATACCTGGAAGCATTTTGTGGTACTAAGAATATGCAAGAATACAAAAATCCATTTAGTTCCAAGTTCTTTAAATTTGGATGGACAAAACACTTGTGATTTCAATGAACTTTTAAAATTTAGTTGGGAACATATATACAGACATCTCTTAAGAGCTAAAGTCATACATTCAATATACACGCTGTGCTGTGCTTAGTCACTCAGTCGGGTCCAACTCTTTGTGACTCCATGGACTGTAGCCCTCCAGGCTCCTCTGACCATGGGGATTCTCCAGGCAAGAATACTAGAGTGGGTCCCCATGCCCTTCTCCAGGGGATCTTCCCAACCCGGGGATCGAACCCAGGTCTCTTGCATTGCAGGCAGATTCTTGATGGTCTGAACCACCAGGGAAGCCCTCAATATACATACAAGGGGACCACACGGGTGAGAGGGCAGAGTTCCACTATGAGATAAAGAGAATCAAGAAACCTGTGCGAACTGAGTCCCAGGGGCTATGAGCTTTGTGACTGCCTCCTTGGGGTTTGGAATCTCTGACATCAACTCTAAACAGGTTAGGTTTGCATTAGCAGCTACCCACCCCTCCAAAAGACAGAAGAGGAAAAAGGACTGGTCAATAAAGAAGCCGCTCAAAGTCTCTTCTCGTAATACACCACTGTCATGTAGTTGGCATCATCTTCCTCAGCAGAAAGATTCAGAATTAAGTACAGAATAACCTGAGCAGCTTCAGTTACCGAGATGGTGCTTACATTCTCAGTGGGCTTATATTTGCTCTCAATCAAGGGTGGTGATGGTTTAGTCACTAAATCACGTCCGACTCTTGCGACCCCATGGACTCTAGTCTGCCAGGCTCCTCTGTCCGTGGGGTTCTCTAGGCAAGAACCCTGGAGTGGGTTGCCATATTCACAATTAAATATAGAAGTATATAAAAGATTTAGAATCATGGAAGACAGTTTTGCATTAGGAAGGAATCAATGCATATTTGGAAATGTATCTATTTGTAATACTTAAGCATTAGAGTAATAGGTTAAAGGCAGAATATCAAAGGTTCACTTGAATACAGATATTTGATTTTAAATATCTTACTTTTATCATGAATAGCACTGGTTCATTTACAAAACTTTTGGATTCCCCCTATTTATTGTTCTCTTAAGAATAAATTATCAGGGAAATGTTGTTGGTTGTTATAGGATATTGAAGAACTTAAAAATGAAATAGCTTATACTACAATTAGAAATGCTTATGAACTATAATTCCGTGGGCCATAACTACTGAGCATGCACTCTAGAGGCCGTGAGCTGCAACTACTCAGCCCATGAGCAGCAACTACTGAAGTCCACACGCCTAGAGTCAGTTCTCCGCAACTAGAGAAGCCACCACACTAGGGGGCAGCCCCCACCTGCTGCAACTAGAGAAAGCCCGCACACAGCAACAAAACCCAGTGCAGCCAAAAATAAGCAAATAAATAAAAATTTTAGAGAAGAAATGCTCACGAATTATTACCTCTTCATAACTTCAAATTTAAAATATGCAATTAACTGCTTGATTGAGGCATAGTATTTTAAGTTGATATCTTATTGTGTATATAATGTTTTGGAATAACCAGAAGAAATTTTGATGCACTTTATTTGTTCATTAGATTATACTAGTTTTTTTTTAGATACCCCGAATTTTACTTACAGAAAATTGAAGCACTTAAAAATAAAATATTTAAATTTATTAAGACATTTAAAGTATTTGAAGATGTTTTACATTTATTAAATGATGAAATATTATTTAAAACCCTCAAGATAACTGCTAAACATTTATAGATTTGTAAATAAAATTGGTAATGAAAAGCCTAAGGAAGGATAATTTTCTACATCTGTCATTTAGTAAATTGAATAACAAGTGTTAAAAATAAGCTCCAGAAGTGTTCTCTTCATACAAAAAGGCAACAAGAAAAAAATCAGAAGGGCTGTATTCATTTTAATTAAAAATAAGATATTTAACAGAGGACTGATAAATCTGCTTTCATGCAATTTACAGAATGCAAAGAAAGTTCAAGATGGAATGTAGTTTATTTTCAATGGCAGATTTTAACCAACTCTTCACGTGATACCAATTAACCTGAGTCTTCCATCTACCTACATTCCTATAAAAATATATTTCTCAAAGCCACTCATTGTATTGTACACATATATATTCCTTCTCTTCTTCAGTCACATTCAAAGTACAAAGCTTATATAGGGTGGATTTAGACTAACAAGCATATGTGCTTATTAAAAATTCACAAAGAACCCCTTTTCACTTATTAGTCAAATATGTTCCTTCATGCTGCTCTATAGACAGGTGTATAAGGATGAGACTCATTAGGAAGTATTCTCCAACAGATAAAATGCTTGTGTAAGCTTATTAGTATGCTCATTTTACACGAAAGGTAATTGAAAGTTTCTCTGAATGGCTTTTTCTTAAGGGAATAGGATAAAAGCAGATGTTTTCATCACAAGCACCATTTACCAAGCAACCTGAAATGCATGGCATTTATAGGAAACAAAAGAAGCAAACAGAAGAACTGTACTCAAAACCACTGCTCTTACCAACTGGACTCCCAATGCATAGAAAAATTACTGTATTTCTCTTTCAACTCAATCCATCACCCTTCAGAATGACTACCTCAATCTTTACATATACAGTCCTCCGCATCCCCTCTATTCTCCTTACTGTTTGTCTTTTTATTCCTTGATACAAATAGAATCCATGAAGAGGAAACTATGTCTCATGCTTCTCTAAAGCAGTCTCAGGCCAATCTGTACTATGACCACTTCCTCTATCTGCTCAGATGTATTACAGAATCAACTGTCTTAAAATAAATGAATGAATAAATAAATTTACCTGGGATATTTCAGACTTGGTTTCAAGATTCCCTGGGAGATTTCACAGGGATATTAAGAAGAACATGTTACAGAATTATCTTGGGGTCAATACCCAGGAAAGAAGGGGAGAACAGCACGATAAGGAAAGGTAACGGGAGAAACTGGACTTCATGCAATGCATGGAGCTACGTGGAGCTGGATGAACACCTTGAAGTTGTATACAGGCCCAGTCCAAGTTGAAGCAAGGAGCTGGGCCTTAAAACACCCACATAAAGCAGCCTGTTCCAGCCTCCTGGAAAAGATGGCAGGTGTTTTTAGCTGAAGCAAATCCCAAAGAAGATTGTTATCATAACACCTACAATACAATGGAACCCCATTTTCATGATGCTGTTCACACTTCTACAACCCCTGTTTCTAGACTGACCTTTACCAGATCCTACTCCACCGAATTTTTAAATGTTAAGAGTACCTCATGATTCCTTTTCACCCCTCATCCTATAATACATTCTCTCAAGTCAATCTCATCTTCCATGCTTTTAATAATCACAGGCTGCGATAATTTTAATGTGTATCTATAAGAGACGTGTCTTCTAGCCCTACACAGATAAAACTGTAGAATTCTACCCATGACTTATTATACCTCCTGCTTTTTCCCAAGCAATATACATGTTTTATTCTTGTTTTATACAGAGAAGCCAGAGTGCAACTTTTAAAAAATAATTAGGTCATATTACTTTTCAGCTACAATCCTTCTGTGGCTTCCCATTTCCCTTCAGAAAAAGCAAAAGATTCTGAAAATTGACTCTTCCAAAGCTCTGCACATTGTGATTCACTTTTACCCCTCACTTCCTCTATTTAATTGTATTCAATCCAGTTTTCTCCCTAACCCCTTCCATGAGACTAGTTTATATTTATACATAAAGTCTCAGTTTGTATGAGACTTTTTAAAGAAAATCCTTCATTCATATTTTTCCAGAATATTCTGGGGATTTTATCTAGAGTCTCATTTTATCTTCATGTTAATTGAAATGGCAATTTATACAATTTTTTATTTCAATGTTTTTTTCCATTTGACTGTTAAGTTCAAAGAAGGCTGGGAGAAAAGTCTATTTCAAGTGCTTAGCAGAGCATTTGATATACAAAAATAGTTATATGTATGTATATGCCAAACAAAGCAGCATGACCCCAAAAATGGATTACTTAATTAGGATTAGTGTCAGAGGCCTATTGGGATACAGCAAAGAGGGATAAGCACCTATTACTAGAAGGAAGAATAAAATGTTAATGAAAAATAGGGGCTAGAAATTCAAAGATATCATAGAGGGTAGCAAAAGAATTTGCTTTTTTGAAGTTGTCTAAATGACTAAGCTACAAAACAAGCATGACTAAGTTCCTCATAATAAAACACCTAAATACTGTGAAGCAGGAAGTTTCCTGGTTGTCCAGTGGCTAAGACTCCATCCTCCCAATGCAGGGGATGAGGGTTTGATTCCTGGTAAGGGAACTAGGTCCCACATACCATAGCTAAGAGTTCACATGCTGCAACTAAACCCGACACAGTCAAATAAACAGACAAATAAATAAATACTATAAACTAATAGGGCTTCCCTGGTGGCTCAGATGGTAAAAAATCTGCCTGCAATGCAGGAGACCTGGGTTCGAGCCCTGGGTCGGGAAGATCCCCTGGAGGAGGGCATGGCAACCCACTCCATTATCCTTGCCTGGAGAATCCCCATGGACAGGGGAGCCTGGCGGGCTACGGTCCATAGTGTCTCAAAGAGTGGGACACGACTGAGCGCCTAAGCACACAGCACATGAACTAGTAGAAACAAGGTTTATCTTGACCTTCTAGGTGAATAGCAGTACATAGAGATAAAGAGTATTTTGTAGATGAGAAAGCAGTTATAAAAAAAATGAAAGCTGCCACAAAACCATTGGCTAAAACGTAGCATATTGAACTAATTTCTTTTTGACCCCTGAATGCACCATTTCTACTATACCAGTGCTATCTCAAAGAAATGCTAAGTAGTTTATAATAATGCATACCAACTAATTTTTTTTTCAGCCCCAGGAGTAACCAGCTTTAGAAACTTAAGTGAGAGGACAAGGAAGAGGAAACTAGCTTTGAAGAATGCTAGGATTAAGGTTAAAGCTTCTGCCTGCAATGCAGGAGACCCAGGTTCAATCCCTGGGTCAGGAAGATCCTCTGGAGAAGGAAATGGTAACCCACTCCAGTATTCTTGCCTGGAGAATCCCATGGACAGAGGAGCCTGGTGGGCTACAGTCTACGGGGTCGCAAAGAGGCGGACACGACTGAGCGACTTTACTTACCTACTTAGGATTACAAAATGACTTGGGTTTTTGCATTTTTCTGTAGAAGTGCGGCATATAAACCCTCAGTAGACAGTAAAGGAGGCACGTGCATTAGAAATGTGCCAACACTGTGCCCTTAGCTGTGACTGGTAAGATCAACTGAGAATTTCAATCAGGACTGTCACTTTTGGAGGAGATCAATTCCAACTGATAAAGAGCACAGACTGCCAAATGCAGATGGGAATTATGTGACATATCAAGGTACAGTTCTGTGCAACATACTCTGTGCAATATGGCTTACATAGTCAACATGCATTTATTTAACTGCACTCAACTAATGTATGCCTTGAGAAGCAAATACATCAAACACTGAGCCTTAACAGACTTTTGAAAGAAAAAAGGGATTTTCTTGTTGTTGTTAAACAGTCCACTGATTAGTTTATAGCATAGAAGAGAAAAGCTAGCCCAGCACATCTTTAGCTTCTAATCATGCTTCACGTCTTGATTAAAGAACAGAGCATCATCTATGAGTAATCTGTTCTGAATCACTTTGGGATATTCCATGCCAAGATAATACTGATGGGGTCTGCCTTGAGACCTGTCTAAGGGAAGTATAATATCAAAAAGGATCTTAGTATAGGTTCATTAATTCCACAACCATTGTTTTTTAAACACCAAACATATTCCAGACATTGTCTTAAGAAGAGGGGATTTAGAGAGGGAAAGAAAGGTATACTGCATGTTGCCTGGTAGAGGAAGACAAATAATCAAATGCAGTAAATTGCAACACATACAAAGACAGAAATGCATGGAAGTCTGAAAATTGGCACACATGAGAAAAAAGTCATCACTTTGACATAGTGAAAGCAGCTCTTCTGTTTGCTCATTTCTGTCCCCAACTTTAAAAGAACCTAATTATAGGAATGAGATCACTATGCAACTTAACCTAACTCCTACCTACACTCTCCTGAATACACACCATGCCTTGCCTAACCTGTTGATTCTTTTTCCTAGATAAAAACAAGAATGAATGAAGAATTTAGTAGTTAAAGAATGACTAGCACACGACCCCCAACAATCTGCTTACCAATCCTGCAGACAGATCACACAGGCAATAAACTATTAAGTTAGCCCAAAAGTTGATTCAGTTTTTTCATAAGATGCTATGGAAAAACCTGAACAAATTTTTTGGCCAACCCAATATATGATGAGAGATCCAGCCTGCACTCAGTGGGGAACGATGCAGAACCCAACCTCCTGCCTCAGTGAGTCACTGAGATTCTTCCCCTGGATGAACAGGGTCTTCAGAGTTGGCCTCAGGACACAAGTTCACCTTGTCCTCAGATTGCAAGTTTTTCGGATTCAAGCATCTTTACCTTCTATTGACACTTGCCCCTCGAACTATTGGATTTTGACAGTAAGCAGCCAAGCCTAAGCGCAGTAACAATAAGAAAAGGCAATTCTAAGGAAGATTTATTTAAGTGTTAATACTCAAGCTAAGACTGTAAAGAGTAGCAGTGTCTCTGGACATGACTTGGGGCAGAGAGGGAGTAAAGAAGTCAGGGATCAAAATAAGATGCTTCAACAGAGAGAGCTGAAATAGCAGAGCCTTACAGGTTTGGCCCACATTGTAATTGGGAGATTTACAAGCAGTTTGATTGGCTGGGGCATAGGCTGAGAGATAGGGCATGATAAATTGTATCTGGAAACAAGTCAGGGTTTTCAATGTCAAACCAAGAAATATTCATGCTTTTTTATGTGCCATGGGAAGACACTGAAAGGCTTTAAGCAAAACAATGGCACAACATCACATAAATACAGATTTAAGGTAGTAACACAAAACATTTCTTTATCCAATGAATTGAAAAGTAGAATTGTGCAGTTTACCTGCAAATAAGTACTTTTCACCCCCACCAAAATATTATAGCAAACAGAATTGCTGACAAGTATTAAGTATTGAACATTGTTTCCTCCTGCAACAACGGATTTCCAATTTTATTCTTTCGGTTCTAAGTGTGCCTATTTCCAAGGAAGTATAACCCAAATCTCCATACCTTATCATCTGAAATCAGTACAAGTGACTTGCTTATCCTGAAGAGAGAGAGTGAGAAGTACAAGACTGATGGAAGCATGTAGTTCTCCTGAATTAACCAGCTGAGCTATTGTGAGAAGAAGGTGATTAGACTGAAATTTCAAACTATTTTTTACTTAACGTGGTAATCACAAGCAAGCAGGTACTTTTTTATTTCTACAGGAAATCACAGAGAGAAAAACGAAGTTCACACTTCTGAGCCCTCAGAAAAAATGCTATCAGAAGCAGTGGTCCTTTTTTCAAAGGCCACTGCAAATCATTCCTAAAAGCGGTGTGGTGAAAAGTGAAGAGCCAACTACCAATCAACATGCCTACACCTCTTTCTCTATCACTCCTTCCATCAGGAACTGAAGTCTGTTTCCTCCAGTCTTGAATCCAGGCTGTGCATGTCCAACAGAAGTGATAACAGTCATGTGAGATTTCTGAGCTCAGGTCCTCTAGCTATTACTTTTCATCTTGGAACCCAACTCTCACACGGAGAATCCACATTTTTCTGCCAGAGATGGTGGATGCATGGAAAGACAGGCCCTGGAGGAGGAGAAACCCAAGTAGAGAGGAGTCTACATAGGGGAGAACCATGGCAATGAAGGCAACAGCAAGCCCACAACCCCCAGATAGCTAAATTAGGTTAAGTGGAATCTACCAGCTTCAGTTCAGCTGTCCAACCAGAACCTTGTCAAGCATACATAAGCTATCTCTGCCTAGTCCTGCCCAAATCACCATCCCACAGAACTGTGAGCAATAAAATAGCTGTGGTTTCAAGCCATTAAGTTCTGGGTCGTTTATTATACAGAAAACAGGTAATCAATACATGTGCTAACATACCTACTACTACCTTTTCAAAGAAAATCCCCAGCGCAGACCAGGTTGCCATGTAGAAGATTTCTGTGGGCTAAATAATAGTCCAAAAGCATCGATCAACATGCCTATGCCTCTCTGTACAGTATAGGACACAGAAGCAAGGCCACAGGGGCAGGCTCTGCACTCAACAGGATACACAGAAAGTCAGTGTACAAAGGGCTGCAGGTGACCCAACGGCCTTTTCAACACTCACAACAAGAAGCAGAAGCAAGGGTCCAGCAAATCCTAGGCAGTGATGTATGTCTGCCACAGATGAATCAGGCCCGACCAAGCAGGAATCTTGGCCAAAGAAAGATATTAGAAAATCCACTGAAAACCCTGGACCTGTTTTTCCTTTAGACATATGGACCAGGTGTAATAAAAAAAAAAAAAAAAGGTTTTTTAATCTTTCATTGAGGAAGCGAAGAAAAAATAAAAACCCTCACTTTTGACTGATGTTACATCTACTTTATGATGTTTTAGAAGTTTTGTTTATTCTTAGTGTGAAAACCAGTCAGAATGTGTACAATTTCTCCTATTTTTCTTTTTAAAGCTGCAACATAGAAGTTTTACAATAATACTTCAACACAGAAATTTTATAATATATTACACATTGTAATAATAAAACTTTACTATCCTGAAACAAGCAGGGTCATACAGTGTCACAAACTTCAATGTGTATGATAAGAATGTTGCTTTTTGAATAACATTTATGGTCTGTGTGGAGCACCCCAATATGTAATGATTTAAGCTAACACGACATAGCATTTAAAAAGTTTGTACGCTAGAAATTTTAAAAGTGCTAAGTTACAGATTTTCAAATATTTATGAGACACTAATAAGATGCCATGATTCTTCTGGACACTTAACCAACCCAGTTGAGCAAAACAAATAGAAATGACAAAGTTTTATTACTGTTCCATGATAATTTCCATTTTAATTATTTTCTGGCTTCAAAATAATGGAAAATTTTTAACAAACAAAAACTAAACATATTTGTTCCTTGTTCTTTTCTTCTAAATAAAATCCTCTTCCCCCGCTTTTCAGTTCAGTTCAGTTCAGTCGCTCCGTCGTGTCAGACTCTGCAACCCCACGAACCTTTGGTTAAGCTAAATAAGTTTGTTTTATATGCAATTGCTTTGTATTTCAAGAACAATTAGATAGATACACAGAGAGATAGACACATTATACATGATGGGTGATTAATTTCAACTCCTGATACTTGAATAACCAAAAAGGTGGTCTCCAAACAATTTGGCGAGTAAACATCACAGCACCACTGTCAGAAATAGCCCCCAAAAGTCACCACAGCAGAATTCAGGTGCTAGTGACCTGATTTTAATTTCAAATACTTGACCAGACTTAAAGATCAAATTTAAATAGCACATGCTTTTTTTTAATGTAAAAATATGCATCAAAATTTTGTAATCCTTGCATTTTTCTCACACAGTTTGAATCTAGTCAGCTGCTTATGTTATTAAGAGATTCTAAGGTTTTGATATAGTAGTGACCTTTGATAGGTCTTTTTTGTCTCTTTAAACAATATTCAAAATCCTGAAGGCACTTATGTTTGAACTGTTATAACCTATAATACCATTGCAATGGTATTCCCTATGATAGTTAAAAATTTTGTCTGAGTTTTATTATATTGCACTTACCTCAAGATTTTCTTAAAGCACGTCCCAGTTCTTTGGAGATTTTCAAAGTCTGTTTAACAGCTTTTCTTATTCATTAGCAACTTCCCTTAGAATCTACTAATGAGTCTCTATGGCCTTCGAGTTCTGTCAGTCACGGCGCTTTTTAATGTCTTTATCACATATTTGGGAATACTTCTGTTACTTTTCACTTCACTTAAAAGCATAATGACTTTTCTTGCATATATGACTGCTAAAAATGTTATGTAACTCTTACTTGAATCTACATTTTGTCTAATTATGAGTCACTTAGGTCCTCCACAGATCATAGGCGCCTACTGTTTTTCAGAGAACAAAACCTAGTTTAGTTTTACCAACTAAAAACGGGCACTTGTCATCTGCCTCTACAAGGATTAGGTCACTAGCTGCTGTAGTTCTGACCTTCAACACCCTCAAAGGAGATCAGGAATAAGGCACTCTGTGCCTTGGGAAAAACTGGCAGAATAGGTCTTCAGACAGTTAGACATTTTTAAGAGAAGATGTTATGAGTCCAAACTCTTGCAGCTTCTCATATTGAGAACAACACTCATTAAGAGTGACACTGGCTTCTTGTGACTAGCAGCAAGCCTCTGCCAAAATTTGTGCTTGACTGTGCATGCCATGTTTCCTGAAATCATATATATACTGACCTTTTCCCCTACTTATTTGGAGCATTTTCTCAGAGCTATCTGAGATGCTGTCTCCCGGGTTATGGTCCTTGTTTGGTCCCCAAAAAACTTAACTCACAACTCTCACATTGTGTTTTTGTTTTTTGTTTTTTTTGTTTTAGTTTTTGTTTAGTTAATAGTTCTCTGTAATATTATCCTCTCTTATACTTGCTTTTTCAGAATATATTTGAGTATATATTTAATTATACAGCACATGCTTTATCTCCCTTACATGGTCTACTGTGCTGACTCCTCATCTGAAAAAAACATCAATTTTTCTAATCCAGTATATTTTTAATAAAATCATGGCTAAGAGCAGAAAATTTCTTTCCAAGGTAGTTTTCCTTTCTTTTCCTTTTCTTGAAAACACTCCATCCAAATACTTTTTCAACTGCCTAAAACACTTAGCCCTACCCATCTATCTTCTCAGCTCCTTGGCTTTGGTTGATGGACTAACAAAAGTAGTCACTGGATGTTTCCAGAAAGTACATCCTATTCTCATAGCCCCAGAGTATTCCTAACATAGGTTTACTGGACTTGGCAAATAAAAGTATGGATTCCCACTTAAAATTAAATTCCACCCAAATAAAAATAGTTCTTTAGTAAATATATCCCAAATTATCTGTGATTTTTATGAAGATCAAATTTAAATAAATATCCTCTAATTTATCAGAAAATCCTACTCTAATGGAATAACTCTAGCTTTTATCCAAAACCTTGATTGGGAATCTTGGATTATATCACTTGTTTCATCTCCAGGAGTAAAAAGCTGAAAACAGAGAAGGCCAGGTTTCGTTTTATTTTTATGTACTTGATTTTTATGATATGAGAACTGACATCTCAGGAATAGACTTGCATGGACACAAATAGGGCCTCACCGCTAGAAATTTCTCTGGAATGAGAAGCAAAATCCTTCTTTTGTTCAATGGGGTTGCTTGGAAATGAACTCATTTATTCAAATTGTAAGCACTGCCCACCTACTCTATGACAAGTATTGTAAAATCAAGGATCTCACAAAGAACAAGTGATATCCTGTCCACATGAAATTTTAGGTTTAGTAAGTGGGGAAAAAATATATAGAAAGTGTTTTTTTTTTTTTTTACTGGATTTAGTGCCTGTACCAATCCTTTAGTACCAATCCTTTGATTGATGCATGTTTACCTATAAATTATACTCTCATTATTAAAAACAGCTTATGCTATATTGGAATTTAGAGTATTCAGATATAGATTTCCTTACAGGCAACAAAATGGTTAAGTATGTGTGACCCTAGGAAGAAAAATGTGCTGACCAAATGTAAAGCTGAGATTCAGAAAACATATTTCCACAGAACTATAAAAATGATCTTAATGTAATTTTCTGGAGCTTTCTTGGCTTCAATACTCCAAATGTTGGGTTGTCTTAGCTTAGTCCTAAGATATCTCTTCTCTGTAAATCAGTCTGTTAGTTAGAGATCCATAAAGGGTGGTCTGGAGACACTCGGGTATCCCTGAATGGATTCAAAAGTCAAAAATTTTACAGCAGTGAGATGCTATTTCCTTTTAGCGATCCTCTCACGGTTTTACCTCTCACAGTTATAAACTTGGGTTTTTCAAAGGCAGCATGGCAAATGATATCTCAACAGGCTGAAATTAGAAGCGGATATGAGAATACAGTTGTCTTTTTCTACAAAACCTTTAAAGAAAGGCATTTGTTGTTGCTCAGTCACTAAATCATGCCCAACTCCTTGCGACCCCATTGACTGCAGCATGTCAGACTTCCATCTCCTTCACTGTCTCATGTCCATTCAGTCGGAAATGCTATCTAACCATCTCATCCTCTGTCGCCCCCTTCTTCTCCTGCCCTCAATCTTTCCCAGCATCAGGGTCTTTTCCAATGAGTCAGCTCTTCACATCAGGTGACCAAAGTATTGGGTTTCAGCTTCAGCATCAGTTCTTCCAATGAATATTCAAAGTTGATTGCCTTTAGGATTGGCTGGTTTTTATCTCCTTGCAGTCCAAGGGACTCTCAAGAGTATAGATATATATATCAATTTAAGTATTTATTTTTTTCTCACTATTTTATGTTTTGAAAAATATAATTAATCTTTATAAAAATTGTATTCATATGAAGAGCACATTACCCTTACTTTAAAATGAACTAGTATGTATTTTGAGAATTTCTGTTTTAATTTATATTAAGATATCTAAACCCACATAAGCAAAAATTCTCCAGATTACTATTTTTTAATGTAAAGGGGTCTTGAGACCAAAGTTTTGAGAAAAGTGATATCTATTCACACAGCTGTAAACACCAATCTTGTTATACTTATGACAAAATTTATATATTCAAGTGTAACCACTCTCAGTATTAAGGTCTTTCAATGGCTTTCCTACAAGCATAGAATAAAATTCAAACTCCTTTTGTAACCTACCAGGTCACAGGAGAGTTGGTCTAGATCTCCCACTTCAGTACCTGTCACTTTCTGCTGTCTCTGCTTGATCCACACTGGACATCTAAGCTGTTCTTTATGTCAAGAATGGTCTCATTTCAGAATCCTATTCTCTAATATTCTTCTCAAAATTACTTGCTTCTTTATTTACTCAGGTGTCTACTCTGAGGTTTTTCTTTAGAAAAATCTTCTCTGACAATCCATTAGGAAAAGCAGTCCCCATTACTCCATCACCTAGACCTGCTTCACATGTATTCATAGTTCTATTATAGTTTGGATTAAAATATAAATAATATACTGTCTGTATTGGTACAATATCTATAAGTACATGGCATATGTACTTATATGGTCTATATAAACCATTGTAATCTTTGGTACAGTTAATATATTTGACCTTCTAGATTTGAGGTGAGAGTAATACAGAGCTTATTCTTATAGCTTTTCACATTGAAGGTTATTTCTTTAACTGAATTTCTTCATGCTAATAATTCAAGAAGCACAAACATGCATACAGAAAAGTATTAATGATATTGGATAAATTATCCCTAAAAGAGGTTTAATTGAATTTTTGTCATTAGTCAAGCAAAGGAATTTCTTCCATACGATCTGAAAATAAAAGCACATTCAGTGCCTTATATTTTCAATGCCTTGTATACATCAGAAATATAAACCAGTACTTGAGTAACAATAAAGCAAGTTAATGTTTAACATTATCCACATTAGTTCTAAGCCATGTCTTGAACTTCACAATGTTTTATTTATTCAGTGGTTAACTGTTCGCTTATTACTGTGACCCAGATAACAAGAAGAAAATTATGGTCACCAATTTGGAGAACAAAATGTACATCAACCAAGTGGATACAACATTTTGTGGGGTAAACACAGTGAGTTCAATTTGGGACAAAATAAAATTGAAATGACTGAAATATCAAGGAGGAAATATCCAAGAGAATGGGAGAGTTAGGGTGGAGATTCAGGACTAGTGAAGTGGATTTGGCAACCTAGATCACTGAAGCTACAGAGACCACTTAGAATGGTAAACTGAAAAAAGACAGCTCACTTACTCAGGTGTTTGCAATCAGGAGCCAGGCTTCATGAAACATTCTAAATGCAAAAGATTTTGCAGTACAGAATCACTGAAGATCGGCCTTCTCTTTGAGATCTGTTTGACACACATACTGTGTACTTGCTCTACATCAATGTAGTAATTGCAACCACTAACATATATAACATTTTTACAGTTTACAAATATAATAGTGGATTGTATTAAATTTGGACCTCTCAAGAGACCTTATAATTATTTCTATTTTATGTAAAATTTCAGTAAGTTAAAATGACAAGGTCACAAATAGGTCCCTGATCCCTAATCCAGCAACATTTTATGATGTATAATTGACACTATGGAAGTGGAAATACTGTGATTTTCTCCCTGAATTTTACTTCTGCTGCTGCTGCTGCTGCTAAGTCACTTCAGTCGTGTCTGACTCTGTGCGACTCCATAGACGGCAGCCCACCAGACCCCAGTCCCTGGGATCTCCAGGCAAGAACACTGGAGTGGGTTGCCATTTCCTTCTCTAATGCACGAAAGTGAAAAGTGAAAGTGAAGTCGCTCAGTCATGTCCGACTCTTCACGACCCCATGGACCGCAGCCTACCAGGCTCCTCCATCCATGGGATTTTCCTGGCAAGAGTACTGGAGTGGGGTGCCATTGCCTTCTGAATTTTACTTCTAGTTACTCCTAATTGCTTCATATGACCTAACTGAAAACTTTGCACTGCAATCAATCTTTCCCCTTCCCAAACTATTTTCCACAACTGAGATAACTGCTAGGAACTATCAACCTAACAATCTCTAACCCTGCAGAGGTTAAGTGTGCTTCTAGCTAAACTTCCTAATAATATTTGCACAAACTGTTAACTTTAAAGACATCTCAGATACAGAGTTTCTGTTTTAATTATAAAGAAAAGGAATATTTTAGATAAGATTACATTTGAATATTTAGGATAATTTAACACTTACTTTCTATAAAAATTTCCTGAAGCAGCAAAGGGAACAAAAATTCATTTGAGATAAAGTTGAATTTTATTCTTTTATTTCAACGTATTGATTTGCTAATATTCTATAGAGAACTACAATCGTACAGCAGGCTAAATAATGAGGTCCTTTCGCTATTTTTTTTTTTTCCTTAAAAGATTCCTTCATACGTAGCCAGAAATATAAGGTTTTAACTACTTGAAACTGCTGACAGCAAAATGAAAGAGTTCCATCAAGTGGCCAAATAAAGACATGGCAGTTCACATTTCACCAATACAAAGAGAAAAATAATACCTCCAAAGCCTAGTTCACACATACATTTTCAACTAAATCCCCAAAATGCATGCCACGCAAATTTAAAAAACACTACAGATACAATTTAAACATCATTAATGAATTTTCCCACATAATTATTAAACTGCAAGAGAAACTAAGTCTATTTTGTTTTCTTATTTTGATTTTCTAATACTCTGCCCACATAGCTTAGGCTTGAAGATGCGTGGTTATAATTTTAATTCCTACATTATAGTCATCTGTTTAAATTATTCAGTAGGTACACCAGAAATTAACAAAACTAAGTATTGGATTGTGCTAAAACTTAGAAACCAGTTACAATAAAATGAGTCAAAATATTTAAAAATTATAACTTAAAAATATGAAAGAAATTCAACTGAAGCTTCTTGAAAAATGAAATTAGTTATAAAGCATTTGTTGTTGTTGTTTAGTCACTAAGTTGTGAGTTATAAAGTATAAGCATGTTAGTTTTATTCATTAATATCCTAAGATTTTGAAATATCTTATCAGGTTGCACCCCTCCTTATAAAAGATGAAAAAATGGGTGCTTCTGTTTATAAATTATAGTAGGTTTAAGGGGATACAATTCCTTACCTCTCTACTTTAGAAATGAGCAATAACTTATTTTAAAGCTATAAATGCTACTTCTAAATGCACACTACTGATTAAGATTTCTTTCAAACTTTATCAAGGTGTAGTTCATTGAGAAACCACTTCTAGTACATAACTAACCATACATTTGACTTTATGGTCCAGCTCTCACAACTGTACCTGACTACTGGAAAGAAGACAGAACAACAAAGAGTAGATGTTTTCAAAATGTGGTGCTGGAGAAGACTCTTGAGTGTTCTTGGACAGCAAGGAGATTAAACCAGTCAATCTTATGGGAAATCAACCCTGCATATTCACTGGAAGACTGATGCTGAAGTTGAAGCTCCAATACTTTGGCCACCTGAAGCGAATAACTGACACCCTGGAAAAGCCCCTGATGCTGGGAAAGATCGAAGGCAGAAGAGGGTGACAGAGGATGAGTCGCATGGCGTCACTGAGGCAATGGACATGAGCTGGAGCAAACTCTGGGAGATGGTGAGGGACAGGGAAGCCTGACATGGGGTCAGGAAGAATGGGACACGGCTTGGCGACTGAACAAAAGCAACAAACATTTGACTGTATGCAGCATTTCCTACTTTGTATGAAAACAATGTGCATTATTAATGAGACAATGTTAAAGGATACATTTTTATATTAAGCCTGTGAAATCTCATTAGAGTACATACTGCATGTGTGATTAGTCCTGTCTGAATCTTTGTGACCCCGTTGACTGTAGGCCAGCACGCTCCGCTGTCCATGTAATTTTACAGGTAAGAATACTGGAGTGGTTTGCCATTTCCTCCTGCAGGGAATCTTCCCAACTCAGGGATTAAACCTGCAGCTCCTGTATCTCCTACATTGGCAGGTGGATCCTTTACCACTAAGCTACCTGGTTAAATATAAAATTGGAGACAGGGTGTATAATGATTAAGAAAATGGGTTTTAGCATAATAGATTGGATTTGAATCTAATCTGCCACTGTTTTGCTCTGTTACCTGGAGCAACTATGTCTTCATTTATGTAAGAAAAGGAAAATATTACTACTGATATCACTACTATAGAAATTAAATCCTATATTTCATATCGAGTAGTTAGATATGCAATTGACAACCATTTAAATGAATAATACTTTTGGGAGGAAGAATACATTATTCTCTCTTCTCATTGATAGAATCACAAGCTGGAATCAAGATTGACAAGAAAAATATCAACAACTTCAAATATGCAGATAATACCACTGTAATGTCAGAAAGCAAAGAGGAACTAAAGAGCCTCTTGATGAAGATGAAAGAGGAGAGTGAAAAAGCTGGCCTTAAAGTCAGCATTAAAACTAAGATCATGGCATCCAGTCCCATCACTTCATGGCAAATATATGGGGAAACAGTGACAGACTTTATTTTCTTGGGCTCTAAAACCACTGTAGACAGTAACCACAGCCACAAAATTAAAAGTCACTTACTCCTGGGAAGAAAAGCTATGACAAACTTAGACAGCATATTAAAAAACAGAGGCATCACTTTGCCAACAAAGATCAGAATAGTCAAAGCTATGGTTTTTCCATTAGTCCCATATGGATGTGAGAGTTGAATCATGGAGAAGGCAGAGCATCAAAGAATTGATGCTTTTCAATTGTGGTGATGGAGAAGACTCATGAGAGTCGCTTGGACAGCAAGGAGATCACACCAGTCAATCCTAAAGGAAATGAACTCTGCATATTCATTGGAAGGACTGATGCTGAAGCTGAAACTCCAATATTTTGGCCACCTCATGAGAAAAGCCAACTCGTTGGAAAAGACCCTGATGATGGGAAAGATTGAGGGCAGGAGAAGAAGAGGGCAGCAGAGGATGAGATGTTTGGATGGTATCACTGATTCAATGGACATGAGTTTGAGCAAATTCCATGAGATGGTGAAGGACAAGGAGGCCTGGTGTGCTGCAGCCCATGAGGTTACAAAGATGGGACAGGACTGAATGACTGAACAACAGAAATCTCATTAGTAAATAAACATACATGTTTATTTAGTAAACATTAGTAAATACATACATACATTAGTAAATAAACAAACATAAAAAAGGTGTAGCCTTTTTTATACAAGTTCATTGGATTTGAGAGTTTAAAAAAGGTAAATGACTAAGGAAATGAAATAATAGAATAGAAACACACTGCTTCTATGATAGCATCATGATCATAGATTTTCTTCCGTATGAACTTCCTCCAAACTAGGACTCTTCAAACCTGCATTTCCATTAAAACAAAAAGCCACAAAGAGGTTCACATAGTCACCCTTTTATTTTCCTTTGGAAATCGGCATTGCTAATAAACAAAGCTAAAGTAAAAATCTCACATAAGAACAAATACAACTCTTCTTGTAAACATGGTATTAAAACAATGCTGGAAATGAAGGAAAGGGTGAGAGGAAGGATGATAAAATACATTTAGTAAAAAGTAAACAAGTAGAATTATAGGTACAGATTATATATGAATTATTTGTACTCTTCTTACATATTTCTATGTTTGAAATAATTCCAAATAAAATATAATTTAATATAAAAGAAAAACATCTTATTCAGCTAACTTAAAAGTAAATGAATGTACCTCTGATAAATATTCACTTAAAAAAAGAAAAAAAAAAACTTCTGATGCTATTTCTGCAAGACAAGAAATAAGCAAAGAAGGAAAGCTGGAGACGCAAGAAAGTATATTCAACAGTAGAAGTGGTAAGCATGTGGATAAATCTAAATACACACAGTCTGTGTGAAACAATAAAATATATAATTTAGGGAGAAAGAAAATAGAGAATTAAAATACAGAACAAGAATAAGTAAGATTAGACAGATGGTGATTTGATTTTTTAAATTCTAAGGTCCATTTGTTCTACAAGTAGGAGTAAGTGAAGTGAAAGTCACTCAGTCGTGTCCGACTCTGCGACCCCATGGACTATACAGTCCATGAATTCTCCAAGCCAGAATACTGGAGTGGGTAGTCGTTCCCTTCTGCAGGGGATCTTCCCAAGCCAAGGATTGAACCCAGGTCTCCCACATTGCAGGTGGATTCTTAACCAGCTGCGCCACAAGAGAAGCCCAAGTAGGAAGTCACAAGGGAAGCTACAAGTAGGAGTAGAAATAGTGATTAACATAGATTCAAAGGTAAATACACCTTTTGCAGTTGTACTGTAACAACTAAGATAGTAGAGGGGATAAATGGAGTGTGGGAGAAAAAACAATTTGAATGATGCAAAAATGTTGAGCAGTGAAACAAATGAGAAATATACAAGATAAGAAATAAGATGGTAATGAATTCAAATATAAGAAGCAACCCTAATAAATATAAGTGGATTAAATTTACCAAAGCTATATTTAAAAGAAAATAAAGGATTACACTGCTTACAGGAGTCACAACTAAACATAAGATCATGAGAAAACTGATAACAAAGGACAGAAAATTGGTAGGGAAAATATTAGCCAGGGGAAAGCTCATACATCTATATTGATATGACAGAATATTCTTTATGGCACAAAACCACCTGTATAGTACAGAAAAGATCATAGAACAATGATAATAGTTCCATTTATAGAAATTATTCTAAACTTTGATGCTTCTAATAACTTGCCATCATAATATATAAAGAAAAATTATAGATATGAGAAAGCAATTACATTATTAGAATAAACAATATTCTAAGCTACACATGAAACTTCAAACAAAACTTGACCATGTCCAAAACCATAAAAGAAATATCAGAAAATTTCAAGAAATTATCATGCGGATCCTTTTTCTTCAACCACAATGCAATTAAATTAGAAATCAGAAAAAAATTCAGTAATTAAAGTGTGTATTTGAATTTACATGAGGATACTTATGACATACTGCTGCTGCTGCTGCTAAGTCTCATCAGTCATGTCTGACTCTGTGTGACTCCATAGACCTAGCCCACCAGGCTCCCCCATCCCTGGGATTCTCCAGGCAAGAACACTGGAGTGGGTTGCCATTTCCTTCCCCAATGCATGAAAGGGAAAAGGGAAAGTGAAGTCGCTCAGTCGTGTCCGACTTGTATCGACCGCATGGACTACAGCCCACCAGGCTCCTCTGTCCATGGGATTTTCCTGGCAAGAGTACTGGAGTGGGTTGCCAGTCTAGAAATCAGCAAACACTGAAAATTTATTAAACCACTAGTTTCAGACATTAGTGAGAGAACAGTAAAGTGAACCCAAACAGAGGAAAGGAACATTACTTTAACAATTACCAAAAAAGTAATCAAAAGAAAATCAAGAAACCCAAAGGTTAATTTTTATGTATTTAAAGCATGTATGTTTACCATACATTAATAATTAAGCTTTTAATCATTTTTGCTTGAATATATATCTATAGCTATTTTTAATAATTTTTTTCCATTTTAATTTTACACAAAAAACTTTGTGACATCCATTTTATGTCAATTTTTCTTCACATTCAAGGTTATTTTTGAGATCTACTTGATTGATGGTTTATTCCTTCTAATTCTTGCACAATATTCTATAAACTAAATTTTATTTATTTATCCTCTCTTTTGTTGTCTAACAGTATTTTGATGTACAGCCCAGGATCTTCATGTACAAATGTTTTAGAGGGTCCCTGAAGTGAAAATCAGCTTTTTTCAGAAAGGGGGAATACAAATCTCCCCAATGTTATCAAAATAATTATTTAAATAATATTCCTCAAGAAAATCTGATAATGCATCTTTTTCCTCCCCCAAACATAACACACAATCCTTGGACTGCTTCTTAGTGTCCCTATAAAAGGAAGTGTTGAGAAATATTCAGAGATTTAGGTTTTATTTAAATGGAATAATCTTATTCATAAATCACTTGTATAGTATCACTTAAAAAACCCTAAAGCTTAAATGGTGATGCTGGTTGAGTCGATAAGTCGTGTCTGACTCCTGTGACCCCGTGAACTGTAGGCCCCCAGGCTCCTCTGTCCATGGGATAAATCAGGCAAGAATACTGGGGTGGGTTGCCATCTCCTTCTCCAGGAGATCATCCCAACCCAGGGATTGAAACCAGGTCTCCTGCACTGCAGGGGGTCTCCTGCATTCTAGGTGGATTCTTTACCAGCTGAGTCTGCAGGGAAGTTTAAAGCTCAAATGAGACAATATTACACTGCTGTGCTCCACTTTACTTGATTTTTTGAAACTTTTATTTCTAATTGGGCTGCTACAGCATTGTGTAAGTGTATACATGAATATATGAATAACCTGCTGCATACAGGTTACACAAATACATTAAAGTATGTGGATTTGCTGCCTTAGCAAACAGCATCCTTAAGTGTAAGGTGACAGGCATGGTGTTAAGATATCCTTTCACACTTGCCTACATCATAAAGTTTATTCTATTTTGCTCCCAAACTGTAACACCAGAATTTCCTGTAAGGGGAACAGATGAGCATTAGGTATGATAATGATAAAAATTTGCTTGACAAATCAGGATAATTTTTAGAGTAAAGCAGACCTCAAGAAAATAAATCAGCACCCATCCTTTGGCAATCTGTGTCAAACTCTACTGGCTTTAACAGTGGAAATATATCATGACTCGTCATGAAGTGAGTAGTCTTCAGTACCCTGCAAGGTACTTGTGCACAACTAGGAGTGTTGACCCCCTTTCTGTACCTCATGATAGTTTAAAAAGTGACATTTGTCAAAGTGAGCAAGAAACAGCTTCCAGAGAAAGTGCCCAATGCAAAACTATGGAACAAATTGTGGTATTTAGCTATGAACTACAGGGAAGATGAAGATCAAAAGAAATGAATTTCTTTTTTCCTTAACTCATCTACATTTTTCATCACACTTCATGTTGCTTGCCAGTATAAAACAGGCTGTTTTTTGTTTTGTTTTTGTTCTAAAACTTCATGTTACTGATAGAATTTTAAATGAGCTTTAACACAGAGTGTCCCACCCCTTGCTATTCTGTACTGAATTTAATCCATAACTTAGTTTTCCTCTCAACACATTTTGCTTTTATTTTCCCCCTTTCCCTGATAAATTACTTTCAGTAATAGAAAAGTGAGAATATATTAAAAATTGTTGCCTTCTAGGACATATTCAAGTACTGAAGGGCTGAAGGGTGCCCAGGTAAAATTGAGATCCTAGTAGGCACAGATGGGTACCCATCGGTATCTTGGCATTTTATTTCAGTTTTGTACTATCTTTCAATATGGCCCACAGCATGAGAGTTTGTATATTCCAGTTTATTATTTTTCTAAAAAATTGAGATTATGCCAATACTAATCAAAATAATCCATTTCAACATTTCAGTTATCAGTCTTCAAGTCAACATAGAACCATAATTCTTTCCCCAGATTCCTTATTTCAAGTACCTCTACCAAAGAGACATTTATTAAATTTCAAATAAATGTCTGATGTTGGAAAATGTCGAATATTTTTCTTGTGAAAAAACACCCTAGTTAGTCACCAATATGTTAAAATATACTATCGTTTTTATGCCAAAATCTCATTCACGAATTCTTCAGGAATAGATTCAGTATTTTAGTACAAAGACTTTAAACTATCAAGTCGTATTGAGTTCTGACATCACACATCTCTAGAGATTCTTACTGCAGGATGAAATTGTTCATCTTAAAAAAGCACAATCTGTCCCAAGCAGATGTATCCAATAAAAAAAAAATTTAAAAACATGATTTTTCTTAATTTTCTCACAATATAATGCATGAATTTATGTTTACTGCAGTAATCAGTCAAACTAATAAAACAAGGGATATTTTTATTATTATAATAGTTTCAGTGCTGCTCATTTTTAGATACCCACTACTAGTTATTCTTATGTTTTATTTGAACCACATGGTGTATTTACCAGCTCTGTGATCTTGGGAAAATCATCAACTGCGCTGAGTGATTCTCTCTCTCATCTTTGCTACCAATCCATCTAGTTAAGAGGAAAAAATAAGATTATGCATGCAAACGTCCTATAAAAACTGAAAGCGAGAAGAGAGGAAATTTATAAGCCTGAAAAGACAAAATACTTGTGATTATTAATAGTGTAATCTGGAGACTTTAAGAGTGGCCTTGTTTTAGTTGGAAGCAGTCTTCTAGATCTTTCAGGTTGTATGCAACTAGAAAATGTCTTAGAAAAAAACTGCTGCCTAATTTGTCACCTAGTTTTCTTCCAATGCTCAGAAGTAGGAGACTTTCAACAAATGGATTGTGCACACCATCTGTCCATTTTGTGTTGCATAGTAAATTTTGTACCAAAAATGTCTTTTTCTTCCCACACCAGAACACAAGAAATTCTCTGTGTTTCATCAGATGTATGGCTCAATGTAGTCTCTAATATAAATTGTTGATGGCTAGAGTTGTACAAAATGTAATCACATACAGACTATTTAATTTAAAAATCACCAAATAGGACTCCCAGGTGGCTCAGTGGTAAAGAACCTGCCTGCCAAGCAGGAGACACAGGTTTAATTCCTGGGTCAGGAAAATTCCCTGGAGAAGGAAATGGCAACCACTCCAGTATTCTTGCCTGGGAAATCCCATGGACAGAGAAGCCTGGCAGGCTACAGTCCGTGGGGTCACAAAGAGTGAGACATGACTTAGAGACTCAGCAACAAAACAGCAATAAAGTTGTACAATATATAATATATGCAAACTATTTAATTTAAAAATCACAAAATCTATCACCCTATTAATGAGAGACTGGAAATAACTTTGAAGTGGAAAATCAACCCAATTTTTGGATACCTTTTTCTATATCTATTTGCTAATTTTAACTGTGTGTGTAACATAATTGCAATTTCTAAATTTCATTAGATATCTTTTAAATAAATATATTTAATATAAGAATAATTTATATTATTTCAGCATAATAATGTATATAATTTCCTTAAAATGTTAAAAGCTAAAGCACTCATAAAGGTATATTTTTATATGTGGTCATTTATAACTTGGTAAATAACGAAAACATAAATCTGAAAATAACCATGAAACAGCTAAGGAAAAAATTTATATAATGCCAGTTTACCCTAATCTAATCTAAATATGTAAGGCTACAGAAAAGGGAGCCCAAGACCGGAATGTAACAGATTTAGAAGATATGAGTACATAAGGTAACACAATGTATGAGGGCATAAATTGATATCAGCTGAAGTTATTAGGTACCTGCTATGTGTCAATTGTTCTTATATATCATTTAACTCTGAACTAGGTATCTTTCCAATAGAAGAAACTGGAGATTAGAGAAGGGACATAATTTTTCAAAACAATACTGCCTTTTTCTTTTTAAGCAATTTAGGCATTTATTTACTTCTTTATTTGCTTACATAAAAATCTCTCCCAAATATTTAATAAATCATGTCATCCAGAAACAAATCTTATAATTCATGACTTCAGGAGAAAATCAAATATACCCAGTACCAGCAAAATGCACTGTATGCAGGAGGTCATTAATAAATGCTTATTGAACTAATTAAAAACTAATCTGAAAGAAATAGATTCTGTCAAATATTTATACACATTTCTTATTTTATTAATCTTATTGTGCATGAGCCAAAGAGTATTTGAATATTAAAATGTCATTTGTCTTGCAGGGATTGTTATAATGCAAAATATTATGTAATAAATCATATCATATTAAACTATAGTTTTTTTAACATTAGTTTGACATTAATGATATAGCATAATACTTTATTTGAATATAATATAGTTTGTTTTTATACTTGCTAAAGCATGCTACTTCCTAGAATTATGACAAATAACTTATTACATACAAAGCCTTTACTTTAGAGTGAATTGGATGTATGCCTCCGCCAAAGAGTGGTTCACTACCTCTCAAGAGATATAAAGTAAAAAGTCAATCTTGATGAATTCATATTTTTCGTTTGGCAAGAACTGGATCACTCCTAATCAATTAAAACAGACATTAAAGAGTCCTGGATAAAACTGCTTTCTCACTGACTGGCTAAGCTCTGAATCAGCGTGAACACTGCTTCCCCTGAAAGGAGCTGATGATGCCTTAACAGGAAGTCACCGGGCTTTGGGGCTGAACGGGAGACAGCTGGGAACCATATCACGTCCTTAAAAGTTTAATTGATGAACACAATGCCCACACACGACTTCGAGATTCCTATCAGAGTTTCCTCTACCTTTAAAATGCTTTTAAATTTTTTTAGTTAGAATATGACTGCTTTACAATCTCGTGTTAGTTTCTGCTGTCCAACGGTGAGAATCAGCTGTGTGAATCCCTACCTCCCTCTTGAGGCTCCCTCACCCGCCACTCCTCTTCCCGCCCGTCGAGGTCACCACAGAGCACCGAGCCCAGCTGCCTGATCTCTTATAGCAGTTTCCCACTAGCTATCTATTTCACACAGGTGGTAAAGACTCAGTGCTACTCTCTGAGTTCCTGCCACCCTCGCCTTCCCTCACTGTGTCCACAGGTCTGTTCTCTTCCTCAGAGTCTCTCTTCCTGCCCTGCAAATAGGTTCATCAGTACCGTTTTTCTAGATTTCATTTATATGCACAAATACACCATATTCATGTTTCTCTTTCTTACTTACTTCACTATCAAACATGCTCATTATTAAGGAAATGCAAATCAAAACTACAATGAAGTATCACCTCACACCAGTCAGAATGGCCAACAGCAAAAGGTCTAGAAATGATAAATGCTGAAGAGGATCTGGAGAGAGGGGAACATTTTGCACTGCTGGTGGGGATGTAAACTGATATAGCCATGATGGAGGATAGTATGGAGGTCCTTTAAGAAACTAGGGATATGTTTAAATGTTACGCTCTCAAATCATCCCATCTTCTCTCCCCCCAGTTGTGTCCAAAAGTCTGTTCTCTACATCTGCATGAGAGAGTAGCATTGAAACATATATATTACATATGTAAAGTAGATCAGTTCAGTTGCTCAGTCCTGTCCGACTCTTTGCAACCCCATGGACTGCAACACGCCAGGCTTCCCTGTCCATCACCAACTCCTGGAGCTTGCTTAAACTCAAGTGTATCAAGTTGGTGATGCCATCCAACCATCTCATCCTCTGTTGTCCCCTTCTCCTCCTGCCTTTAATCTTTCCCAGCATCTGGGGCTTTTCCAGTGAGTCAATTCTTCCCATCAGGTGGCCAAAGTATTGGAGCTTCAGCTTTAGCATCAGTCCTTCCAATGAATAATCAGGATTGATTTCCTTTAGGATGGACTGGTTGGATCTCCTTGCAGTCCAAGGGACTCTCAAGAGTCTTCTCCAACACCACAGTTCAAAAGCATCAATTCTTCAGTGTTCAGCTTTCTTTACAGTCCAACTCTCACATCCATACATGACTACTGGAAAAACCATAGCTTTAACAAGATGGACCTTTGTTGGCAAAGAAATATCTCTGCTTTTTAAGATGCTGTCTAGGTTGGTCATAGCTTTTCTTCCAAGGAGCAAGCGTCTTTTAATTTCATGGCTGTAGTAACCATCTGCAGTGCTTTTGGAGTCCAAGAAAATAAATTCTGTCACTGTTTCCATTTTTTCCCCATCCATTTGCCATGAAGTGATGGGACCGGATGCCATGATCTTCGTTTCCTGAATGTTGAGTTTAAAGCCAGCTTTCACTCTCCTGTTTTACTTTCATCAAGATGAAAGATGAAAGGAAAGTAGATAGCCAGTGGGAATTTGCTGTGTGACACAAGGAACTGAAAGCTGGTACTCTGTGACGGCCCAGAGGGGTGGGATGGAGAGGGAGGTAGGAGGGAGGTTTAAGAGGGAGGGGACATATGTACATCTATGTCTGCTTCATGTTGACATTTGGCAGAAACCATCACAATTGTGTAAAGTAATCATTCTCCAATTAAAAACAAAATAAATAAAAAAAAAAAGAAACCAGGAATAAAATGACCATATGATCCAACAATCTCACTACTAGGCATATATCCTGAGAAAAATCATCATTCAAAAAGACAAAAGAATCCTTATATTCATTATGACACTATTCACAATAGCCAGGACATGGATACAACCTAGATGTCTATCTACCATTATTTTAAATTCTCCAAAGTTCATTTCTCCCCAGTTGTAAATTCCCCCTTGTTTGCCTCCTATATTTTCTTTGAATCTATATTTTCCGTTATTTACAGATTCTGCCTAATAATTTGGGACTCTAGAGGGTCTTTTCTTTTCTAAACAGCTCCAAACTCTAGAATGCATTTGGGTACTACTTTGGACTAAATGTATACCTAAAAAACTACATGAGTTCAAAAGTTCAAGGTGCATCATACCTGTTTTATTCTCTGCACATTCCTACCAAATTTTTACATTGCAAATTTCTTAACACTATAATTTCAGCAACCTACATGTCTGTACTTACAAGATGGCAATTACAACTAAATTTATTCAAACACTTATCTCCAAATGGTTTCATACACTGCTTTGAATTGACAATGGAAAGATAATTTAGCCTGTTCCTTAAGCACCTTGACAGGAAAAAGTTAATTATAAACATAAAACTCCTTTTCAAATTTTTTAAGAGAAATATTTTTGTAAATATATCCAGACTCAAGGTGAGCATCCCATCATCACAGTAAATTGGCTAGGTAGATATGTTTAGAAATGAGAGCAAAACATTTGCAATTTATACCATATGGCTTTCAGCCTAGAGAGGTCAAAACACTGTTGAGTGGCCCTGGGGAAATCAGACTCTTTTTCAGGTCATGAATGTTAATTTGAAGCCTCTGGGACAGTGACAAGAAGTTCACAGAGATGCAGAAGGAGGTCACAGCTCTAGCTGAGTGGGTAAATGACCTTCATCAGTGGAGGAGAAATTGTTGATTTGGGACCTGTGCTGGGGTCTGGGGACAAAGAGGCAGGCAGCCCTGCCACTGCTACACCCAGGACTGCCTGTTCTGTATATTCATGTCCTGTTGATTCCTTTTTGAAACAGCCCACTAGCCCTCATCATAATTACAATATTCACATCCTTTTCCATTGCCTCCCTCTCTAACCTCACCTGGTACCTCTCTCCTCTGAACTCACTCAAGTCCCAAGCATGCTAGTTTTCTAAGTTTCTGCTAACTTTCAAAGACACTTTTGTAGAAGAGATGTTCAAATGTACAGGTGTTTACATTTGTCCAGTTCAAATAATACAATTTTAAATGACTTTTACATAGTTTCTTGAATATCAATGAAAACTTACAACATAGAACTTAGGAAACACTGACCAGCAAAAGAGAAATGCAAAAACTAAAGTTTCTTTTCTACAAATAAGCGGACCAATTTTCGATAAAGAACTCAAATGGAAAACTGATTTATCTCATTAAAAAATAACTGTAGGGTAGCGTCAAAGATTAAAATGTTGGGAAAAATTTTCTTTTGTGCCAACCTTTAAAGAGAAATATTCATGAATGCTTCCAGAATACAAAAGCTTCAGCAGCCAGAATTCTTATACACTTTCATTTCCCAAAATAATACGTATATGAAGAAGAATTTCTTAACATATTATCCACAAATAGAAGACAGAAAAACTAATAGGAAGTTAGATTGTAATTTTTTGACTGTACTTTTTTTTTTTTTTTACCATTTTTCTTTTAAAAACGTACTTTAACTCTAGGTGTGAAAAATAAAACATAGGTTGTATGTTTTATGGGCTTCCCAGGTGGCTCAGACAGTAAGGAATCTGCCTGCAATGCAGGAGACCTGGGTTCAATCCCTGGGTCAGAAGATCTGGAGTAGGGAGTATTACCCACTGCAGTATTCTTACCTGGAGAATCCCATGGACAGAGCAGCCTGGCAGGCTACAGTCCATGGGGCCACAAAGAGTATGTTTTAGCCTCAGATTTCCTAAGCTGATTTTCTCAAAGAAGCAGAAATAACTGTTCTCTTGATGTTTCACAAATTTCCTTTGCTCTTCTTAGAAAAAAAAAGTAAGACAGTTTTATGTGAGACATAAGTAAGGGGATGTTTTCAGGGCAGTAACAAATCTGTGATCAGCATCTGGGTAAGAAGCAGAATGCCTTCTGTTAAGCGAAGAGAAAATAGTAAATTATAACATTCTAGAAAACTGGGAACCAAGTCTTAAACTTCCTGAATTAAACTGTTTTTCTTTCTCATTCCAGGCTAACAGAAATATCAGAATGTGCCCAGCTCCTCCAAAGTCAAGGGTGACAGAAAAAAATGAGCATACCTAAAATTTGGGCAACAACTGAGCTCCTTAAGCTTGATGTGGAAGAAAACAAGTTTAGTATCTTTCTGAATGAAATATAATTGGAAATGCACTCTTTTACATGCTGGGCTTCCCAGGTGGCATAGCTGGTAAAGAATCCACATGCCAATGCGGGAGATGCAAGGGATGAGGGTTCAATCCTGGGTCAGGAAGATCCCCTGGAGTAGAAAATGGCAACCCACTCCAGGTCTTCTTACCTAGAAAATTTACAAGTATAGCAGATAGAAAATTCTAATTCCTTACCATAAGGATTTAATGTGAATGGAGTAGTGTCATCTTAGGGGGAAAAAATTAGAAATTTACCATCTAAAGGAATGCTTGAAACTTGGATGTTCAGAGGATTTTGGTGGCCCAAATTCCTATTGTGTTTGCCCTCATAGAAAGAATTTCAACTTGCAAGGCACGTTACAAAAATCTGATTTACATTGTGTTTGCAAGAAGTAGGTGGCCTTGGCATTGTTAGTACTAACCCATTGGAGTTGACCCCAAACCCCCATGAGAATTCAAACCTTCTCCTACTCAAAGATGTGCTTTCCTGTAATAGTATAGGCATGCATACTCAGTCGCTTAGTCCTGTCTAACTCTATGTGACTCAATGGACTGTAGGCTGCCAGGCTCTTCTATCCATGGCATTTTCCAGGCATGAATACTGGAGTGGTTTGCCATTTTCTACTGCAGGGGATATTCTTGACCCAGGAATTGAACCCAAGTCTCCTGTGTCTCCTGCACTGACATGTGGATTCTTTACCACTGTGCCACCTGGGAAGTCCTATAATAGTACAGTCCTTTACTAAAAAGAGAAGCATAAGTTAGACTAGTATGAAAAGAAATTAGTAATAACCAGCAGTGCAATTAGAAGCAATTTTAAAGTTGTTAAACATTGCATTTTTTAAAATTTCCTTAATTAATCGCATAACTGTGAATTTTTAAAGCACTCAGGCTTCCCAGGTGGTACTAGTGGTAAAAGAAATCGAGTGTCAATGCAGGAGACACATGCTCACTCCCTGGGTCAGGAAGATTCCCTGGAGGAGGAAATGGCAACCCACTCCAGTATTCTTGCTTGGGAAATCCCATGGACAGAGGAGCCTAGCAGGCTATATAGTACGTGAGGTGACAAGAGGCACACATGACTTAGTGACTAAACAACAACACGTATATGAGATACCATTCCATCATCAATAAAATTTTGTAAAGTGTTTTATTTCCATGTTATCACCTCTAGTCTCTGACTACTACATTCAGAATTCTCTTCCTAGAGTTGTGCTTATTGCAGAATATCATAGAGATGGCTTCATATACTATATAGTCTTCTCTGCTTTCTCTGACTTTAATGTAATGCTTTGTAGATTTATATATTGTGTTATATATATTTATGATCTATTACTTTTATTAATGAGTAGTGTTTTGTTTATCCATTTACCAATGGAGGGACATCTGGGTTATTTTCAGTTTGGAGCTATATGAATAAAGCTGCTATGAGCAGGTCATTGTACGAACACATATTTCCATTTCTCTTGAGTAAATACCTACATGTAAAATAGCAGTCACATGATAAGTATGTTTAAAAGAAGCTTCTCTATTGTTTTCCAAAGTAGCTACATTTTTCATTCCCACCAACAATGCATGAGGGTTTACATTTCTTCACAGCCTCAACAGCACTCTATCTTGTGTGATTTACCATTTCAGCCATGCTAGTAGCCATATGAAAGTAAAAGTGAAAGTCCCTCAGTCATGTCCAACCCTTTGGGATCCCATGGACTGTAGCCTGCCAGGCTCCTCTGTCCATGGGGATTCTTGAGGCTAGAATACAAAGGAGATAGCCATTCCCTTCACCAGAATCTTCCCAACCCAGGTATCAAACCCAGGTCTCCCACATTGCAGGCAGATTCTTTGCGGTCTGCGCCACAAGGGAAGTCCAAGAATACTGAAGTGGGTAGCCTATCCCTTCACCAGTGGATCTTCCCACCTCAGGGATCGAACCAGGATCTCCTGCATTGCTGAAGGATTCTTTACAGCTGATCTACCATGTAGTAGCAAATTATTGTGGTTTTTATTTGTATATTTCCTAATGACTAATGATTTCAAGCAAATTTTAGTGCTTATTTGCCACTGATACATATTTGGGGGAGGTCTCCTTTTCAGTCTATTTCTGTCAATTATTGGTATTCTTAATAACTAACATATTTGGTAAATTGACATTGTATAGAGGTTTGAAGATTCACTTGGGAAATGCATTTATAAAAACCCATAGATTTTTATATGAAATATAAAACTCATAGGAACTCATAGATTTCAAGCCTGACTTCATAGTGTACCTTCTTAAACAGAAAAGAATTTTCACTGACATTTCTGTGAGTCACTGGTGCACTTATGGTATACTTGGATACCTGCCTGGTGTAAACTACAACATTAAGGAATTAAAAGAGCTCTTCTATAAAGTACTAAGGACTCTAGCACATTGGTGGCTATGTCCACTCGTATTTATTTAGCTAGAGAGTTGGGAGCTGTTGTGATTCAGGAAGGACAGAAAGGAGTGTCAACAAGCCGTGCCTGGTAAGCACTGCAGGTATCTGACAGTGGAGGGCCCTTGCAGGAAAGGAGTAGGGGAAATGGTGGGTTGATATAATGAGGGTCTACTAAGGTGCTTCTTAATGCTTGAAGTGCCTCATAAAGGCATCAAGAAAGACAAGATAGGGTCCTTCACTGACAACAGGAAAGTGCTAAGTTTTCTCTGGCTTTTATTTCTGTTGATTAAAATATCCGTGTATAGATTAATCTTCTAGGGCTTCCATAGCAAATTACCAGACAGTAGTACCTTAAACAACAGAAATGCCTCATAGTTCGAGAAGCAGGAATTCCGAAATGAAGGCATTTATAGATCAGTTCACTCTGAGAGCTGTGAGGGAAAATCTGTCGCATGCTTCATGGCTAGCTTCTGGTAACCTCGAGTGTTCCTTGGCTTTGAGACAAGGTTCTCCCTTTGTATTTACATCATGTTCTTTCCATTCATTTCTGTCATTGTGTCTAAACTTTTTCAAAAGGACCCAATTATATTGGATTGGGACCCACTCTATTGACCTAACTTGATCATCTGCAAAGACATTATTTCCAAACAAAATCACATTCACAAATACTGGAGTTTAGGACTGTAACATCTTTCGGGAAACACTATTCAGCCCATAACATGGCCAATCTATTAATTGTACACTTTTAGATAATTTCTTTATTTCACTTTTAAAATTAAAAAAAAAAATCTTAAAATTACAGGAGACAAAAGAATCTCTACCAATCTTGAATTATTTATTCCAGCTTTACTGAAATACAGTTGAGATATAACATTGTTTAAGTTTAAGGTGTACAGTGTGATGATCTGATACACTTATATGTTATAAGATAATTACCACTACAGCATTAGCTAACACCTCCATCACATCACAGAATTATCATTTCTTTTTCTAGGTTCAAACATTTTAGTTCTATTTTTTTTTTAATAAAGCTGCATGTTTTATTTTATTTTCTAACATTTAATAATTTCTGATAAACTTTTGGACTTACCGAGATCCCTGCTTAAAACAATTGTTATGAGAATACATTTTGTAGTGTCTTCACAATAAGATTTGATTAAAAGAAATTAACTGTTGTCTCAACATTTACCTGAGAAATCTAAAGTATGGAAAAAACCAATGCAGGACTGTAAAGTAATTACCTTCCAGTTAAAAAATAAGGAAAGTAATTTTGAAAAAGAAAGTGGTCATAGAAAACTGTGTCACTTTCAATATAGCATTTTTAATCAAAATTACTAAGAATTATTTCTACTAATTTCCCCAAAATGAAGAAAAGTATTTTTCACAGAAGATGATTTCCTGTGATCTTTTCATGTACAATTCCCTAATTTAACACTCGTGACATTTTCATGTGTAGTGATTATTTTTTTTTCCAACTATGGTGACAGCACAAGCTCAAATCACTTCTCCTGAAACTTTATGTGTATTCCCAGAAAGTGAATAATATTAGCCTAGGAGTCAAATATTGTTGTCTTTTATATGCAAATTTTTAAAGGGATGCAAAGCTATCTTTCATTTCGAAGAGTTGTTATAAAATGAACAAATATAAGAATATTTTTATTTGTTGCTTAATCTACTTCTTTATACTGTTCTAAAAAAAGCAGGAAATGCTTAACATGCTCTTTTCCCACTTTCAACCACTGCTAAGGAGTGAAATGTCAATTCTAAGTTTAGGGGAAATGTAAAAACCTAGAACACCTTTATTTTTACATATTCTGAGCATTTCTGGATTTATCAATTATCACTAAAGTAAAGCTCAGGCATACTCCATGTGTTTCAACCTTAGCATGCATACGTGAATCACTCTCGGAATATTCATCCTCTTAGCCAGTGAATAACCAAGAACTGATTTCTGAATTTGTAACCTGCTTTCTATCACTCCTCCCATGCATTGTCTAAAGTCTCCTTGAGTTACCAAGTCCAAGCTTACTCTGCTCACCATACAATAGGCCAGTGTATCCAAGGGACAAGGTATTGAGGCAAGGAATATGACTTCATTCAGAAAGCTGGTTTGAGGCAGGAAGAGATGGGCCCCCCAGGGTAAAGCAATTGGAGATTCTTTTCTTACGGACCAAAACTCCAAGAATAGCAGGGCAATTAAGAGAAGAGGCTGGACCCTGCACAGACCACATATTTTTTGTTCCTGAAGTCAGAAGACTTCCCCTACCACACATGTGCAAAAAAGGCTCCTTGCAAAAGGCCAAAGGGGAGTCATTCCATGGGATGCTCTACCCAGATGCCTTTTCAGTAGGATCCATCTAGGCATGCACACACATGGAAGGATCCTGAAATACACCAAACATGGACTGTGAACCAGGCAAATCAAAATGATTGGCCAAAGGAAACCTGGAAGAAATGCCCTGTATAAGTGATTTAAACTGCTACACGGGTGCAACTCACGGACTTTCGAAGTGGGCTCGTGTGTCTATCCACAGGTACTGTACTCTTTTTCCTTCTAATGCTTTATTTGCTTCACTACTTTCTCTCTGAAATCTTTTCTGTAAATTCTTTTCTGCAAAACCACTTGTCTAGTGGCTGGGATCTGGTGCTTTCACTACTGTGACCCAGCTCAATTCCAAGCTGGTGCAGGCAAAGGCCACCCAAGATCAGGCTGATGAAGATTGTAGACTGAAGTCTCAAAATAATCATCCTGATGCCAGGTTCTTTTATAGATCAGAGATGGGGGCAGGTGAGGAAATAAAGTAAAAAGATCGTTTACTCCTGAAACATCTCCTAGAATGGCAAGCCTCAGGCAGGGGAATGTGTTAATTTCTTCCTTCCTGCCATCTACAGGTTGACAGGCATCTGAAGAAAGGCACTTTTAGTCAGTTTTGACTCTTCCCTGTTACACTTGCTCTTTCAAGAGTCTGGCTTTCTTAATCACCCCCGAAGCAAGAGAATTTCCATTTGACTCAAATTCTTCAAGGATTCAAACCCTATCATTTTCATGTTCCTAAATAATAACAACAGCAAATATTCTTGAGGATTTGACTATGCTTATATTTTTACATATTGTTTAATTTCATCTGTCATATATGTGTGTGTGTGTATGAATGTCTTCAAAACAATCCAGACAAGGAAAAATGCGGCTCAGAGTAATTACTTAACCTAAATCATACAGTGAGAAGGCAGAGGATGTAGAATTTGAAACGAGGCATTTATGTTAAGAACCAGTAATCACTGCACTCTACCACCTTCAAGGAGCCTTGTTTCTGTGTAATATCTGATGGCTTATTGATATTCAGGATTAAGATTTAGTTAAAGGCTAAAGATATGAGGTCAGTGATGAAAGAGAAACTGTTTCTAAGCCAACTTCTACTAACATCTTCTTAGGTAGTTGGAATAGGAAAAAGGAGTCCAAAATGGTGATGGCTAAAAGACAAAGAAGGGAAAAGCCAGCAAAATAGAACAAAGTAAGGTCCAAGGACTGGAGTGAGGACTTCAGATTAAACAAATAGCCCTCCTGGCTAGTCCAATTTACATAGGGCAGGCTCAGGGGGGAGGAGAAAAATGTATAAAAGGAGGACGCCTAGAAGGATTGGGGCTTCCTTTCTCTTCGTGTCTTTTGGATCGACCCACCCTCACACCTCGAGAATGTATTTTCTTTTACTTTCTAAATAAAACTGAGCTGTAACATGGGGCTGTAACACTGGCTGATCCGAGGGAATTACATGGGGCTGTAACATTGGTCCGTCTGTTGCTTCAAATTTTTGTTGCAATGAGACAGAAACAAGGAAATTACAAACTCCCCCAAAATTTATGGTGCCGTGACTTGGATTTAACCCGGCTGAAACAACTCAGCTTGGCCCTCTCCAGGAGGAGGCCAAGTACAGCAGAAGCCCAACTCTGCAAAAGCTCCCATGGCAGAAGGAGAACGCAAAGAAAACCCAGTTCAGGGGAAGTGACAAGAAGCTCAGAGTGCTGGAAACCGGGACAGAAAATCAAACTCAGCAGAAAGCTCACACGGCTGAGCTTCAGATTCCAGAAGACCTCTGGTTAAGGTAGGAGGTCCTTGCTCCTAAGGCTAGAAGGACATATGGCTAACAAAATCTTAATTCCTTTACAATCTCTCATTTCTTGTTTCCTCAAACCCCCCAAGAACAGGTGAACAGCAGTGGGTACAACTGAGGGACTCTGGAGAGGCTACTCCCCAAAGTGTCCCAAAGGATCCACTATCCTCTGTGTGCTAGTAGCTGTTACCCAAGCGGGTGGGGGTTCTTCTGCCCTTAATCTTTGTGCCAAGGATCAGGCCAGTGAAAACTGTGAGCACAAGTCAGGTACTTAGCAGATTTTCTGGCAGGTTATGCCTTTCCTACTACTTTTTCCTCCCATCCTTCAGCTCCTCTCTCCTTCTTTCCTGGGAACTTGAGCCCAGCCAAAACCCATGGTGCCTGACTTCAGGACATAATGAAGCTCAGGTTCTGATGTCTCATTACAAAAATTCAGTTAGAGACACAGACATAAGTAAGGGATGGGTTTGTTCGGATTCAGAGAGAAACACACCCCACAGGGTGTGGATCTTCACAGAGTAGAGTGCAGGGGTCATGGAAAGTGGTGTGGTTAGTTTTTGTGAGCTGGGTGATTTCACATGCTAATGAGTGGGAGGATCATTCCAACAACTGGGGAACCACCCACTCCTGCATCTTTTGACAGTGCCTTGGAACTGTCCTGGCACCTCTGGGTGTGTCAGTCAGCTTGCAGATTGAGGATCAAGGTTTAGTTGAATTTGACTTGTCAACTTGGACCCATTTGATTTTAATCAGTTTATGTTATGCCCTTGGGCTATGTCATTCTTTCAAAAGTTGTGCCCTGCCCGCTTCCCTCCTGTTTCATGCTCCTCTCCTGAGCCCCATCCAAGCCCACAATGTTGCCTCTACAATCTTCTAGAGGGACAACCAGAAAAGAGCTGGCCTATTGGAGGGACATACTGTATAATATCCAATCCCTCTAGATATTCAGGCCTTCATCTTCCATGTTTCCTACAACATGTGCAACAACAGCATCTCTCAGTGAACCTGCTAAGGTGGGTGACAGGCACACAATGCCTGCTAGAAGTCCATCTGTTGGTGGCATCCCTTCAAGGGCAATTGAGCTTCCAGGGATAGTATTTGCCACTTTGGGAATTAGCCCTGCAGGCCATTAGGCCCACTTACCACCCTTCTCCTAAAGTTACAAATATACTCCCGGATCAAATCTCTACTCCACATTTATGGAACATCTGGTCTGCTGCCTCTTATCAATTTGTTCTTAAGCCACTTACTAACTCCTACAGCCAGGACCCCGCCCCCTTGTAGGCAACATTGCTCCACCCCACTTATTATTAAAATACTCTTAATGCCCCTAACAGGACTAGATAATCTACTCATTTGTCATTATTTCTGCTATTACCTAGAGTGAGTCTATGACAATGAAATGTTTACCATTGGAGACACCCTAACCTGCTCTTATGGAGGACTAGGGGAAGAAATCAGTGACTTACATTCCCTCAGAGCAATAAGAGCTTATGGCTGTTTCTCCAGGTTTCCAGTCTCAGGGCACAGTCTTGGATTGCTTTACATCATGATATCTATTCCTATCCACAGTGAACAAACAAGCAATGAGTTAAGATTACAACCCCTTAATCCTACCCTGGACTAGTCATTCTGGAGACCTTGGGGATGCCCAACTCCAGCCTGGGGGTCCCAGGAGGTCAACCTGCCTCTACCTGCCTAGGGATCTGGTTCTCAAAAGGTTGTCACACCTCAACCTGTTCGGGGATCCACCAGTCCAGAGGTCCCAGGAGGTTGACATGCCTCGACCTGCCTGGGGATTCAATCTCCAGGAGGCTGTCATGCTTCAGCCTGCCTGGGGACCTGCACCCTGACCCAAGGATGCCTAGCTCTCAGGTTGCAACAGTACTGGGTAGGATAAGCTTCAGAAAGACTCACCCCTAAAGAAGTCTACCCAAGAAAACAGAAAGAAGCCTCTTAGAGGTGGAACTGTGCCCAATTTCACCAACAACTCAGGAGTCCAATGAGAACCCCATTGCCTTTCTGGAAAGTCTAAAAGAGACCCTCCAAAAGTTTACCAATCTGGACTTAGACTCTTACGAGTGACAGGTGATTTTAAAAGACAAATTCCTGTCCCAGTGTGCATCAGACATCAGGATAAAGTTACAACAGCTACAGCAGCAGGACCCTATATCCTTTTTAGATGAGATGGTCCAGACAGCCACCAGTAACTTTTAAAACAGAGAAAAGGAGAGGGAGGCCAAGGTCCAGGAAAGGGAGAGAAGGAAAGAGACAAGGCATGCCCAGATGCTGGCTGCCCTCCAGGAAAGCCCTATGGCAAAACTCGAGTCCTTAAAGGACAAGGCATGAGGCAAATGCCTAAACTGTAGACAGGTGGGACATTGGGCCAAAGAGTGTCCAAACTGTGACAAGTCTCCTAAAATGGTTTGCTACAAATCCCATCAGTTGGGACACTGGGTGGCACTCTGCCCTCGGGACCCAAGAGTCTCAAGGTCAAGTGCCAAGTCTTCCCTCACAATGGTTCAACAGGACTGAAGCGACCTGCTCTAGCCAGCCCACCTGTAACAAATAACCATCACGGGGCTAGAGCCAAGAGTGCTAACAGATGTGGCAGGTAGTTCCAAGAATTTCCTGGTTGACACAGGGGCTACCTACTCTGTCCTGACCTCCTGCTCCAGAGTCTTCTCCCCCCAGCTGCTGCTGCTAAGTCACTTCAGTCGTGTCCAATTCTGTGCAATCCCAAACCTGTACCATTTTGGGTGCTACAGGAAAACCAATTACAAAAAGATTCACCTGAGCACTTCTTTGTTGCTGGGATGGACTAATCTTTTCCCAGCAGTTTCTGGTGGCCCCTGAGTGTCCTATTCCCTTATTGGGAAGAGATCTTTGCCTGCCTTCAAAATCTTGCAGCTATTGCAATACTGACACAAGATGCTTTAAAACTTTGGGGGACAAACTAACTATTTTTACCAGCCACCAAGTGAAACGACTCATAAATGGGAGAGGCTGTTTTATGGATGTCTGATCAAAGGATCCTCAGACATCAAGTAGTGCTGATGGAAAATCCAGGCCTGACTATATCCCCTTGTGAGGTTCTTAACCCTGCCACCCTCCTGCCTACCCCCGAGGGCTCCCTCCTCTTTCACTCTTGCCTAGAAACCTTGGACCACTTGATAAAACCTCGAGAGGGATTGTCAGAAGATCCTCTGACCAGTCTTGAGGAAATCTGGTACACTGATGGAAGCAGCTTTGTCTTGGATGGAAAAAGAAGAGCCAGAAATTCAGTAGTCTCCAATTTTGATACCACAGAGGCTAAATCTTTGCCACCAGGTACTTCAGCCCAATTAGCTGAGCTCATAGCCCTGACTTGAACTTTAGAGCTGGGAAAAGGAAAAAGTAATGATTTTCACTGACTCCAAGTATGCCTTTCTGGTGCTACATGCACATGTGCTATTTGGAAAGAAAGAGACCACTTGATCACCCGAGGATCCCCAATCAAATATGGTGATAAATCCTTAAGCTCTTGGAGGCAGTCCTTCTGCCTGCTGAGGTTTCAACCTCCCACTGTAAAGGACACCAAAAAGGGAGCATGGAAGTGGCCCAAGGGAACCAAGCAGCCTATCAGGCAGCTAAGAGAACTGCATTACAGAACAGTGACCTAATAGGTGTTGCCACCTTAGTTCCACAGACTAATTTGCCAGAAACTCCTTCATATACTGAAAGTGAGACTCTTAAAGCTAAGAGTGAGGGCTGTCAAGAAGATCGTGTGGGGTGGTTCCAAAAGGAGGGACTCCTTTTTCTGCCTGGGAACCTCCAATGGAAGTTGGTTAACTCCTTACATGCCACCACTCATTTAGGGGAAAAGGCCCTCCAAAGGTTACTAAAAAGGTCCTTCAGAGGGACAGACCTCCAAACAACTATAAGGCAAGTGGTCTCCTCTTGTCCCACTTGCCAATTAAACAATCCCCAAGGAGCTCGAAGACCCCAGCTGGCCCAGCTCATCCAACGACTTGGGGCCTATCCAGGAGAGGACTGGCAGATGGACTTCACCCAGATGCCAGTTTCTCAAGGGTATAAATACCTATTAGTCATGATAGATACATTCACAGGATGGATTGAAGGCTTTCCCACCCAGACTGAGAAGGCTGAGGAGGTGGTAAAAAAAAAAAAAAAAAAACCACTCCATCAAATCATTCCAAGATATGGTCTGCCTAGGTCATTACAAAGTGATAATGGGATATCATTGACTTCTAAGGTCAACCAAGGGGTCTCTAAAGCATTGGACATTACTTATTATCTGCATTGTGCTGGAGGCCTCAGTCTTTAGGAAAAGTAGAAAGACCCAACCAATTCTTAAAATCAGTGATAAAAATGTTAACCCAGGAGACTACCCTGGGATGGAAGGAGGCCTTACCAGTAGCTCTCCTATGAACCGGTATTGCCCTTAAGGAACAGGTTGGTCTTAGCCCTCATGAGATGCTATATGGGAAACCTTTTGCTTACGTCAATGATCTCTTCCTAGATCCAGAGGCTCAGACCCTCTGGTCTTATACCATGGCCATTGGGCAATTCCAACAGGATATACACTTGTTGGGTATGAACCAGGACCCAAAAGATTCTAGAGTCACCACTATATGCTCCAGGGGCTCAAGTCCTAATTAAAGTCTGGAAAGATGTGCCCCCAAAGGCTCACCTCCAGCCCACATGGAAGGGCCCCTACCCTGTAATACTTTCTACCCCCACAGCAGTCAAGGTACCAGGACATGACTCCTGGATTCACTACTCATGAGTCAAGCCATGGAAGAAAACAGAAGAGGACACTTAATACACCTGTGAGCCCCTGGGAGACCTCAGATACCTATTCAGGACTACAAATGAGTGCCATTCTATTGAACACTCCCAAAATCTAGCTTCTGGGAATAAGATTTTTCAGGATAGCTCTAAAGAGCCAACACAACTTGGCAGGGGTTGTGCTCCAAAATAGACAGGAGATAGATCTCCTGATCCCTGAACAAGGACGGGCTTGAGCCATCTTGAATGAGACATGTTGTTTATGGGTAAATGCCTCTAGCTAAGTTAAAGAAAGTCTCACAGTCCTCAGGAAAAACATCCTAGATCCTACAGGACCTCAAAGAATGAGCTGGAGAGTTCTTAGGGTTGCTACAATCTCTCTGAGAGATCCTTCTCCTGGCGAGGGGGAATTTGAAGTTGCCTAATCTTCATACTAATCCCTGCTATCACCATATTGATGCTGCTTATGATTGCTCCATGTATTATCAATTGTCTAACCCTTTTTGTCTCTGTGCAGGTCAACAAGCCGCAACGTGCAGTGCCCATTCAACAAGGATATGTAAAACTACAGCCGACCATAGAAAATATCACTCATCCTTAGATGAACACTGCTATAAGGACTCTGAGGCTTGAGACTAGCAAGAGGGGGATGCCCAATTCCCCTCGCTGTCCCAGTTAAGCAGGAAGTAGCCAGAGAGCCCTCAACACCCCTATTCCCAAAGAATTGAGCCTCCCATCTCTTGAGGGGGGAATGTTAGGTAGCTAGAATAGGAAAAAGCAGTCCAAAATGGCAGTGGCTAAAAGACAAAGAAGGGACAAAGCCCATGAAAATAGAACAAAGGAAGGTCCGAGGACTGGAGTGAGGACCTCAGATGAAACAAACACCCCTCCTAGCCAGCCCAGTTTACATAGGGCAGGCTCATTGGGGAGGAGACAAATGTATAAAAGGAGGAAGCCTAGAAAGATCAGGGCTTCCCTTCTCTTCGTGTCTTTTGGGTCGGCCCACCCTCACGCCTTGAGGATGTATTTTCCTTTACTTTCTAAATAAAACTGAGCTGTAACACAGGGCTGTGACACTGGTCTGTCACCGCTTCAAATTTTTGTTGCAACAAGACAGAACTGAGGAAATTACAAACTCCCCCACAATCTGAATCAGAGAAAAACCTACAATGTATCTAACAGTGGCAAATGGAGAAGTTGAGGTTAAAAGAGAACAAGTTACCTGCCTTTGTTGCATATTAAAACCTTAGCGTCAAACTTTGTATTTTTTCACTCCTGGGCTTTGCCCTCTGTCTTACACTAATGTGTTTGATGATCTCTTCTCAGAAGTAGAACATACTAAAGAATAAGGCTGTGTCTTAATCTTTTTATCCCCAAAAGGTAATTTACTGCTGAATTTAGTTTGTTGCTGCCATATTGAAATCTGAACTGAATTAAAGATGCTATATATACTGTTGTGTTTATATAGTGTTGTGTATATAAGGGAGTTGTGTTTTTTTTTACTGAGTTTCTTTTGTCACTGAGAACATTATTCTAACTGACACTAACTTCACTCTCCCAAGTGACCAATAAGTGTAAAAGCATTAAGTAACACCTGCTCAAATAATTTACCTATTATATTGAATATATTGATTACTAAAATCCTGAATTTCCAAAGTCTCATGCCATTTCAATTGAACAGATAATAAATAACTTTATCAATTCAAAAGAATCTAACTAAAGGTAGGAGAAAGTTCTGTACACAGGTTACCCAGATTATAGTTATTAAGACTCAGACAGCTAAATTTTAATACTTCTGATCTACATAAAATTTATGAAATTAGATATCTCTTCCTACCTTTACTATCCATGCTACTGTATTAATATTTTCTACAGTGGCCAATACTTCCTAAGGAGATATGTATATATTAATCTCCTGACAAATATTAGCTATAATTCTTCCTATTTCATATTATTTATGTTTTATACCTTGTTTCCAAATATATTTTATTGACTTTGAAATCCATTGTCATAAAGCAATATGTTTGTTTTTTATCATAAACACAAATTATATCAATATCACTCATGTAGATTTTCTTTTCTCTCCTTAGAAAGTTGTGATCTGCTAACTTTAATAGTTGAGGTTTTAACAGAATCCTGCTAACAACTATTTCAAAGCTACTTTTTTTTAATGTACACATCCACCCATACAGTTGAAGCATGGTCAAAAATGTGGCTTTTAAAAGCAACATATATTTCTGTACAGATGCTCTGCAAAGCAAAGATAATTTTTAAGAGAGAGAAAATATCCAAATAATTTATATATTTAATTATTTGAAATGTCATATTTGGAGAGTAACATTAGGTATTTTAAAATATTTATGTTCATTTTTACCTGCATGAAGCACCCACAACTTCCTCCATCCATACAAGCTAGAAAAAAGTTAAATGCACTTGACCACTGAATAACAAGGGCTTAAACTGAGAAGATCCATTTACATGCAGAATTTTTTCAGTAAATGTACAGTAGGTCTTCTGTATCTGCAGGTTTTGCCTTCATGGATTCAAACAGCTGTGGACTGAATTTCAGCCTGCAGTAGGTTGAATCTATGGATGCAGTGGTTTCCCAGGTGGCACCAATGGTAAAGAACCTGCCCGCCAATGCAGGAGACACGAGAGACACAGGTTTGATCCCTGGGTGTGGAAGATCCTTTGGAGTAGGAAATGCCACCCCACTCAATAATTCTTGCCTGAAAAACTCCATGGGCAAAGGAGCCTGGAAGGCTACAGTCCATGTGGCCGCAAATTCAGAAACAAGTGAGCACATGGATGCAGAACCGTTGGCTACAGAGGGTGGACAGTTCTGTATCAATTTACGTAAGGAAATTCAGCATCCACAGATTTGGGGATCTGAGGAGGCCCCTACCTATAGCCAATCCCCCATGTATACAAGGGACAGCTGCACTAAATTCTATTAGTCACTATAAAGACGACACAAGTTTAAAGATGTGTGAAATAAACAGTACAGATTGCAAAGGGAGAATAAGTATTAAAAGAATAAGAAAATCCGGGTTTCAGAACAAGTAATAAAACAGTCACTTTTCACAAGGAGATAAAGATAGAAATAAATTCTCTCTGCTCAGGCTAGGATGCACACTATGAAGAAAAAGGAAGTCTGATGCAAAGTTCAAAGTTTCAAACAGAGACAAAGGAGGCACTTATGTTACTAATTCAAAAAGACATATGAGGATGGAAGTACTTCACTTTTATCAATTTGAAATACAGATGAAAGTGAGTGGTGAGAGACAGGAGGTAGGGACGATGTGAAGGATACAAGCAAAATGATTTGCACCTGGTGTGGTCAGGACCCTGGTGAAGGTCTAGGCACTTAGAAGAAAAAAAGCAATATATGTGGAAGGTTTTTGTCAGAGACATATTTAAAGATATTATTATATACTGAAGAAGCTCTAAGATTATCAAAATAGAGGTGTCAAAAACTGATCTATGATAGATAAATTCATAAATGAAACAGATTGTCCAGCATTGCTGATTTTATATTTGATATGCTCAAACACTACAAACATTTACTAAGAATGTTATTGAAAAAAGTCATGCAATGCAAGTATTAACAAGGAAGCTTAAAATTGCCTGTAATGAGAATTTCCTGGTCCAAGATGGTGGTGTAAAAAGACTGAATTCTTCTCTTCCTACAGACACCTCCCATGCAAAGTGATTCCTCCTAAAGAAGAACTGAGGTCTTATTGAAGAGCCTGTGTACAACAGAAGATGGATGGACCACATAAAGACAGGTTGGAGAGGCAAAGACATACAGTATTTTGGGGAAATTCTCCCCAATACAGTGACCTGTGTTAAGGAGGGACATCACAAGGAACATTGCGCAGACTTACTACCCAGAAAGTGAAAGTGAAAGTCGTTCTGTCGTCGGACCCTTTGCAACCCCATGGACTATAGGGTCCATGGAATTCTCCAGGCCAGAATACTTAAGTGGGTAGCTATTCCCTTCTCCAGGGGATCTTCCTGACCCAGGGATCAAACCTGGGTCTCCTGCATTGCAGATTCTTTTCTATCTGAGCCAGCAGGGAAATTTATGAAAAGAAACACAGAAAGTCAAACAGGATGAAGAGACAGTAATATCTTCCAAATGGAAGAGGAAGATTAAACCCCAAGGGAAAAAAATGAATGTAATAAGTAATTTACCTGATAAAAAGAGTTCAAAATAATGATCATAAAAATGTTCACCAAACTTGGGAGAAGAATAGAGGAAAATAGTGAGAACTTCAGCTAAAAGTACAAGAAAGAATCATTTAGAGCTGAAGAATATAGTAACTTTAGTGGAAAATACACTAGAGGGAATCAGCAGCAGATTAGAATGGATTAGCAATTTGGAAGACAGAATAGTACAAATCATCTAATTAGAAGAGAAAAAAGAAAAAAAACTAAGAATAAAAATTATACCATCATCTCATTAGATGCAGATAGGTCACTTGACAAAATCCAATGACCATTTATGAAAAGAACTCTCAATAAAGTTTGTGTAGCAGGAATATTTCAATGTAATAAAAACTGTATATGACAAACTCACAGCTACCATGATACTCAGTTACTAAAAGCTGTTACTCAAGGACCAGGAACAAAGTATAGATGTTCATACGTACCATGTTAAATGAATACAGTCCCATCTGCAGCAATAAGACAAGAAAAGGAAATAAAAGGCATTCAAAATGAAAGGAAGAAGTACAACTATCATTATTTATAATGAGGTGACACTATATATAGAAAATCCAAATGAGGCCATCAAAAAACCATTTGAATGAATAACTGACTTCAATAAAGTCACAAGAACTGATATAGAGATTAGTGCATTTCCATACACTAAAGACAAATTATCAAAGAAATTAAGAAAACAATCCCATTAACAATTGTATCAAAATGAATAAGTTACATAAGAATTTATTTAACCAAAGAAGTGAAAGAACTATACTTTGAAAGTTTTAAGATAGTGATGAAAGAAATTGGAAATGACACAAATAAATTAATAGATATATTGTGCTCATGGATTGGAAGAACTAACATTGTTAAAATATCCATATATTGTTGATTACAAAGCAATCTACAGATTCAAAGAAATCCCTATCAAAATTTCAGTGTTTTATTTCCCCCCACAGAACTAGAACGAATAATCTTAAAATTTGTACGGAATGACAGAAGACCCTGAATGACCAAGACAATCTTAAAAAAGAAAAACAAAGCTAGAGGTGCCACACTCCCTGATTTCAAAATGTACTACTAAGGTATAGTCATCAGAACAGTAATGTATTGGCACAAAAAAAGAATAGAGCACCCAGAAACAATCCCACCCTCATATGATCAAATAATCTATGACACAGGAGACAGGAATATGTAATGGGGAAAAGACAGCTTCTTCAATAAGTAGTGCTGGGAAAATGGGACAGCTTCATGCAGAAGAATGAGACTAGACCACTTTCTGTTTTTTTTTTTTTAGGCTGGTTGTGGGATTCTTTTTTTTTTTTTTTTTTTTTTTTTTTTTTTATTAGTTGGAGGCTAATTACTTTACAATATTGTAGTGGTTTTTGCATACATTGACATGAATCAGCCATGGATTTATATGTGTTCCCCATCCCTATCCCCCCTCCTACCTCCCTCCCCATCCCATCCCTCTGGGTCTTCCCAGTGCATCAGCCCTGAGCACTTGTCTCATGCATCCAACCTGGGCGGGTGATCTGTTTCACCCTTGATAGTATACTTGTTTCAATGCTATTCTCTCAGAACTTATACCATATACAAAAGCAAACTCAAAATGTATTAAAAATTACCTGGAACTATAAAACTCTTTGGAGAAAACATAGGCAGTAAACCTTTTGACACTGATCTTAACAATGCTTTTTTTGGGTATGTATTCTCAGGCAAAGACAACAAAAGCAAAAATAAGCAAGACTACATTAAATTTAAAATGCTTTTGCACAATGAAAGAAATCATCAACAAAATTAAAGGCAGCCTACCAAATGGGAAAATATACTTATAAATGGTATGTCCAATAAGGGGCTATAATATTCAAAATATACAAAGATCACATAAAACTCAATATCACAAAAACAAAGAATTCAGTTAAAAATGAGCAGAGGATCTGAACAGACGTTTTTCCAAAGAAGACAAACAGGTGGTCAACAGGCAATGAAAAGATGCTCAATTAATAACACTAGTCATAAGGGAAAAGCTAATAAGGTTAAGACATAATGCCATCATGAGATATAACATCACACATTTCAGAATGGTGATGATCAAAATGGCAGCAAATAAAAAGTCTTGGAGAGGATGTGGCGAAAAGTGAATCTTCATGCACTGTTGTTAGGAATAAAATCTGGTACAGCCACTATGAAAAACAGTAGGGAGTTTCCTCGGAAAATTAAAACCTGAACTCATATGATACAGAAATCCCAATTCTGTGCATTTATCCAAAGAATATGAAAACACCACATCAAAAAATATATGCACCCCAATGTTCACTGCAGCATTATTTACAATAGCCAAGATATGGAAGCACCCTAAGTGTCCATTAAAAAATGAATGTATAAAGAATAAGTGGCATATATATACAATGGAACATTACCCAGCCATAAAAATGTAAAATCTTGACATTTGTAACAATATTGACGGACCTAGAGGGTATTATGCTAAATGAAATAAATCAGATAAAGAAAATATCATGATTTCACTTATTTATGGAAGCTAAAGAAAAACTGAACAAATGTAACAAAACAGAAACAGAATCATAGACACAGAGAAATTGGCAAGGATCAAATGGCACGTAGAGTAATGATGGAACATACATTGCAGAATATAATATCCTGTGCTTTAGGAGGAAAAAGTAAAGTATTAAAACATGGTTTACAGTGCATAATGTTAGACAATCGGGGAAGCTGTAGTCAAATGAGTGTGTGTGTGTGTGTGCATGCACAACTGTGTCCAACTCGTTGCAACCCCATGGACTGTAGCCTGCCAGGATGTTCTGTCCATGGAATTCCCAGGCAAGATAACTACAGCAGGTTGCCATTTCCTACTCCAGGGGACCTTCCCAACCCAGGGATCAAGATACCCATGTCTTTGGTGTCTCCTGAATTCACAGGCAGATTCTTTAACACTGAATCACCATACAGAAGGGCTTCCCTGGTAACTCAACTGGTAAAGAACCTGCTTGCAATACAGGAGACCCCAGTTCAGTTCCTGGGTCAGCAAGATCCCCAGGAGAAGGGATAGGCTACCCAGGCTGGTATTCTTGCCTGGAGAATCCCCCTGGAGAGAAGAGCTTGGCAGACTACAGTGCATGGTGTTGCAAAGAGTTGGACAGAACTATGTGACTAACCACAGCACCGCACCATACAGAAAGTGCTGAATCAGTAGGTTTATGAAGATGTCTTAGCAACTAAAGTTTATTAAAAACTTAAAACTTCAGAGTGGTGATATTCTTGAAATTACAAGAATGAAATAAGGAAAAATCAAAAGTGGAGCTTGAATAAATAGAACAAAAGGTCCAGCTCAGGAAAAATAAATAAATAAAACTATTCTGATAACAATCCAGATTTATTTTGGTGTGGATGCTTGTATTAATTGAGTTAACTTCATGCGCAGTCATAAATGGCCTCAGTCTTAGAAAGGCCATGGATTTGGTGAAATTTTCTGCTGTTGCTGTCTAGATAGTCTTACTCTCTTTACACAAAGGGCTCTATATTGCCATCAAAACCCATCATGATGAGAAAAGCAACCTTAGCGTAAATAGTAATGGTAAACAAAGAAACACATGTACTATCAAATTTTACCTGGGTGGATGATTTGAGTTTGAGAGCAATTTGAAAAGTGAGGAAATAAAAGGGATTCACTGATAAATCAATGGACCAGATACAGCTGTGTGCTCCTGGACATGATAACTGCTTATCACTTCTCATTGCCACAAAGTAGATTATTTTAAGAGTGCAATAAGCCAAGAGTTGAAGCATCTGTTTCCAGATACATCCTGCCCATCACCATTACTTAACGACAAAACCCCCCACAGGAAGTACAGTAGTAGTGCTAACAAGCAGAGGAGAACTCTGACCTAGAATTCTGAAAGTCTGAAGAGACTTAGCTAAGGGACTAGTGATATGAATTTATTTTCTGCCATCATGAATCTTTTAGAACCATAGTGACAAAAGATAAAAAAGTAAAAAAAAAAAGTATATATATTTTATTTTGTGATTTAGTTTAAAGCATAAATAAAATTCTTACCTTCATCCCCCTATAGTGATGTACCAGCTGAGTACTATTTCTCAAATACAAAAGAATATAATTACTTATTTCCATTTTAGCAGCAGACCACAGAAAAGCTCATCTATTTTATAATATCTTATGAGAAAATAAAACACTATTCAGCTACATAACCCCAGATAAAATTAAATTGAGCATTAACACACCTTATCTCCATTCAGTTTGAAGTTAGAAAACATCTTTAGAAGACATTTCTTTGTAAACATATTTTGTAAGGTTTTAGTTATTCCCAATGTTTCCCCATGTTATTCCAGAGCCATGGACAAAAGCAAAAGACATGTGACCCAGAACAAACCTTTTACTCTTCAAATTCTAACTACTATAATCCTGTTATCCTTAAACAGATTTTCAGGAACTTAAATGATAGAGACCTAAGTATTATAAATATACTTTGTGAGTTTAATTTTTTAATGGATTTAACAATAATATTTTAGAAAAAAATGTTATTTTAGAAATCCTGTAGTGATGAACTTCTGATAAAATTCTTTTATCCTGAGAAATCAATTATTTATTTCAAAAACGAAAAAAATAAAAAAGACATACCGGCTAAGCAATCAACCTGTGATCAGTATCATCATGGCAGAAGTACTATCAAATCAAAATCAACTCAACACAAAAAAATTTCACCAATATTGGCATGCATGTTCAACATTCTTCGCACACACTTCTATAACTTCTCATATATTAATCCAATTCTTCACCCACAGTCCCTATGCTATCTCTATGCATTTTGCAGTTTGCCTTCAAATTTCATTTTGACATTGACATTATTCACAATGTTAACATAGCTCTAGCAAAGCTTAAGTGGGAGCAGAAAAGTTTAAAAAACAAATCTTTCCCAGAAGTATTCAGACTTACCTTTAACCGGATCTTCGAAAACCAGTGAACGCTGGAGAGATTGTTTGATACCGATTTGCGGAGGGCTGTACTACAAGGAGATCCAACCAGTCCATCCTAAAGGAGATCAGTCCTGGGTGTTCATTGGAAGGACTGATGCTGAAGCTGAAACTCCAGTACTTTGGCCACCTCATGCGAAGAGTTGACTCATTGGAAAAGGCCCTGATGCTGGGAGGGATTGGGGGCAGGAGGAGAAGGGGACGACAGAGGATGAGATGGCTGGATGGCATCACTGACTCAATGGACATGAGTTTGAGTAAACTCCGGGAGTTGGTGATGGACAGGGAGGCCTGGCGTGCTGTGATTCATGGGGTTGCAGAGAGTCGGACACGACTGAGCGACTGAACTGACTGACTGAACTGTAGATTATAAAGCAGCTTAATATTGAGAGGGAGTTATAGCTGGGGTGGGAAATGGCAACCTACTCCAGTATTCTTACCTGGAAAATTCCATGAACAGAAGAGCCTGGTGGGCTACAGTCCACAGAGTCACTAAGAGTTGGACACGACTGAGTGACTGAGCATTCGTGCACATGGAAGCTATAAGCATACTAGTTTTTATAAGCTGTATGTGAGAAGCAAATCACCTTATTGAAATAACCAGTTTCTAGAAATTTCCATCATATGTAGGGGCCCCTTAGTTATATAATGCAATAATTCATGAAAAAATAAAGAGGAGCAAAAGAGCTTCATTAAAGTTAACAAATATATTAGTATGCAATGAAATGTCAGCCTGGGCTACAATACAAAACCAAGAGAAATCAGCCTTATACATTCAATTTATAAAAATATCCAACATGAGAATTCTAGATTGAATTAGAAATAATTTTTATAATCTTATAAGTTAAAAATATACCTGGCATAACAAAATTAAATGTCAACAGATTTAAAAAGACATATATCATATAAAATATCTTCTCTGATGACAACAGAATAATGTTGGAAACCAGTAACATGAGGAAAACTGGAAAATTCACAAATTTGTGGAAATTAAACAACACACACTTACACAACCAATGTCTCAAAGAAGAAATCATAAAGAATTTAGAAACTACTTAGAGACCAATGGTGGGTTGGGAAAATCTCTTGGAGAAGGAGAATAGCATCCCACTCCAGTATTCTTGGTTGGGAGAACTGCATGGACAGAGAAGCCAGGCAGGCTACAGTCCATGGGATCACAAAGAGTCAGACACAACTGAGCAACTAACATTTAAAACTTAAGGAACTAGAACAAGCTAAACTGAAAGCTAGTAGAAAGGAGGAAGTAATGAAGATCATAGCAGAGACAAAATAGGGAATAGAAAAACAATAGAGGCAATCAATAAAACCAAAAGTGAGTTCTTCTAAAAGGTCAACCAAGCTGGCAAAATTTTAGCTGACTAAGAAAAAATAGATAGAAATTTCAAACTACTGAAATCAGAAATGAGAATGGGGATATTATTACCCACACTTCAGAAATAAAAATAATTATGAAAGCGTACAATGAATAACTATATGCCAATATATTAGGTAACATAGGCAAAATGGACAGATTCCTAGAAAATGGACAAAATCTGCTAAGACCTATCGCTAGCAACTAGATTAAATCAATAAGCAAAATTCTCCCAACAACAAAAAGCCTTGGATTTGATGGTTTCACTGTTACATTTTACCAAACTTTTAAAGAACTAATAAATTTTCCAAAATAAAAATTGGAGAGGCTAGAACATTTTCTAACTCATTCTGTGAGGCTAGCATTATTAGGATACAAAAGTCAAATGCACTGTAAGAAAACTACAGACTAATATCCCTTATGAACACTAATGGAAATATCCTCAACAAATATCAGTAAAATAAATTTACCAGCATATTAAAATAACCAAGTGGAATTTATTCCTAAAGTATAAGATGATTCAACATACCAGAATTGTTCATTGTGATAAAACACATTAACAGAATGAAAAAAAAAAATCATCCGAATTGATGCATAAAATACAGTAGTCAAAAGTCAATACCCTTTAGTAATAAAAAGCACACATGCTAAGAAATAGAAATAGCTAAACAAAAACAAGAGAAAACAACTAATAGCTCATAGAAAATAACTGCCTCAAAATAATAAAAGTGACACATGAAAAATCCACAGCAAATGTTATGCTCAACAGAGAAAGACTAAAAGCTTTCCCTCCAAGGTCAGGAATAAGACAAAGATACCAACTTCTACCATTTCTATTCGAAGAAGCTGAACAGTCAGAGAAAGCAGATAAGTTGCTGTTGTTGTTTAGTTTCTAAGTTGTGTCTGACTCTTTGTGACCCCATGGACTGTAGCCCACAAGGCTCCTCTGTCCATAGGATTTCCCAGGCAAGAATCCTGGAGTGGGTTGCCATTTCCATCTCCAGCGGATATTCTAAATCAAGGATCAAACCCACGTCTTCTGCATTAGCAGGTGGATTCTTTACCATTGAGCTACCAGGATAGTCTGAATTAGGCAAGAAAAAGAAGTAAAATATATCCAAATCAGAAAGGAGGATGTAAAATTATCCCTTTAGCAGATGATGTGATATTATCCTAAATCCTAAAGATCTATGAGAAAATAATGTTATAACTAGTAAACTGATTCAGCAAAGTCAATACACAAAAATCTGTTACATTTGTATACACTAACAATGAACAGTCTGAAGAAGTAATTATAAAAGCAATTTCATCTTCAATAGCATCAAAAAGAATGAAATACTTAGGAAATTAACCAAGGAGTTGAAATACTTGTACAATGAAAACTACAAAACATTAAAGAAATCAAACAATTTTAAAGAATTTAAAGATAAAAATAGAAATAAAGACAAATAAACAGAAAGACATTCCATGTTCAGGGTAAACACTACCAAAAGCAATATACAAATTCAATGCAATCTCTATTAAAATTTCAATGAAACATTTTACAAAAATAGAGATTCATCCTAAAATTCATATGGAGCCTCCAAAGGATTACTAATAAACAAAATAATTTTGATAAAGAACAAAACCAATTGACTTACACCTCCTGAGTTCAAAATTTACCACAAAGCTCCAGCGTGGTACTGGCTAAAAACAGATGTATTAACCAATAGAATAGAATCGAGAGCCCAAAAATAAGCTCTCTCATAGTCAAATGATTTTTCACAAGATGACTAAGATCATTCAACAGAGAAAGGACAGTTTTTTCAACAAGTAGTGTTGGAAAAACTGGATATCCACATGAAAAGGAATAAAGTTGAACCCTTAACTAATACCGTATACAAAAATTAACTCAAAATGAATCAAAGACATAAAACTAGAGTGAAAGAGAAATCAACTCAGTAATTGGTTTAATAACTCCTTTCAAACAGTGAGCTTCTAAACAGTGCATGTTTGGCTGTTCAATAATGCAATATGTTCTGATTTGATCCATACACCTTGGAAGAATACATTGTGTCTATTCAATATTATAAAATTTTTGCAAGATCCTTTTCCAAAATGTGAGACTGCTATAATTTCAGCTTGTAGTGGTGTGTAAACTTAGTGTTTCAGCCATTTCCTTAGAAAATATTCATATACTCCACTACTAGAAAAATTTAAAAATTACCAAAAATTAACATGTTTCAAGGAATTCATCAGACCCACCATATCAATGATCAAAGGAACAGGCAGAGTCATTGTGTCTAATCAGTGCATTAATGCCAAAAATAAGACACATGACACTGACTATAGAGTAGTTGATCATAAGTAATTAAACATTTGTGTTTTCTGGACTTCCGGCAATTAATTTTTAAAGGTTTTTAGGTTATGTTGTCACAACTTTCTCAGTGTGCATGAAGAACAGCAATAAACTGCTTAATGAATAATTTAGCAGACTCTGAGATGTCTACCCTGTGATGATTAGAATTTTTTTTTAATTGATTTCAAAATTTAGTTGGGAAGTTCAGGCTGTGCATTAGTGAAATTTCACTGATGGGCAAGAAATCAGTTAATGTTGAATTGTTATACCCGGTTTATCTTGGAACCAGCACAAGGAACATGATTCATGTTTTGGAGGATATAAGGTCAGAGATTAGATACTGTGATTTCAGTGCTAATTCTTCTAGGACCTTTAACTGTACAGTTAGTCTTCATAGCTATCTTTACCCTAAAGATAACCATACACTTGTACAAGTTTATCAAAACTTTACTTCAAAGCTAAAGAATATTTTTATCTATTTTTGGGATGCTTTTACACATTTAGTGATGCCAGTCTATAATGTAGAGTTTCCTTTCAGAAAATGTGTTTTAATACACTGCCAACTAGTAAAAATTACCATCTGGTCATGTTAAAAGCAGTTCTTCCCTCTTTTTCATTTCATTTCACCCCCAATCCACTCAGAATCAGATTCTTCACAAAGCTTTGACTCAAGGTCAGAGTGAAGTAAAATAGTGCACTGTTTTCCCTAAGTAAAAAGAGCTGAGTCGTGTATAGTCTACACTACTGTACACTTAGGCTTTCTCGTTAAATTAAAAATTGGAATCTAAAACATCTAGGGCAACCTCTTCCTGATTACTGATGACAAAATGATTTTGTTTGACTCGACTGCATTTCTATTGCATTAGAAATGCACTGCATATAACCTCCCTCACGTCATAAGTGCTAGTCGAATATCTGATTTTAAGCTGGAAAACACTTCAATCAAATTGCAGCTAAAATTAAACTAAGTCTATCATTTCCAGAGTAACCACTGAGTAGTGCTTATGAAGGTCACAAGACCTGCTTTTCTCTCTAATCTTAAATTCTGAGGACTTATAACATAGGTACATTAAGATGCTCTTAAGCTGATTGGATTTGCTGGCAAGGCGGAAGGTGACTAGGAGGCAACTCCATAGTCAAGTGTCAAAAGTGTGATCCAACTTTCATATTCATCCTAGAAAAAAGCCAATGATGGCAGTGATTTTTTACGCAGAACACAAGATGTGGTTGAAATTATAAAGGTAAAAGAGCAAAATCCTAGAACTAGTGTTATAGAGCTAAAAGACTTGGATTTTAAGATTTAAAAAACAAACATTTTATATGCTAGCTTGTTGTAATATTTGCTTAATATTAATGTAAACATTAGTAATAATGAAAATAAAGTATTGATATAAAGTGTAGCTCATAGCCTCTTATCCATAGTAGGCATTCAATATCTACAATCTGATGAATTATTGTTTGTGAATAATAATGAGAAAGAATAGCACTTGTTGAATACATAACATGGAACTGACTTTGTCTTTTAAGATTTATGTGACTCATTTTAATCTTTACAAGAACCCTATTATGTAGATATAGATAGATAGATAGATAGATATTCCCTTTTACAAATGAGGAAATTGAGAAACAGAAAAGAAAATCAATTTATTCCAAGTAAGACTGTGTGATTCCTTTCCTAGGTTCTTCACCACAAGATGAGATGTTGTTGATAAACACGTGGGCCCTTGCCTTCAAGGATCTTACATTCTATGGAGAATAAAGTTACATTGCAAGAACTACAATCTTTTCAATAATTTCTGACATTCAAACAGAAAGGTATAGCTAATATTTGAGCTAGTTTAATGTTATTATGTCAAAAGTATTAACCATCTTGTTTCTACTAGACAAAAGTAATATTGTATTTGAATACTTTACATGGTGAATGTAGTTGTAAAAGTTCTACACAAAATGAAAACATGAATTTTAATTTATTTTCATTACAATATAGGTTTATAATTTTCTATCTCATTATAATATTTGTCCCTATACTTTATAGACTATTTTCTTAAAATAATGGAGAAAAGTGGAAGGGGAACAATTACTGGTAAGAAATAAAAGAGAGCCAATGAAGATATCTATACTATAATGGAACTTTTTTTCTTAAAGTGAGAAATGTACATGTTCATCCCAATCCAATTTGGATTTTAGTGACTAACAATGCCTTGAGTCTTACATTTTATCATTGTAAACAAGTTACACATAATTCATACCAGTAGTGAGGTGCCATCCAGCTTTATATATCTTTGAATAGAGAAATTCACCATATTTCAAGTGAAAATAAGCTATGTCTTCTCCCATATCGAAGAGTACTTATGCTTGGAAGGTGTTCAAAACTAATATAAGGAGATATGAGACAAAACTTTTCTCATCCATTTTTATTCATTGCACCACAGTGCTTACAAGTTCAAGAGGAAGTGTAAAGATGCATACTGACCAGGAAAAATTGTAAAGACATATATATTTAGGTTCTATTGAAAATCAAATTCAAAAATTCTCATGGACACTCTTAAAGATAGCTAATGGAATAAATAACATTTGGTTGATTTTGACAACCAAAAATATTTAAGTATTTTCTTTTTTCAAGAGGTGACATTCTTACAAAAGCAAAAGGAAGAGGGGAAGATTATGTTGCACATACTCCTAAAGTTCATCTACTTCAGGATTCTGAGATTTCATTTCCTAAGAGAGATGTAAGCACTTTATCAAAATTTAAGTCCATAATGACAAAGGCCTTTGCCCTATGTAATGTGGAAATTTGAAAAGAGAAGATTTCAATTTGTGTGATCTTTCCTCTGGCGAATGATAATGTAGAACTATCTATTTTAAGGATTAGACAAGCTCATAAAACTTTAAAACTTTGTTAACTTTAAAATTTTTATTAATAAGATTATTCAATATTTATAGCTTTCTCTTCATGTTTCTATGAATCTGTTTAGGAAATAGAATATCTTGAAAAACCATCCGACAAACAATACTATGCAATTCAAGACAGGAATAAATGACCCACATTGAAAATTCCGGATTAAAGGATATCAACATCAATCTGTACAAAACTTCTACTTTTGAAGCAATTAAGAATTTGACAGGAAAAAGGTATAACTTTCAAGACTTAGGAAGTAAAATGTGTGTGCTAAGGCTCTTGATTTGATTTTTAGGACATCAGGGCTCATAAGATGAAATGAGCATGTAAGTTGATGGGAAGAAACACAGGAAGCTTTATTTTGGACATCCAATAGGCATGGCATTTTCACACATATTCTGTCCTCAGTCTTCATTAACAACTCTAAAAACTACATATCATAAGAGAATTTTAACAAGCTCTCATTAGAATGTGTAGGACCCTGTCCTCAGAATTATTTGCCATTTATAGTCACTTAACTGAATAATATTCAGTCTTATAAATTTCATCACCTATAGAACACCTATCTCAAGTTCCACCTTGGATCCTGTTCCTTCTCTCCCTACATATTCAAAGAAATTGTCTTAGCAATTCTCCTGTCTTTCTAGTAGATAATTAGCATATAACTAACTATGCAAGGTCATTATATATGATAATATACTATATACCATTTATATATACAAACTTTCCCACTTTCTTAAAATGGTTTCAATCATCCTTTTATTCCTTGCTAGTTACTACCCACATCTCTCCTCTACTAATGACATTTCTTGAAAATTTTCAGTCTATTCACACCTGTTTTCTTTGCCATGGTTCTCTTTAACCTATCTTTCTAGTCTGCCTTAATTTCACTAATTTCATTGAAACTTCTTTTATCAATGTCACCAATGATAAGTGCACTGCTAAATCCAGTGTCACGTCCAAGTCCTCACATTACTGATTTATTATCTTCAAAAAATGATCTGAATTCAGTTGATCACTTTCTCCTCAAAATATTATCTGAATATCACCTATTTATTTCTTCTTAGTCTCAGCTTCATGTTCTTTCTTATAACCCTCAGCTAAAACTGTTACTGATTTTGCATAGTCTTACAAACTGCTTTTATGTGTAAGACATCAATTTTTTTCAGAAATTGGAATATATGTCACATAATGTATTTCTCATTTTTCTTTTATAATTTCTTGACAGTATAATCATCTTTCAACAATATTGATCTTAACACAGTATCTCTAAACTGACAAATTCAATGAGAAAATGTTAAAGCAATCCCAATGATTTACTCAGAGCTTTCGAAATCTTTGTGGCTGTGTACAAGAATGACTCATTGTTACTAAAACTGTAACAAAAAAGAAATGGTGGAAATAATCTACAACAGGAAAAATATATAACGTGATGCATCTTTATCAATTCTTATCTTTTTTAGATCTTTGAAAAGAGCCCAAACTACATGCTAGAGTGTATATATCAATATGACGTCACTATTTCAAATGTCTTTATTGTGGATATTTATTGATTCTGGTTAAACTGCAACTAGTATATTTCCACTCAGATCTTCAGATACATCTATTTCCTTAACTTTTAAGTTATCTTAAAATGTATCTTAGTGGTATAAAATATGGCTTTTAGAGAGACTTGCTAGTGGTGCAAAAATATTTTTACGCATTTTCAAAAGGGAGGAATTTCTACTCTGTCTTAAGAAAATTTTGCTTCTCCATCTTATCAGCTGAAAACCAACTACACATATGCACCTCAACATTTTTACATGCAATGGCTTACCCTTTCATTAATGTTCTTTAAGGGCAATTTGAAAGGGATAGTTAGGGAGTTTGGGTTGGACCTGTACACACTGCTATATTTAAAATGGATAGCCAACAAGGGCCTACTATATAGCACGTGTGGCTCTGCACAATGATACGTAGCAGTCTGGATAGGAGGGGTGTTCAGAGGAGAATGGATATATGTATGACTGAGTCCCTTTGCTGCTCACCTGAAATTATCACAAAATTGTTAATCAGCTATAATCCATATACAAAACTAAATTAAAAAAATAAAAAGGGTAATTTGAGATCAACAATTCTAAAAAGCACAAAATATGAATATATATACACATACATATATACATTTTCTTCTTCAAATTCATTGCTCAGCTACGTATTGAGTGTATGTTTGGACCTCTCTTCTAATTTGTGATCTGATTTAGATCTAAATCCTTTAGATTTAGGTTCTACTTCAGAACCTAAATTTCTATTATACTGACAGACAGTATTGCAAGACAGAGTGCGGTCAGGCAAGATTTAGTTTCATTAATCTTTGATTTGTTGTTTATTACATTTTTTGAAATGGTTGCTGCTGATCATATCATATAATTCTAGGCACAAAAGTAATTAGCAATTATTTAATAGTACATGCAAGAGTTATGTAATGCAATATTCTACAAAGAACGCAGGAATAATTGAAAACACACAAACTAAACTATGGGAGGAGAACTCTTACCAACAGGTAAAGGTAAAGTAACTTTAGAGGTAACCAACTAAAATCATGCCATATAGCTAATACATCTTCAATCACCCCAGTCTACAGTATGAAGTACCCATTCCATAGATGTGTGCTAAGACTTTTCATGCAGGTCATATGTGAACTTTCTGCCTCTGCTGTTCCTCCTAGTCCATTGTTTCTAATTCCTCTCATATATTGCATAGTCTATGTCTAACAATGTCTCCATCACAATGGGAAGTTCCTTGGATGTGAGATTTTTACTGTGAATTAAAATCCTCATTACTTTTCATAATAAACATTGATTTAAAATTTTTTATTGATGTGTAATATATTTTCAGAAAAATGAACATTGTACGTGTACAGCTCACTGGTCTCCACAAACAGAACATACTCAGACATCCAAAAGTCAAGTCAAGAGATGAAATATTATCAGTTCAGTTCAGTCGCTCAGTCCGACTCTTTGCGACCCCATGAACCGCAGCATGCCAGGCCTCCCTGTCTGTCACCAACTCCCGGAGTCCACCAAAATGCATGTCCATCGAGTCGATGATGCCATCCAACCATCTCATCCTCTGTCGCCCCTGTCTCCTCTTGCCCTTAATCTTTCCCAGCATCAGGGTCTTTTCCAGTGATCAGTAACCTAGAAACTCCCTTTTTGCCACTTCCAGTCAGAAAAGAACTCATACTTTTCTACTTTATACAAATGAAATTATGCAGGGTGTGTGTTTTTTACATTAATATCCAACTTCTCTTACTCAACTTTCTACCTGTGAGAGTCATTCATATTGCTGCCTATGGTTGTAGCCCATTCATTGCTCTGTAGTATTACATTGCCTGAATGTGCAACGATAAACGTATATATCCCTTTTTTGCTGGGCATTTGAGTGGTTTCCAACATGTTTCTATTAGAATACTGCTGACACAAACATTCCAATACATTTTTATTTTGAAAACATGCAGACATTTCTTTGGGGTTACTAGATCATAACACATGCAACATGTAAATTTTAAGAATCAAGTGTTTTTTTTTAATTATTTAACTTTTACAGTTTGTGTTTCTCATCTTCCTATCTGTACAGATCTTGAGATAGTCCCCATGTCTCCACAGAAAACTCACATACAACAGTTATAAATCCCCATTACTTTGACAATGGTGCTCCTATATGATATACACTCAGAGTTACTATTCAGTACTGATTTTCACAATCACAAAGTAGCATTTAGTGTTTTATGGCCCCGAGCTTTTTAGGTGGTCTTTAGCACAGCCTCCAGCTTGTGCCCAACAAGAGAAAAGCCTCCTTGTTATATAAAAGTCAGATTAATTCTACTTCCTGTCTTTTGTTATTAATTGCCTTTTCTAATTATAGTCAGAGGGAATTTCACTGTTTAGCTAGCTTGTGCTAATCAATTGTTAACCACAGATTCACCAACAATCTCAGTGTAATCTTTACACAGGAACATTTTATAGTCATGTTAGCCTCCCCTCTTTATTGAGAATACATCAGAGAGGATGAGTAATTTTCTAAGCCACATTATTTTTATAGCTGTTGATGTTAAGGGGCATATTGACAAAATTAAATGTTAGTAAGTAGCAGCAGATAAATAATGTGAAAAGTCTGATAAATGAAGTGCATTTAAAAATAATTTAAATAGGGACTTGTGAAATTTCTTAGTAGTTGTAAATAAGGGGTAGATAAGATTTCTCTTCAAATATGCAAATATCTTAATCATTTACATGTACTGTTTATTTTTATATAAATAATCTGAAAAGGTATCTGATTTTAGGAAATTATCTAGAGAAAGGTCAACAAACTGTTAAGTTGGTACAAATGTTTTTAATTAAATTTGTGTCTGCGCAAATCTTATTTACCTAATTTACCAATATTCATTTATCATACCCAATTAGAAAACAAAACAATCTATGACAGTGCTGGTCTGAATGTATCTTCCCAAAACTCATATGCTGATATCCTAACCCCCAGTGGGGATGGTATTACCAGGTGTGGCCTTCAGGAGGTACTTAAGGCATGAGGGTGGAGCCCACTTAATGTGATTAGGGTCCTTATAAAGGCTCAAGAGCCCCATAGTCCCTCCTGCCACGTATGTGATTCAGAAGAGGATACTCATTTAACCATGCCAGATCCAGGATCTTGAACTTCTAGGCTCTAGAACTGTGAGCAATAAATGCCTTTTGTTTGTAAGCTACCCAGCCTGTGATATTCTGTTAGAGCAACATGAACAGACTAAGATACACAGTTCCTCTGGAGAAGGAAATGGCAACCTACTCTTTTTCCAAATGTAAAGCATACACTAAGACTTAAACAATGTTTTCAGCTGCTGTGAAAAAGACTATCTTTTCACTCGTTATTCTTTATTCAGATTTTGAGGACATAATCAAGAAATATGCCAAGGCACCACAAAGATAAACAGAGCTATTATCGATTTATCAGATAGTCCATCTGTATAAACACATATCGGTGTATATGCATGAAATCAACAAATTCTTTCCTTGTGCTGTTGAAAAAATATTCTGTGAATTAAGACTAAAAAGTTACTGAAAATAAATATACCTACAATATATTAGTTTCTCAAAAATTAATTCCTATTTACACTATAGAACTACAAAACATACTAACGTTTGCAAGAAGTCATTTGTGAAATTAAACTCAAGGCATTGAAAATATTACAAATATTTATGTAACAAACATAATATGACTGTAACTACAGTAATGTTTAAGACATCATTTTGCCAAATTACATATGAATTAGTTAATGGGATTACTGGACAAGCCATAGAAATTGAAAATTGAATTGTCTGTTGTAATCAACAGTATTTTGACTTTTAGAAAGTTCTTTTATTAATGGATTTAACCCTCAGTAGTACTTCCCCATTGGGCTGCCCCTTGGCTTACTGGTAAAAAATCTGCCTGCCGATGCAGGAGACACAGCTTCAATATCTGGGGAATTGGGAAGATCTGGAGAAGGGAATGGCAACCCTCTCCAGTATTACTGCCTGGGAAATCCCATGGACAAAGCAGTCTGGCAGACTACTGTCCATGGGGTAGCAAAGAGTCAGACACGGCTTAGTGACTAAAAAACAATGCTCCATGTTAGTTACCTCAAAGTATAGCTACTCTCAATTCCTCATGTGCACTTACCATTCAAAATACTGGGAATACAATTTTTCCTCTTATTATGCTGATAATAATTGCAACAGTAAACATGATTTCCCTTCCTAGCTGCTTGCTTCTGAACCGAAAATTATTTTTCTGGACCTACCATCTCTTTCTCCCATACACTTTAACATATTTTTTTGTCCACTACATTCTTCATTTACTGAGTGCACTCACTTCTCCCCTGTGTTTAAACATCTTCATACACTCCTTTCACCTCTACATTTTATGATCACTGATTACTTTATATTTTACAATAATAATGACCTCACAGTGGCTAATCCTGATGGCCCTTGAATTTTAGCAGACTATGAGCTCTCTGCAGTATTTGATATTCATCAAACACTGTTCCTTCCCCATATTTTCTCCTTTAAAAAATATTCCCCTCTCTTCCACACTTACCACATTACCACTATTTTTGTCCTCATCCTCCTCATGACACATCAGCCCATTCCTGCCACCTCCATTGGTTTCTCTCTCACCACTTCTTTCTCTAAACCTGAGCCCTTTAATCTTCTGCTTTTAGCTTTCCTCTTTTCTTCTACCTCTGAGATTTTGAGTATTACTTCTATGTGATGACTCAGATACCACTCCTATCTAGAACTTCATATCAGCATTTCCATCTGTGGCATAGCTACTTTCATCATATCCTGCTGTCTCAGACTAATCTAAAATCGAACTTAACATCCTCTCTAATTGTTCTCTTCTCTTACTCTCCTGATTCTCAGAATTTCCACTAGGCTCCCAGACAGCATTTTGACTGCTTCTTTTCCTATACATTTATATTCAGGTAATAAATTCTATCAGCTACTTTGCTGTTATTAACAAGATCTCAGAACTCTTTTATTCTTTTCATACCAGTCCTCCCTTTTTCGTTCCTAGACTCTCAGGTCTTCTGTAATCTAATCACGCTTTCCTGTTGCTCTTTACAAACAAACTCTTGCCTTATTAACATTTCTTGAAGTCACATCCTCTCTTTCACTGACTACAGATTCCCTAACCTTGTTCACCAAATTCCTTGGTAGTCTGGGCAAGATCAACAGCAATTAGAACTGGCAAACACAAAGTCTGCCATTACAAGTGGCCACAACTCTAGACACTGCTGTATGAACAACCCCTTAAATGTTCACACTTTGCCCGGACCATATCTCAGCATCTAAATACCTGTGCTCTCCATCTGACTATAAACTGTCCCAGGGCCCAAGATAGAAATGCCCCTGAACTTGACTCCATAAAACATCCCCTAGTCATAATGGAATGCAAATTCACCTTCCTCTCAGCTACTCTAATTCATTGAACTGGACAGCAATATGTTTTTTTTTTAATAGGTGCAGCTTTATGTTGTTACTAAATGCAGGTCACAGAACACTCACTAATCTGCATGGTATTGCTTTATTGTTTTCTTATTAGAGAATTTGTCTTTGCAGTGTCAACATTTTCAAACTGAAGTATTTTCATCCTTATGTAACCTTAGGCAGAATTTCTATATTGACATTAAAGTAAAAAAATTTTATTAGATATAATATTTATTAATTATAATACTTAACACTTTTATATTCTCTGCAAATAGTTTAACTCATTTTGTTTCTCAATTAAGGTATACACTTTTATTACCACTTAATAGATGAAGAAACTAAGGTTCTAAGATGTTCAAATATTAAAGTTCACGCAATTAGAAAGAGCTGGGGACAGAATTTATACCATGTAGTCAGCCTCTAGAGACTACCTTGTTAAATGCTAGAATATGGTACACTGAAATAACAGTATTACTTTTAAAAGATTTACAATTTTAATTTATAAAACATACAAAATATATAAAGTTACTGTGCATGTGTGCTAACTTGCTCCAATCAGGTACAACTCTTTGCAACCCTATGGACTGTAGCCTGCCAGGCTCCTCTATTCATGGAATTCCCTGGAAGAGAATACTGCAGGGGGTTGCCATGCCCTCCTCCAGGGGATCATCCTGACCCAGGTATCCAGTTCACGTCTCTTAGGCCTCTTTCATTAGCAGCCAGTTTGTTTCCCACTAGCGCCACCTGGGAAACCCACACAAAATTATTCAGTTCAGTTCAGTTCAGTCGCTCAGTCGTGTCCAACTCATTGCGATCCCATGCATCGCAGCATGCCAGGCCTCCCTGTCCATCACCAACTCCCGGAGTTTACTCAAACTCATGTGCATCGAGTCGGTGATGCCATCCAGCCATCTCATCCTCTGTCATCCCCTTCTCCTCCTGCCCCCAATCCCTCCCAGCATCAGGGTCTTTTCCGAGTCAACTCTTCGCATCAGGTGGCCAAAGTACTGGAGTTTCAGCTTCAGCATCAGTCCTTCCAATGAACACACAGGTCTGATCTCCTTTAGGATGGACTGGTTGGATCTCCTTGCAGTCCAAGGGACTCTCTAGAGTCTTCTCCATTGCCTCTAAACCTACCAAATGTAAGGTAATCAGATCTATGCATCCTTTGCTAAGTTAAATTTTAGTCTTGTTTCTATTACTGTATTTATTTTAACAAAGTTGACAGTTCATTCTGTGTACAGTTTTGCATACTGCTTTTTGATCATATAGTTTTATAACTATATACTATCATGTGGTATCATGCAGATTTAAGATGATTTTTCTTGCTATTTGGAAATGTAGGTGTGCTCAATGATACAGCACATGGAAAGTATCTGGAATAATCCCTGACACATAGATTTTCTCATTATCAATATTTTATGGTTTTTTTTTAATGTGGAGTTCTGTCTTCTAGTCAGAAAACTTGAAAATAGATTACCCCATGGGTCCTGTATACAAAGCTGTATCCTCTCATTTGTCATCATTTCATATGTCACTGGATTTTAAATAGGATGAACAAAGCTAGTACTATAGGAGCCCCATTTAATGGGTTACTACAGTTAGTACCAGACAGACTTGCAAGGCTTGGGTTGTTTGTCTACTCAGTGATTCTCTAACTAAAATGTGCAGTGGAGTTACCAGGAGGGCTTGTTACAAAAGGGACTGCTGGGATCCCCGTGCTGAGTTTCTGATTCAGTAGATCTGGGGAGGGGTCCACGAATTTTTGTCTCAATGTCACACAGATGCTTTGGGCCCAGAGACCGCATTTTGAATGCCACTGATCTATAAGCTTTAATTTCAGAAAAATGATGACAGGTACTAAGTGTATCTAAAATGCAAGTTTCTGTCTAGCTAGTCCCTAACATAATCAAGTGGAGTTTCACTTTTCTGGAATTTGCTTGGAAGAGAATAATCATTTATAAAAATTAACAAACAGAAACCTCAATGAAATAGAGATCAGAAGAAGGAGGTCTCATGCCATTTGAAGACAGAAGAGCCTAACAAGAAGAAGAGACTCCTCTTACTTCCAGTCAAGGGTTCAACCATGGATAGACTCTTTGTTCACCCTATCTCTCCCAGCTTCCTTCACCCCTCTATGAAAGTGTTCCCCTCCCCTGGCTGTGATGGGACCCGCATGTGGGTCGCCAAGGTGGCAGACACTGAGTTGTAAATCTCTGCGGACCCCAAATAAACCTATCTGTGCTGTAGCGATGTCTGGCAGTCTGTTTCAAGTCAACCAAATTGAACTGGTCACAAAAATACAACTTGCTTTCCTCTCAAAAGGCCTTTCATTTATGGCATTTTGTTTTCTTTACTTTTCCTTCAAAATGATGTCTAGTGTTCCTGCTCCACCAACATTCCCTTACTGTTTCCTCCACTGAAACACAGTCCTGGTGAACATCCAAAAAATTTTCAGAACTTCCCATTCATCCTAAAATACTTTAACTTTGTGCTCCCATAATAATCTGGTATAGGGCTTCCCAGGTGGCTCAGTGGTAAAGAACCTTCCTGCCAAGGAGGAGACACAGGAGACGTGGGTTTGATCCCTGGGTCAGGAAGACTCCCTAGAGAAGGAAATGGCAACACACTCCAGTATTCTTGTCTGGGAAATCCTGTGGACAGAGAAGCCAGCAGTCCATGGAGTCACAAAAGAGTGTAACACAACTTTGCAACTAAACAGCGGCAGCAAACAATCTGGTGTTCTGTTTTTGTAGTACTTAGCACAGTTTGCTTTTTATTGATCATTTCTATGCATATTTCATAACTGTCTTACAAATGCCTAAGTGTATCTTAATAATTTTTGCTGCTAAAGTATTTTACTCAAAATAGCCTTTTGATAAGCATTTATTCAATAAGCATTTATTGGACCCACAGGGGACTCAGAAAAAAACAAAAACAAACATATAGCTGACTTAGCATCATATTCCATTTCCGTGAGGAAGGTGAATCATCTAAAATTGGATCATAAATATCATTTTTCTATGGATGGAACAGTTTTGTTTTTCCTTTTATTTGCTTTGTTTTGATAACACAGCAAAAGAAAAATGAAAGAAATATTTATTTCAGCATGCTATTTTCTATAATGTACTCTGAACCAGTAGGATTTTTCAATTATACATTTTTTTCTAAGTAACAAAAGAAGTTGAAGGATTTCTAACCTTATATAGTAACTCCTTCTGTGAATGCATGTGTTTTGTCAGTTGGTCATGTCCAATTCTTTGAGACCCTACGGACCCCACCAGGCCCCTCTGTCCATGGGATTTTGCAGGCAAGAATACCAGAATGGGTTGCCATGCCCTCCTCCAGGGGATCTTCCCAACCCAGGAATCAAACCCAGGTCTCCCAAATGCAGGCAGATTCTTTACCATCTGATCCACTAGGGAAGCTCCTTGTGAATGCATAAACTATAAAATTCGATAATCTAAAAGTATACAAGAAGAAGTAGTACATTAGTATCTAGATGCTGTATTTCCCCCTGCTATAGCCAAATTGCCTAAAATATTACAAAATTGGACAAGATAGATTTATGGAATTAATTGGAATATTTATTTCAAATCAGTGAGCTAATTAAAGGAATTTTTGATAATCTAGCTAAATAATTATATGCTACCATGAAAATTCACATTTACACAACTTCCTCACAAAAATGGTGGGCAGAGTAGGATGAGGTTAGTTACTCATTCTTTACAATTGAAGCAAAGGAGAGAATGGGAGGCTAATTGCTTGTCTAAGGTTTGCCACCAGCAACTAAACTGGGATTTGGGCCTAAGTTGTTTCTGTTACTCTTCTGCTTTAAGTTCTTCTTTTGTTCCAAGTTTGTGATAGCTTTTCTCATACCAATGTCATTAAAAACCAGTATTTTAACATTTTATGACGATGTTCAAAGGTCTCTGACTCAGATGACAGCTCATTATAATATGTTGATGTACAAAATATATTACAACTCGATAATTTGTTTTCTTTCTTTCTAATTGAGTTTCATGATCTCCCCAGAATATTCTTATAAGCTCTGTTCCTCTAAACACCCCAATCTAAGGATGTACATTTTACTTAGTTATTTAGGGGTCAAAGTCACATCTAATTCTTCGTGTCTTAAGCACTAGCAATATAGGGATTCTTTGATGAAAAGAAAGGTTTTAATCTCAAGCAGACATTTGAAATATTCTCCACTGAAAGTCAATTTATTGTCAAAGTTCCTTGCAGAATAAATTAAAGGATTTAAATGTTTCAGCCAACAATTTTACATTTGCATGAAGTGTACAAAAATAAATTATTTATTGAGGTTAATTTCATATGCATAAGAATAGCTGTAATTTCTAAAGAAAATATTTGCTGAAAACATGCTACAAGAAGTAAGACAGGCTTTAGATCTTAAAATGCTATATGAATGATGAAAAGCAAAAACATTCTTCAGATTCATATATTATTAGACATGTTTTATTCCAGAACTGGCATTCCAGATGACGAGAATGTGTGCTTTAACCTTGGGAATAAATAATGCATTTACTTATTTGATTAAAGATTGCACAGTGAATTTAATAAAGACTTTATACTATCTTCTAATGTATTATAAACTCAATTTTCTTACTTACAAACAGCTTTAAGACAGAATTTAGAAGAAACATCCTTTAGAAAATTGTCTTTCCTTCCCCCACAAACAATTCAAATAAACCACATATACTCTTTGGAATGCTTCATTTATATAGGCACGACACTCTCTTGGCATGTCTTCCATATCACTGAGAGAAAGAAAAACTTTATCATGGAAATGCTGGGTATCCACACCTGACACAACAACAACAAAAACATGAGCTGTATGTTTTCACTGAATTCAACAAAAGGTTCTCAGTATTTATTATATGTCAAGAACATTCCTTCACTTCAATAATAGCTTATAGAGCAAGTGAGATTTTATTCTCATTTTGCAAACTATATATTCTATGGGATATACCTTTTTAAATTGGAATTTTGAGTGAGAAATAAAATATAAACCCCTTAGAGAAAAAATAGTAAGGCAATTTAACCACATCTATGAGGCCTTTTAGGCTTTCCTGAGGAAGGAAAATTTGTCTAGACTTGAAGATGTAAGAGTTGGACGGTGAAGAAAGCTGAGTGCCGAAGAATGGATGTTTTTGAACTGTGGTGTTGGAGAAGACTCTTGAGAGTCCCTTGGACTGCAAGGAGATCCAGCCAGTCCATCCTGAGGGAGATCAGTCCTGGGTGTTCATTGGAAGGACTGATGTTGAAGCTGAAACTCCAATACTTTGGCCACCTGATGCGAAGAGCTGACTCGTTGGAAAAGACCCTTATGCTGGGAAGGATTGGGGGCAGGAGGAGAAGGGGATGACAGAGGATGAGATGGTTGAATGGCATCACCGACTCAATGGACATGAGTTTGGGTAAGCTCCAGGAGTTGGTGATGGACAGGGAGGCCTGGCGTGCTGCAATTCATGGGGTCGCAAAGAATCGGACACGACTGAGTGACTGAACTGAACTGAGACTTGAAGAATGAGTAGGAGTTATTATGCAAAGGAAAAAAAAATGGAGTGAAAAATAGGGAACTGTCCCAGTGAAAAAGAAGCAGTGAGGGTCTACCTCTGATAGGAGATGATCAGCACAGTTATAGATTTGAAATTATTCTTGACTATCTGGGAAGCAGAACTCGTGGTAATATAGATTTCTTAGGTTTGAATAAATTACACCCTAATGAAGATTCAGCACTTTAGGGCAGAAAGAGAAAGAGGATCAGCATGAAAAAGGGACTGAGAAAGCATGTCCTCCAGTGAAAACTGAAGCTAGGAGATTGAGTGTCAGGAGACAACAGAGGAATATTTCTAGATGATGGGTGGGGTCAAATAGGCCAAATAGGAAGAGTGCAAGTAAAATACAGACTGATGAAGGTCATCCCTTAACAATTCTGACACCACTAAGGACCTGAGGGCAGTTTCTGTGGGGTGCTTTAAGGATTTGGGGGTCAAGAAGAGAGGATCAGACGAGCTACTTCAATGGCTGGTAAGAAAGTAAAGATAAGGCAGGAGAGAAAGACTGAGACCCCAACACAGGAAAGAACTAAAAGTGAGATAGAACTGAAATGGATTTACATCCCTTCATTTACTCACTATTTGTCCTTCAGAAGTTTAAGCCTCAGTATCTTAAGTTCTATGCTGATAATAGATGTTATTTCAAAGTTATTGTGAAGACTTATAAGACAATGTAAGGAAGATAACTGTATATTTCATTAACAGAGAAAGTATTAAATGCATTAAGAAATACTGGTTGCCACAATGATTAATGTATTATTATCAACTTCTATTATTAAGAAGAGGGAGTGGGGAAATGGGTGTGCTATTGCTTTGTTAGTTTTTAATAGGAAGAATTTAGAATTGCTTCAATTCTATGAGAGTGAGAATAAATGAAAATAAAGAGGAGGAGATAATCTAATAAATACTGACTAATCTGTGAAGCCTGTGGGCACATTAATAACATCCAGAGTATTGACAGTCAAATCATCAAACTACTTGGCTTAAATGCATTATTGCTTCAAAACACAAAATGAATATTGATTCCAGTATCTATTTAAGTAATAGTATGCCTCTCTGATCATGTATGTGTGTATCACTCTGGTCACCAAAATTAAAAAAAAAAAAAAACCACTGCATCTCTTACATACATAGAAATATTATGTAAAACTTATATTTTATTTGTTCAAGATTCTATCTCTTGGTTTCTGAAACCTTTTCAAATTGTTCAACACATCATTCTGAGTATTTTCTGTATGCCAGGAACACTGCAAGGTACTTGAAATATTTCAAGTCAACATTACTTCAATGTGATTATAAGATGCTTAATACTGTTTCCATTAAAAACTACCTCCAATCACTATCAGGAATGGCACTTACTCAAGTAATTCCTTAAAATCATTTTCATCCTGTTACCTCTAAGGATTTATTTAGGGAGCCTAAAAATAAGCTTGCTTTTCAATAGATGGTGACTAAGATAACAGAAAATACAAGGTTATTTCATACATCATAGCTATATTATTCTGTTTGTGCACCTTTTTGCCTATAAAACAAGTTATTAGGACAAATAAGTATGTCACTGGTGTAGTAAGGAGCACACAATACACATTTAAATTTTAATTATTGTAGTTACTATAGTACACATTTTTGGACTAATATATATATATATATATAGTAAGTCAAGAGACACCTAGAATTATTTGAAAAGATGGGTCACTTAACCCCAGTTATTGAAAAAAATGACTTAGGCACATCTAGTAGGTAAGATATGTGAACTGAACTCACTTTCATACACAGAAAAACTCAGCAAGTAACTGAGATTTTTCTCAATATTGGCATATAGACAAGTCTAAAAAAGTCCTGGGATAAGATCTATCTCAAGCTGGCAGTATATACTGGCATGTGCCTCATCCTGCTGACAGTCATTTCATTTTGAGATTCTTACAAAAAAAAGAGTGAGGGGAAAAAGTGTAGTTTAACAGGTTCCAAGTTTAAATAATTATATTGTTATGTTTCTTCAAAGAAAAGCTAGAAAATTAATTTGAAGTAAAAATTCTACTTAGGATTTCTACCCTCTTCTTTCCACCTACTCAAATGGCAAAACCTAGAGCATATAAATGAATAAATACACATATACATACCTAATAGAAATAAGTGATATAGCCTATGCGCCAAGACCTGATGACCATAAGCAGTATGTGGATTAAAAAAGCCATCTGTAGAGACATGAGGTCAATTTAAACACATGTTACTAAGTCACTTCTGTCGTGTCCGACTCTGCGATCCTCTGGACTGTAGCCTGCCAGGCTTCTCTGTCCATGAGATTCTCCAGACAAGAATACTGAAGTGGGTTGCCATGTCCTCCTCCAGGTGATCTTCCTGACTCAGGGGTCAAACACGTGTCTCTTAGGTCTCCTGCATGGGCAGGCGGGTTCTTTACCCCTAGTGCCTACCTGATAACATCTAACTCAAGAAGCTCAAGGAGAGAAGGGGATAAAAGTTACTAGATAGGAAAATGTCAATTCTCTATTTTTCTTCAGGAGAAAATGTAGAGTGAAAAACTTTAAAACGGAGCTGCTTTTATTGTTTGGGGGCACAGAAAAGGATTAGGAAATAGGCATTATTAATGTTTGAGTGTCTCTTATGCGTCAGGCACTATTTTTTTGCACTTTGCCTAAGTTATTTCATTTAAACAGTACAATGTTATGAGATTAGTGTTCCTATGATTTTTGGTTTTCTTTTATACTTGAACACCAAGGTTCTAAGTCTTCACTTATTCCATACTGGTTAGTAGTTCAGACATGATTGAAATCTAGACATGTCAACCATACAGTCCATGTACCATCCATTCCACAATCACTGATTTCCAACTGCAGATAAATCTATACCAGAAAAACTATGAAGACTGTATGGAAGTCCAGAAAGAACAAGCCAGAATTAAATTAAAAGAAAATTGATCAACTAAAAAAAAAATCTACCTTTACAACTTGCAATTTATCATTATTTTGATTGCTATTGTGACTATTTTACGAGGAACCATGCACAAATTAAACAGGTATGCATTGGTAATCTTTTTGCATGTACAACAGTAAAAATGTATTCCTTAGGCAGAGTGCTAATGAGAAGCTATCTCACCTTCCTGAAATTATGATTCAACCCAGGCAATTTTAGGCATGGTCTCTCTGTCTTAATAGGATTAGTTAATTACCCATTCATGGAATGAATGGTTTGACTGATTCTTAAGATGAACTAATTAAACTCCTGTCTCTATAATAGCCAACTTAATATGAGCATATCTGTGACCTCTTGGAGAAATAATTAAGATTTTGCAATTTAAAGAGCAACAAAATGTGAGGACATAACTACTGTACTAATGTCAATATCCTACTGGATTTCAAGAAAAAAATTACTTTCTTACTTCTATGTCAAAAGATACAGCATTAAGGTCTTCAAAGCACCACTTAGTTGCATGAAATAAGATATTCTAATGGATTTATTTCATTTCTTGATACTTCATTTTTCATAAGCAAAGTACAGGAATAGATATGTGTTCTAAGAATTCCAAGCCTTTTCTACTTAGTTAAATTTTAAATCTTTTTAAAGTATGGGCCTTGGTTACCTTTTCTCCTTGACAAAACAGAAATCTTTTAGGAGATATTTCCATATAGTTGAAAACTTTTATGTCTCGTTAAGATACATACTGCTGCTGCTGCTGCTAAGTCACTTCAGTCGTGTCCGCCTCCGTGTGACCCCACAGACGGCAGCCCACCAGGCTCCTCTGTCCCTGGGATTCTCCAGGCAAGAACACTGGAGTGGGTTGCCATTTCCTTCTCCAAAGATACATACTACATTAACTGAAATAAGCAAGGAAAAAAACCCTGCTACATAAAATTCATTAAAGAATGATTTGTTTAGTTTGGAGTGATCCAAAGACTCACAATGAAGCTGGGCACTCATAATTATACCAATCACATGGGCAAAAGATCTCTGTGCAGGCTGTATATCTGCATTATTAATATCCAATATATGCCTTGCATTTAACTTTTGCATAAATGGTAACTATAGAACAAGTTGAGCACACTCATTGCTTGAGAGATGATAATCACTGAAATACAAAATAGCCACTGCATATAAACTGGTAATCTGCATGGCTTGTATCCACCACACAAAGAGTTTGAAAGGTGTGGGTTCTTGAGCGGGAGTGAAAATCCATCTGTGTTGTAGAAAGGTATGAACTTGACACTTTGGAGTTTGAATTATAAAATATACTTCACACTGTACTAAAGCTTGGATGGAAATCTCAATTGCTTAAGATAAGCAAGGAATAAAGACTGCTGACTAGGTAAGTGTGGATGAAATATAAGTTAGCAATTAGAGAGAAGTAGGAATTTCTTTTTATTTATTTATTTATTTATTTTTAATTGATTGATGTAGAGAGTAGCATGGATGCACATACACTAACATATGTAAATAGATAGCCAATGGGAATTTGCCCCATGACTCAGGGAACTCAAGCTGGGGCTCTGTAACAACCTAGAGGGACAGGAATGGGCGGGAGGTGGGAGGGAGATTCAAGAGTGAGGGGACATATGTAGCCAATGGTTAATTCATGCTGATGTACCACAGAAATCAAATCAATGTTGTAAACCAATCATCAATCAATTAAGAAGTACGAATTTCCTGTTGCCTCCATTATACTGGAAATCATTAGGCACATGATTTTATGATTGAAATATGTATGCATAAAATGGAAACAAAAGTTCAAGTTATATTATATGTATAATACAATAACATTTAACCAAACGCAACAAACGGTGATTTGAGGGAATACCATCATAGAATGAACAAGTGAATCAAAAAGTAACAAAACGTATTCCAGTATCTACATGAAGAATGAGGTAAATAAAGCTATGTTTGTAAAGGAATGATTGAAAGGTTTTATTTTCAAAATATAATGGTTTCAATTAATTCATTGGACTGTGCTTAATTTCTCAAAAATATCCCCTGACTTGTGGAGTCAGCAGCCCTCAGTAATGGATCACAGGGATGACTCTGCTGAGGTTTTCAAAGAGAACTTGAAATGCAAGAAACCATCATAGTTTCCTCTATTTAGGGTTCAGCTACATCTCTTACAATGTATTAAATGCTACTTCTGTTTCAAACATACTTTTAGTCTGATATATAGCTGAGATTTCTTTCTAAAACTGCCTTCTCTAAACTAGGGGAATCATTTTCTTTGAGCCACCACAGTAACTTGGGAAATAGCTCCGTACCATAGATCAGTATTATGGGCTGAACTATCTACGCTCAAAATTCGTATGTGGAAGGCTTAACTTCCTGTACCTCAGAACCTAAATCTATTTGGAGAAAAGGTCTTTAAGAGATGACTAAATTAAATTAGAGCATTGGGTGGGTTTTAATCCAATTTAACTGATGTCCCTGTAAGAACAGGAAATTTGGACTCACAGGGATGTGCAGAGTATATGAACAGAGAGACACCGGAGGACAAGCATCGAGAAAGCGCCCTCTGTAAGCCTGGGACATGTGGCCTCCGAGGAAACCCGTCCTTGCAGCACCTTGATCTTGGGCTTCAACTAGGAGGAAGTAAATTTCTGTTGCTTAAGCCATGGTATGAAGCCCCCAGTCCATGGCATTTTGTAAGGGCAGTCCCTGCAAACTAATATCAGGGTAACATTTGTGGACTAAAGAACTTAATGGATCTCCCAACTATGCTAGCATCATTTTCAGTTGCCTGCTTTATTATTTTTAATTTATTTTGCTTTATTAAGTATTTTAATAAGTTTTTCAAGAGTTTCAGAAATTAAAACAAAGAAACTCAAAAAACTGTCAGTCACATTTTTTCTAATTTTTCCATTTTACATACATATCAGCTCACCCCTTGAAAACATAAAACCCTATCACTTTGACCTCGTCTCCCACTCTCTTGCTCTCATATGCCAGATCTTAATTCTTTGACCCCCAAAGTCCCTGACATACTTCATCTCCCCTATAATTTTTTCTCAGGGTATTACATTTTCCTTCATAAAATCATACCCCATTTATAATTATACAGTTTAGGTATTTTTGTTTTATAGTCTGTTCCTTTCACTAAGTGTAAATTCCTCAAATGCAGGTATCAGATCAGACTTAGTATTGCATATCCCGTACTTATGAGAGTGTTGGTCTGTAGTAATAATGATAAATATTTGCTGAATAAATGTTGTTCAATAGGTATTTCTGTGATTACTGAAAGTGTGAATAGGACTCCAGGCAAAAACATAGCAGCTAATCACATTGTATGAAAAACACACTAGAAATATAAGGATTGTAGCAATGAAGAACTAAAATTGAGTTACGCCTAATTTCAAAATTAAACAGGGTCTACATTCAGTGATATAGCATCACCTTTCCTAATCTCAGTTACTCTCTATCAGGATGACATATGCAAGCCATTGATGCAACGATTTTTATTCTTTTTGTCTTGAACATTACATGTAAAGTAAAATTCTTACATTTCTAATAAGAAATTCTCTCTTAAATGACCATAAATTTGAAGGTGAACTAATCTTTTATGTAAGTAAGAGATTAACAAGCAGGGATTTTCTTTGAGCAGCATGTAAACTTAACAAAGTTGTAACTAGCAATTCAGTAAGAAACATAAAATACAGTATTAAGTCCAGTGCAAATTTAGCTTTAGAGATGAAATATGGGGAGTTAAAGGCAGGAAGGAAGGCGAAGATCAAATGTAATCATTTATCTCAAGTTAATCTTCAAGGCTGAAATAAAAATCCCTTTTACCACTGTTTTTCCAAATTGACTCTACTTTCAGGAACACATTAGTAAAATAACCAGCATCATCGCATTGCACTAATTTATGCACAGTCTGATGATGGTTTTGTTTTGCATATGGAGGCTTTATAGCCTTCCTCACATGCTATTCTAAAAAGCAAAACATTTCATATAACTTATAAGAGTGGATATCCCATGTCCTGACAAACCGTATTCTTAAGTATCAACAGAAGTACTGATTGAAGTAACAATTCTATTGGGAAAGACTTTAATTAGATTATACACAGGAATCAAGGAGATACTGCTTTAGAAGTCAGGAGGTTGTCTTTCTACACATTAAGCAGCTTGACTTTGCAAAATAAACACCACTCAATGGCATTGACTTTAACATGGATACGAAAGTAGAAAAAAAAAAACTTTCTACTTAAGAGTTTATACAGGAAATTATGTGGGTAGTTCCAACAGACATTCCTACAAAATGGCCTGTGCATATTTTATTAAATTACTTAATTATAAATTAAGGAAAAATAATTACCAAAGCAAACTAATTATGTTTTAGGCTTTGTTTTCCTTCTTAAAATGAATATTATAAACTGATGGGGTTATTAGAGCAGGAATTTCAATAACAGGAACAAAGAAGTTAAATAAAAAACTTTAAAACTATCATTACCTGTAATTTTACTTAAATATGTACCATTTAAAAATATTTTAGTAGAAGTATAACTTCTCTTTCAAATTAGGTTATGACATAATTCTTATATTTATATGTAGATATTAATATCAGTTAAGATAATCAACTCCATCATAAATTCTTTACAGTAAATGAAAAATAAATTTCATAGTATTATTAAAATGTAACCTGCATAATATCCTCCATTGTGGCATAAAATAACATCAAGGCCATAATAGCAACTAGAGTTATAACTGTAAAGAAAAAAAAAAAACTATTTTCTCAGAAAGACTCAATATGTATTGTCTAGTCATTTCTTTCCTTACACTCTGGGCCAATGCTAGTATGAGTCACTGGGGATAAATAAAACATGTGTCATTCAACATGAATTCAAACAGTGAATATTAACTGAGTGACTGTTATGTGCAGTCATTGTTCACTAAGCAAATAAATCAAGAATACTTGCCCACTTGAAACTTATATTTTTGTTTTATATTCAATTTAAGTTCAGTCGCTCAGTCATGCCCAACTCTGAGACCCCACTGACTGCAGCACGCCAGGCTTCCCTGTCCATCACCAACTCCCAGAGCCTGCTCAAACTCATGTCCATGGAGTGGGGGATGCCATCCAATCATCTCATCCTCTGTCGTCCCCTTCTCCTCCTGCCCCCAATCTTTCCCAGCATCAGGGTCTTTTCCAATGAGTCAACTCTTCGCATCAGGTGGCCAAAGTATTGGAGCTTCAGCATCAGTCCTTCCAATGAATATTCAGGACTGATTTCCTTTAGGACTGGTTTGATCTCCTTGCAGCCCAAGGGACTCTCAAGAGTCTTCTCCAACACCACAGTTCAAAAGCATCAATTCTTTGGCACTCAGCTTTCTTTATGGTCCAATTCTCACATCCATACATGACTACTGGAAAAACCACAGCTTCGACTAGACAGACCTTTGTCAGCAAAGTAATGTCTCTGCTTTTTGACATGCTGTCTAGGTTGGTCACAGTTTTTCTTCCAAGATGCAAGCATCTTTTAATTTCATGGCTGTAGTAACCATCTGCAGTGCTTTTGGAGCCCAAGAAAAAAAGTCTGTCACTGTTTCCATTGTTCCCCCATCTATTTGCCATGAAGTGAAGGGACTGAATGGAGAACAAATAAAGAATAGAATTCCAGCAGCAGTCCATGGAGTCGCAGAGTCAGACACGAGTTAGCAACTGAACAACAAAAATATTAACTGTACAGTCTACTAAGATGATTTCTAATGATAGATATTCTTACATTTACTTCAGTGATCTAATATCTTTATGATATTTCAAAGAAAAGGCTAATGGATTTGCACATCCCCAAATTAAAATGCTAAGCGCAAAGTAATTATGGTTGACATAAAAATTACTCACAGGAAGCTAAAATGAGTCATTTTAAATGGCTTTCCAGTGCCATTAGGGCAGTCTGTTTTCAAACGTGCACGAAAAGCCTAACAATTCAGGCAGCAGATCTCATGAGCTTTGTTAAGGTAAAAGGCATTGCAGAAAATCCCGTTAAGTTATGTTTCAGACCCCAGAAATATAAAACCTAGTTGAATGGACACCATATAATTTTCCTTCTGATCACAATGATTTAGTTCCAAGAGATGGAAATCCCGTCTCTGTGAAATCAGGCCACTCTTAATGATCAAATTTATATCTGTAACAAGTGCTAGCTTTTGCTCCAGCTAAATAAGGTGTCGTGGGTAAATGCTGTCACCTGAAGGAAGGTAAACACAATATAGTTAACTCCTGAGTAGTCAAAACACTAACATTGATTGAGTTCATACTGTATCGTAGGCACCTTGTTAAGCATGGGTATATAGGCTACAGTGTGAAGGATTCTAGTTTAGCATCACTCAGCCATCGCTATAGTCCTTGATTTAGACAAACCACTGTGAAAAGCTCTTCTTACAGACTAATCTTTCCTAAGACAGTCATTTGAGGTCACGGCCTAACTTATAGATGATGAAAAGCTGTTTCAAACAGTTAGAAAAGGGCACAGTGAGGGCGTGTGGACAGGGGAAGAGACTAGATTGTCGAGGTGACATTCTGTGTTCTAAACTGCAGTTATCGCTTCCCACACAGAGAACCTACTCAGATCGGGATTGCAGCAAACAGTAGTCTCCTAAACCCAAAATGTTAACAAAGAAGTTTATAGAGCACACTCGGAGTGAAAACAGCATATTCACATGCAGTATCTTTTATGACCTATACAACCACACTAGAAGATCATTCCTTTTCTGAAAAAGTAGGAAATGGAAGTCTGAACTGGAGCTACTTTAAACTGCTCTCAGACCCATGTGTACAAAATGGTTTTCTTGTAAAGAAATTTATATTCTACTCAGAGTCTTATTGTAAAATGAATTCTGTGATTCAATTAAATACTCATCTTAAAAACAGGAACATAAGTGGAAATTCCTCACTGGCATTCATGCAAATCAACAAAATAACAATGTTAAACCTACATCTAATCTCTTGCTGTATACATTGCATGTTGGCTACAGCCACTGCTAAGTTATACATTTACAATGACAAAACCATGAAATTGATTTGTTTCTATTTGTACCAGCAGAAAACTAAATAGGGAGAGTGCGAAAGGGTGAGTTTATTTTATTTCCGTAGTACTTCCTTCTGCTGCCATCATGCAGTAGCATTCCTTTCTATAATTTAGAGTGTTCCATATCTTAATTTTCTAACTTCCAACCACCTTGCTTGAAAAACAACAAAATAAAATGGACCACTTATACTTTAAAAAAAATTCATTTGTATCATTATTAAATTTTGTTTTTATGTATACTATCACCTAGAACACCTGGTTTTCTGCTAAGTTCTCTCATAGAACATTAGCTCTGCATTATTCCTCATAATGTTTGCGAAATACTAGGCAAAACACATTAAATATGGTATTTTTATAGTTTTTCTCAGAGCTTTACTATCCACAGCAAAGGATGAAATTCAAAGCAAACTTAAAGCACACAATTTCCCCTAAATTTATATAGTTTGCTTAGAAAACTGTGTTTGGGCTGAGGAGAGAGGACATACATTAGCTTCCGTTTGGGAACTTCTCTGCTAAAGCAAGTTTTAGGAGAAGGTGGTGGAGAACCACACAAGGCAGTGTTTCCCATGGCCTTAGTACCTTAAATGAGGGTAAATCATGAATCCAGTTTAGTCCTCTAAGTGGTAGGAATTGAAAGAATGGGTGATTTATGGTTAAAGAAGAGACACGCTGCCTGCTCAGTCTTATATCTCCGCTCTGTATCCTAGAAAATGAAGATACAAGCACTGTCTTATCCATACCAGGGATACAATACAGATCTAGCTTCAAGACTGTATCAAGCAGTGTTGCCAAAATCTTGGCTCTCTGTCTAATAATGACAAATAAAAATATTGGAAGCAGTTTGGTGGAAATAGAAAAAGAGTAGCTTTATCATTTTTGCCAGGCAAAAAGGAAACAGAGCAGGCTAGTTCCTTAAGAACTGTGACTCCCTTTCTTGGGAATAGGGAGAGGTTTTATATACTCCTGAAGGTCTTGCATTTTTTTTCTCTTGCGGAGTTTCAAAACGGCCACAGCTGGCATCAGACAACTTCTCCGCGTCTTGTGTCTCCGAAGTTGTCAGCCCATGACCTTCTTTCGGAAATGTAGAATGTTACAAGAGAGTGTAGGGAGAGCAAGTATGCCAGGTGTAGAGTATAATCTATACGGAGTCAGAGAGTAATTAGCTTTGTGAAGGACAAGTCCAAATACAAATGTTTGTTAGTAGTAACAGCTAGAGAATAACCAAGAGTGTTTAACTCTTGTAGCCTGTTTGGATGGTATGTGCCGAAGGCTGTTCACTCATTTCTGGTTTTGCTGCAGCGCAGCCCTGAGAGTGGTAGGGCTGGGAGGCCTGAGGAACAGAAAACTTATATGCCTCACATGGAAAGGCTGCAGAAGGAAGTTCAGACATGGGAGATATGCTTGTCACCTTTCCCCTCTACCTAGAAGTTACAGGGCACATGCTTTCCTCTTGACATGCTTCCTTTATGCTGACTACATAGAGAGGGTGTGAAGTATGTGGGGGAGACAACTGTATCACAATGTACTTGAGATTAACAAGTCCATGTCAGCAGTACCAGAAACCATACTAGAGAAACAGCAGTGGAGAAACAAAAATAATAAAAGATACACTTTGCTGAATAAAATATACTACAGTCTTTGGCAACACTGCTTGATACAGTCTTGAAGCTAGATCTGTATTGTATCATCTTTGGTTAATTACATTTTTGTTTAATGAACAGGAATGTAAATCAGACTTAAGGTGATTTGCTAACTTTTACAAGGCATTTCATTGCAAAAATAATGACTACATGCCTTGCTTATACTGTTCCGTAATCTGTTCTTGAATTGAAAATAAAAAAACTAACAAATAGAATCAGAATCTGAGTCATTTTTGTTTGTTCTTGTTTTTTATTTTTTAATCTTGTTTGGACGTGAGAGCTTTTGGACTCTATGAGTGTTTCAAGGACTCCTGTGTAGTGTTTGCATATTAAGTTATCTTAAATGGTACAAAGCTTTCTGCATTTCTAGGCTTAGAATCTTTCAAATAAGTAATTGACATTACACTTAGAGTGAAAAAAAATGTTCTGCAGAAGAACAGATGGAGCACAGAAGATTTTTAGGGCAGTGAAAAAATTACTTGGTATGAAATGATAATGGTGAGTACATCTGCATACATTTCTCAAATCTATAGAAAGTGAAACACAAACAGTGATCCCTAATGTAAACTATGGACTTTAGTTCCTAATAATGTATCAATATGGGTCACTTGTAATAAAAATCTCATACTAATGCAACAACAACACATTAAAAATAGGAGAAATTGGGGTGGGAGTACAGGTTAAATGGGAACTCTGTACTTTTCATTCAATGTTTTTCTGTCAACCTAAAACTGCTTAAGAAATAGTCTATGAAACAAGTAGAGCAAATTTTTCCACCTAGTCATACAAAATCTGACACTTGGCTTTTGCTTTTGATATGTGGTCTTTTAGATATAAAAATATTATCTTTGTATAAGAATTATACATTTATTAGTCTAATCTTCATGGTGTGTTATCCCAAAATAAACATTAATCATTTTGAAAACAACAATAAAGGCTGTAAATACTATATGGAAAGAAATATCTTTTTAGATGTTGATTAGACATTAACCTTTCAAGTTTCCAGGTGGTGCTAGTGGTAAAGAATCCAGTTACCAATGCAGGTTCAATCCCTGGGTCAGAAAGATCCCCTGGAGAAGGGTATGGCAACCACTCTAGTATTCTTGCCTGGAGAATCCCATGGACAGAGGAACTTGATGGGCTACGGTCCATGGGGTCACAAAGAGCTGGTCATGACTGAAGCGACTTAGCACACAGACATTAATCTTTACTGTAAGGTTTAGATTTGAACGTGTTTGTAGGCTGCTAAAATCTGCTTCTATAACATAATTCACTCATGTGAATTAGTGGTGTCCAACTCAGTCAGTTGCTCAGTCATGTCTAACTCTTTGCAACCCATGGACTGGAGTCTGCCAAGCTCCTCTGTCCATGGACTTTTCCAGGCAAGAATACTCCAGTGGGTTGCCATTTCCTCCTCAGGGGATCTTTCCAACCCAGGGATTGAACCTATATCCCCTGTGTCTCTTGCACTGGAGGTGGATTCTTCACCACTGAGCCACTGGGAAGCCCACATAACTCATTTGCTAAGCAGCATAATGGGAAAAGGGATATTCAAATTAGATGCTATGGTATATTCAAAATAGAAGAATTTGTTTAATTAGTTGAGTATAAGTAGGACTACGTCTCAGAGGAATAGTATGATTTCAGGACTCATGGAGAGGTTATCTTCAAGTGAGGGTGGTATGGACATTACTATATAACGTGATGATTCTGTTATGAGATGAGCACATCATCTTAGCACTACAGGGCAGATCTGAGCAGGGAGAGCTATACTCCATGAGAGGAACCATGGAAACTGCAGATGGAAGGACATATTTGAGCTGCACTAAATTTATGCATTTGCATGGGGCTACGGAGAAACTTCCTGTATGTGCAAAAATAACGAAGGTGTAAAAAATATAAAGTGTCAGGAAGCATTTCAGTATCAATAGAGCCATGATTGGCATTCTCTTCACTAAGAGAGTTTAGAAAAATAATTCTGGCCGTGCTATATACTTATTATATCACAATCTCCAGGGGTTAGATTTACAAATCTAAGTTTCAAAAACCACAATGGCAAGCTGAAATTTCCTTATTTTGATCATATATATATATCTTAATACAGTGAGAAGACTGACAAAATTTCCCTAAACATAATAACTAGGTCCTTATCCCATTTGCTCTTAACTATGCCATATGGATTTTGTACCAAACCTCCTCTTGCTGAGGCTACCCAGGGTCTCTACTAATACCAGTGGGCAATTTTAATTCCTCATCCATATTGACTTCCTTCCATTCTGTCTTCACATGCAGTCAGAGTGACCATCTCCCATCAGATATGATTAGAGTTCCTCCCCTTCAGAGTGTTTTAATGACTTCCTCTTTCTCTAAAGATCACTCTAAAAAGCTTGAAGTATTTTGTTACTCCCCTCCTTCAATCTCCAGCCAGATCTAATGCCATCTTCCCATGCGTTTTCTTTGTTCAAAGTACGTTAGTCTTCCCTCTTCTTCAAATGCTCACTTCCTGCCTAGGCTCCTTGTAAGATAGAAAGAATAGTCTGATGGTGACATCTTTTTACTCCCCAAGTTTCAGTAATCATATTGGTAATTAAACCATTGTTTTAAAGTTTTAATGTCTATTACTACTAGGCTTTAATTCTCTACCCTGTACACTCCACTACAGTGGACATAATTTTAATTTCTATGGTTATGCTGCCATTTTCTTTGTCAGTTCTCACCTCTTATAGTTTCATCTAAACCAAGGGTCAGCAAAATTTTTGGTGAAGAGACAGAGAGTAAATATGGTGAACTTCATGGGCCAGGGCAAATTTGGGCAATTGTTCTTGTCAAGAGATAGATAAATGCTTTGAACATTTTACATTTTACACTTAAAATGTAAAAAATATACTTTTAGCTCATGGATCACATAAAATCAGGCAGTAGAACATATCTAACCTCATGGGCTATAGCTCACCAATGCCTGACCTAGACACAGTATTTAAATATGATATATAGCCTATGGTTTTCAAACCTACACCTCTAGCCAAGTCAGCTTCTTGATGCCTACTTCGTATTTCCACTTGAATTCTAACAGGAATCCCAACAGGAAAAACTCAGTTAAATCAATCAACTCAGGTACTCACCTATATCTTTGCCACTTGAGATCTACCGCATGTCATCAAACTTCCCCAATCCAATAAAACATGATAACCCCATGTCCCTAAGTCCAAAATCCAATGCTTGATCAATAAATCCTATCAGCTCTACCTTCAAAACAATTTCCAGTGTCAATAAACTTTGTCCAACTTTATTGCTACAATCATAATCCCAACCACAATCTTTCACCTGGACAAGTATAATAGTAAGCTAAAGGACCCCTCTTCAACCACTGTTTTATCCCTCCCCAATAATACACCCTCCATACTGTAGCTATAAGGAACTGGGCAAGAATAAATCTAGCCATATTACATCTATATATTAAACCTTTCAATAGATTTGTTTGGCATCTGAACGTCGCCTGCAAGATCCTAATTTTTCTGGTCTTTTCGGAAGTCCTATCTTCACATCTCTCCTGTACCCTTTCTTTATTCCGGACAAACTAGCCTTCTCAAGAAAATATCAAGCTAATTTTTTATTTCAGAATCTTTCTGTATGTTATTATTTTTGCTTAGAACACCCTGTATCTTTGAAGGACCTACTTCGTTCTCTTCATTCTGATCTAAACTGAAATACCATGTCTTCAGAGAGAGAACTTCTTGACCTCTCTATAGCTATAGTGAATGAAGAGTTTACTACTAGGAAGATTGGGTGTGATAATGTTTCTTTTTTTCCTCCGTCTTTGTACTTGTCTCCTTATCTCTCCTCTGGCTTTCTACTCAATTATAAAATGCATATTATTTAAAGTCCTTAGAATTTCTTCCTTCTAAATTGAGAGATTAATTTCCTCAAAAACCTTTATTTGAGAGGAAAAGAGGCATAAAGTAAGACAAAATAGAGTAAATGTTTGCTTGGTATAAGGAGTCACCTTTTTATGGAAGGATAATTCCACCAGGAAACAAGCAAAACACTGCTGGTTATTCCGAGTTCCCAGATTTGAAGCCAGTAAATTTCCCCATGTTCAAGCACCCTTGACCATAGAGATAAAAGGTATACACCTAGGGCTATTAATTCATTATGACTGTCTCCAACTTAGTATGGTTATTGATGGATGTGATAGTAATTCAAAAGAAGTTTTATCAACATTTTCCAACAGAACAAATGCCTTCTCTAATTAGCAAATTCAATTAAATAAGCTGATGAAGAATTTGTTATACATTATGTTAAATTTGCACTGGCTTACCATTCTAGAAAGCTGTCAAATTAATTTAAAAAGAGATAGTCACTAATAGAAATCATTTAAAATAAAATTTAGCCTTACATTGATATACTAGTTTGTAGTTGACTGCAAGAGCAATAAAGAGATGTCACTGACTCTTAAGTAGTGACCATTGTGTAATTTGAAAACTCTGAGTGAATTACCAAAAGAGATCTCAATGTCCTTTTATAGCTTCCACTTCACTCCAAACAGAAGTCAAGCTCATTACCACTGCAAGTAAGACTCTCCCTAGTGTCCATCCCTTCCTCAGATCAATTCAGTCGCTCAGCCATGCCCAACTCTGCAACCCCATGGACTGCAGCACACCAGGCTTCCCTTATGCCATTTGTTACTCCTTCTCCTATTCCTCACCACATGCATTTTGCTTCAGCCACATATTTTCGTTGCTGTTGTTCTTACACGCATGGTGTTCTCACAGGCATGATCCTTGTGCCCTTGCAAGGAATGTTCTTGCTCCAAATCTGGGTGCTGTCTCTCTCTGCCTTGCACTTTCAACCACTATATTCTCTGTGAGGTAATTTCTAAATATCCAATAAAAACAGCCCCTCAGAATTATCTGGTCTCCATCATAGCGATATTTTTCACCATCTAACTACCCATACTTTACATATTTACATGGCTCATTGTCTGTCATCTGTCTCCCCACATTAGAATTCAAGTTTCATGATGACAGGGCTTTCTGTCAGTTTTCTAAACTGTTCAAAGTAAATATAACGCTTTGTTGAGTAGATGAACATGCACTCTGAGATATCAAGGAACTTATACAAAAATAAGGAAAAGATGCAAATTAACAAGTATAGCGTACATTGAGAAACACTGATCTGCTTGTATATGCGGAGCTTGGTAAATTGCAGGAAGCTATGTCAAAATAATAATGTAGAATCTGGGAAGAGGCAGAGGAGGTGACATCTGAGTTAAGGGATACAAGGAAGAAAGACATAAGGAAAAAAGAAAGAAAGCAAGATCTTACAAATGAGCATCAGAAATTACCACAGGAAAAAATAAGCAAAAGAAAAGGTCATCATATAGAAAAGCATAAGATATACTGCATCCAAATTATTATGTTACATACAATTAACTATAAAAACCAAACACCGTTTATACTTTGATAAAGCTAAGTTGATAAACAGACCCCACTGTGACAAGATCAGATATAAATCTGCATTTCTAAATTTTCAGAAAAAGCCTTTTGCCAAGACACATGACGATTTAGGGAGGCAAACTCACTAATGGATGAGGCACATGACCCATAAAATAATACCTAGCTTGTGATCACTGTGTACAGCCTTCATCATGGAAAGGTGCCAGATTAATTTTAAGTCTCTTGAAATCTAAGTGGGCAACTTTGAAGTTCATGTGTAATTCATGAGTTTTTTAAAGGACACCTCATAAGTAACAGAGAAGTGATTCTTTACACTGAGGTAGGTATGATATTATAGGTTAAAGAGGTAGAAAAAAACAACAAAAAAATTAGAATTAGCAGTACTTTCTGCCAAAGTCTGAGATACCCAGTCTCACATACAAGGTTATTTTGAATCTCTTGACTTCAATATCTAGGTTCTTTAGTTTGTTTATCCTTAATCAGTACATAAAGAATTTAAGTTGCTTTTAAAGCATAGTCTTAACACTTCAGACCACAAGTTGGCTATGAGGCTGACTACAAAATAAAGTGGACGAAGGTAAGTGCCTGCTTGGAGAAAACCACTTTCTTCTGTCTTCTTCCAATTTAATTCCATTTTTGTGGCAAAAGTTCTACTAAAAACTTCATATGCAAATTAGCTTAAGAATTTACATCATATTTTACTATTAATAGCATATGTTAGAATTACATATTTCTAGCTTACATATTTCTCACACCTGCTCCTATCACTTCTCCCTTTTTTCCTGTTTATACCACTTACTTCTACTCCTCTATCTCTTTAGCTATTTATGGTCTCTTTATTCCCAGTCTAAATTCTTTTTTTCTCTCCATGGATGTGTCTGGAGAGAGCTAAAGCTAACATATCACATAGAAGATAATGTCTTTAAACTTATCTATTCTTCAAGTCAAATTCCATAACAAACTTCAAATGCAATAAAAAGTCAAATGAAATTTAAACTCTAAACCAGGTGCCCACTGTCTTTAAATGTGTAAAACAGGACATTAAATTTCCCCAATAAAAAATGCTAAAGGCTCATGGAAAAAATGTTTAAAATAATTTCTCCCTAAATAAATTTATTGTTTTAGAGTTGAAGGGAACTGTCATAAAATGAGATTTACCTTAAATAATAAAACAAAAATTAAAATATACTTTATTATGTTGCACAGTAAAATACTTTTTAAAACACTGTGAACAAATGCCATCTGAAAGTTGGGTAATGTTTTATAATTTCAGTAAAAAGAAGGGCATCAATTACCATGTTCTTCCCCCATAAAAACGGAATGTTTTACATCTAGCCTTTTTTGCCCCCATGGCAATGACATTTATGATCAAAAGAAGGTAGAGAACACTGAAAAAAAATTTACTGGTAGGATTATTGATAGGATTTTAAATGGTGTTGAGGTGGTCATTTACAAAGTTTTTAAGATTTGGATATATGCATTTATATTTTAAGAAGTTTAAAAGAAAACTAAAGTGGATACACATAAGTCTGCATTCATTCATTCATTAGGAGTCACTCAGTCGTGTCTGACTCTTTGCAACCCCATAGACTATACAGTCCATGGAATTCTCCAGCAAGAATACTGAAGTGGGTAGCCTTTCCCTTCTCCAGGGGATCTTTCCAACCCAGGGACTGAATCCAGGTCTCCTGTATTGCAGGCGGATTCTTTACCAGTTGACCCAGAGGGGAAGCCCTAAGTCTGTATTGAACTAAATTAAATTCTGACATATATATTTTTATATGTATACACACACACCCCTTAACTAGAACAATGGAAAATTCTTTACATTTGATAAAAAATAAGACTTCAATTTCACCACTACTTAGCTCAAACGAACTGTGGTGCTAGAAAAGACTCTTGTGAGTCCCTTGGACAGCAAGATCAAACCTGCCAATCCGAAAGGAAATCAACCCTAACTATTCATTGGAAGGACTGATGCTAAAGCTCCAAAACTTTGACCACACGAAGCTAAGAGCCGAATCATTGGAAAAGATTCTGAGGGTGGGAAAGACTGAGGGCAGGAAAAGAGGGTGAAAGAGGATGAGGTGGTTGGATGGCATCATTGAGTCTGTGGCCATGAGTTTAAGCAAGTTCTGGGAGATAATGAAGGACAGGGAAACCTGGAGTACCGAAGTCCATCAGGTCACAAGGAGTAGAACACAACTGAATGACTGAAAAATTCAAGGTCAGATTTCCTGAGATACACAAATAAACATCTTGTAATGTTCACTGTCAAATGTCTGAGCTTACCTCTCTTAAACAACATTCAATTATAAGATGAAAATATTTTATCCACATAGCCCTGAGGAACATAAACATTCGGTGGCATTAAGCTCCTTCAAGGTAATTATTCATCACCAGTAGAGATTCTAAGATAGTATTAAAACTCATGGATCACATTCTCTGAGATATTCTAATGAAAAGATATAAACCTCAACTCAGAGTTGGATATTACCTTCATTTACTGATAAAATTACATAATCACTGAAATTTATTGAATGAAAGAGGAAATGAGAGAAACAAACTAACCTTTGCACACACTGGGAAAAGATTTCAAGGGAAAAAGATACAAATGTAGAGAGACTCTAGCTCTCTATCCATCCATCCTCACAAAGTTTACTCTGATCATTCTTGAGAAAAATATGAATGTGTGATGAATGCAAAACACAAGTGATTAGCTTTGTGTAAATATGGTGATTCAAAAATAATATACTTTAACAACGTGTAAAATATGACAGCCAAATAATTTTATTTTTTCAAAATTATGCCTCTTAACTAAAATACTCCATGATGAAGATCATGAAACTAAAGATTATAAATGTTAAATTTTTTCAGGTTTTATTTTTCAAGTGCTCAGTATATGATACAAAATCTGGTCATGAAAATAGAAGATAAAATAAATTGATTTGTCTTCAAAAGTAATTTTGTTATATGAATGATCTCCACTTACCTCCTCAAAATTTCAAACTCTCTTGTATCTAGCTTTAGGGTGACTATTGGGGATTTTAACATGTAAATTTTCATGGAAATCAAACTGATTAAAATTCTAGGTGCACTCATGATCATATATTAAAAATTATTACTGTATTTAAACCCTATTTTAGCTACAAAAATAAGAAAAGTAATGCTAAATCTAAAACTCTTACAAACTTGTTTTTAGAGACAGACTGACATATTTATTCTTCTCTCTATCATTCTTAAAATGTACCAGAAAAATAGCATGCCTTTATTATGTACCCAAATAAACAGAACTCCTTTACTGAAGCCATTAAGAGAGAAATACATTTTTATGAATTACTTAGCAATATTTTGAATGGCTTATTTGTTAAAAGTCAAATAATTTTTTTAAATTTTTAACAAGCATTCATATTAATCTCAAACTGCCTCATATTGCCTTTAAGCTCGCTAGCATCTCAGTGACTATTAAAAATTACATTTAAGTTACACTTTTGCCTTTATACACATCCCATTATTATCTGAGCATATTTTGGGGGAAAGAAAGAAAATGTGATTTTGAGTTTGGAAAAAATGTCTCAGTTCTGAATACAATAGCTGTTGCCTAAACTTCCTAAAATTCTCTTCCCAGTCAAAATTCCCAGTTTTACCTGTTGTGTTTTGAAAATACACCTATACATATCAGGCATTAGTTTTATTTTTATTATCCTCAAAGTCAATGTGTAATTTAGCATTTGGAAATATATATGTATATAAATAGCTTATAATAGTTCCTCTAAAGCCAAAAAATCTGAATGTTTATATTATTTGCTTTTATTTGCATAGTAGACATATTTTCTTTAAAAAAATAATGATGTATATTCTACTTTAAGGATTGACTTAATTTTCACTTTTTATGCAGCCTGTAATGTACTACCACTTAAGTAGCACAGAAATGGGCAGAGTTTAAGTCCAAGAGTGTTAGTCTAAGGATCAGCATCCACTGTTCCTTGAGTCAAATGTCATGGAAAGATGTCAAGTGGATGCTTTTCTTGATAGATTAAAAAAAACTGACCAGAGACACCCACCTGATTCTCACCCACTCTCTCTATTCTCTTCTTATTTGACCTTGATGCCCTGAAGGGGATCATTAGCCAACATTCTTATTTAGGATTCAGAATGCATTTCCTATAACATTAATTATAAGTGGTAGTTGCATACAGTTGAATTAATATTATGATGTTTCATATACATTCTAGAGTAAGTGGATTTTTGTCTTCTGTCCTCAAACTTAATTACCATTCCTAGCATGTTTTTTTGGGGAAAGAATATCCAGGTTTTCCAATGACTTACAAATGATTAGAATAAAATCTACTAATAAATATGGAGCATTTGTATAAAAAATACAATTTAGCTTGCTTCTTATCCCTAAGAAATTTAAATTTACATGAAAATAACTATATTAATTTTACATGCACATTTGTTACAAAAATCATACTTCATTGACACTCAACCACAATTCTGGACTTTGGGGGTCCCAATAATTAAAGTTTAAGAGTGAGCTGTAAACTTAACACAGAAGAAACTTTACTTACAGATTTTTAATGTATTATTTTCATATCAATAGTGAAGTACTATAAGATTTTTATTTAAAAAGATAGCCAGATTAAAATTTCAGTTTTAAAACTTTTATTTTAAAATCCTGCTTATTTATATATCCCAAAGTGAAAAAGAAATTAATATTTGATGAGGCTTACTGATCTAAAGGGTAATATGCTACTTGGGTTGTACTTGAAATTAAAATTTGCTTATCATGCTTGAGAAATCTGCTTCATTCATTCAAGCCACTGTAAAGGAAGCAAAGTTCCCTTAACCATAATATTAAAGCATTCCATTATGCTTTCTACTAAGTTGCTTTGTCCTTTGAATCCTTGCTTATTTTAATTTATACTTTTAAAAGAAATTAAATTACTTAACTTGCATTAACCATCAGAAGCTTCAATATAGCTGAGCATGATATTGATTTGGGGGCATGTTTTTTACAAATGATGGTCACTATCAAAGGAAAGAATATCCAGGCAATCAATATTGAAGAAAGAATAAAAGAGTTTTGATAAATAAGAGAGATGATACATATTATTTCTCAAATATTTGAAATATCCAATAAGCTATTGTGAGGATAAGCCATAATCCCTGGAAATAGTGGCCACAGAAGGTTCTGGCAGTCTCTTGTAATACTGAATGTACTGTTGGATCACTACTGCAGAGAGACAGTTGTCTTGCTGCATTTTAGTGATCCGACACATTGCCAGAGAAATAAACAACTTTCCTAGCCAACAGAAATGCTGCCTACAGATTCTTGTTTTAGACCTTTGATTAAAAAAAAAAAAAATGTGTGTTAAGTATGATGTTCTTACACTATTTTTATCAAAAAAGAAAAGCAAAATGAGAAAGTAATTAGATGTTAATATAAACTCTTAATGATATAAAAGAAAAAACAAAGTCTATTTCACTATTAAAATTTATATACACCTATTTGTATATAAGACACATGCATTTTTAGTTTTGAAAAACATCTTCCTATTTTATCTCAAAAATCAATGAAACTATATATTATAAGCAAACAACGCTATTTTTGAACAATCTTTTCAGAAGAGTTAATAATCTTACTTGAATATGTGCAATATTTTATGGATATTTTGGAAACCACAGGACTAACAGAAGGTCAAAACCACTATGCACCACTATAAATTTTTAGTTTTATCTAGAGCAACACCCTCATGCATTTCCTGCTCACACATTTCAAGGCTTAACAAATGCAGAAGAAATGACAAAATGGAGTCTTCTCCAAGACAAAACAAAATTCATAGGGGTCAGGATTTCCTTTTATCATATAAAAAATTCAATTGCTATGTGTATCTGAGTAGGTAACACACCTTCAAAAATAACGCTTATCACAAAGCACATTTCATAGACACCAACTTTGGCAGAAACCACTCCATGAAACTATTCATAAAACCAGTCTATCAAAAAACCATATTACAAAATCTATGGTGTTTTTCAACTCTGCAAAGGACACAATAGACCTGAAGCTCCTCTCTACCATTAATTTCTTCCACATACACTTGGCAAGGCAATGAGGAACGCCAAATTTTCTACTTAATTTCTGAAGAACATCACTCCCTTTAAAGACTAGATTTCTGAAATTTTAAACAATTAAAACATAAAAGTCACTCAAGGAAAGAAAGCCAAAAGCTTCACTTCAAAAATATAATACCTTTAACTAATAGATTCTTGTAAAGTCACATAAACACACACAAATATAGCTATATATATATAACATCTACGGTAACACAGCCAGTCTTGAAGCAATGACTTCAAATTTGATAACTAACTCACACCAAATTCTAGCTCAATTTAACTGCTTTCAGAACTATTATAGTCCACTTTGACCAAAAAATTGGGGACAGATTACAATAAGTCACTTAAAACATCAAACCAAAGGTCCATGTAATCTCAATGTGAAACACATCCAGCGCTCAGAATATGAAAACATGCTCGCACCTACCTTGGCCTTGTCCATTCCCCTGCTGACCCCAAAGGATCACAGTCATTATCAGCAGTCCTGGAGTCCATGTCCACATTCTTCTAGTGACACTTCCCTGTCTTCTGGCCATTGCATTTTAAATTCTGCATATTGAGAGGCATGGGTAATGAAAAGTATAGTAAATTACAACCTTAGAGAAATGTATTATCATTCTCATTCCATATCTAATATGCACTGTGTATTTACCAATCATCCTGCTTACAAGGAGATAATTTGAAAATCATGCTTCTATTTTGTGTTCTCACTATGATGATTAATATGAAAGCTCATTCATCTTGAACCTCATATTCTCAATACTCACTTGAAAACTTTTCACTATCAGTTTGCAAAAATAGGCCATTAAACCTATGAATGCTTAAAAAGGACTTCCAAAATAACTACTTGAGTACAGTTAAGCAAAAAATTGTATTTGGACACTATTTATAAGTAGTTATTTAAGTAAATTGATGTATTATGACACTGTACCATTTCTATGAACATATACAAATATGACTTTTCAATGCATTTATGTAAACATTGCATATATCATATCTCTGAAGTTCAGAGTAAAATGATACTCTAGTTAGTCAGCAACTTTAATGGCATAAAGAGATTCATCATGTACACAAAACTAATACTGTGTGCTTAAAATTGACAGTAAAATTAATTGTGGAAACCACAAAACATTTGCAATTCCAGTTCTGGATATACACACCATTGAAAGTCATACCCACATACAGATAATGATAAAACACACTGAAGTGTTCATTTTGATACTGTTTTTAGTACTAAAAATGCTTAACTACTCAAAGGAATATTATATGTTCATATAGCTGAATCGTATACAGTAGCTAAGATGAATAGAGTTGTCACTTTTACCAAAATGGATCAATGGTCACTTTTACCAAAATGGATTAATGTTAAAAATAAAAACTTAAACAAAAATAGCAAGCTGCAAATTGATAGGTTCGATAATGCATATTTTATATATAAACATATATAAATATGATTTTAATGATAATACATGTTTACCTATGTTACATAATAAGCCATAAGAATGATAAACACCTTCTAAAATTAAGAAATTTCAATTTTAAAAGTTATACAGTCCTTAAGAAGAATCTTAAGAGAAGACTACCATTAAGTTCCAGTGTTTCCACAGTTAACAAAATATGAAGTTAAGTGAACTTAATGATTTCCTGAATAAACTCTATATTCAAAATGCTACATAATCATAATTCTAGTAAACTTGGAAGGGAATCTAGGCATCCAGAGCTTTTTCTTCTTCCTTTTTTATACATTAAGAAAAAGGATTTAATTCCTCCCTTTGCATTACTTTTAGACTCATAGTGTCAAAGCTAGAGGGAAATTTAGAACCAACTAATCCATCCTCCTCATTGGAAATAAACAAACAGGCCAAGAAGGTTGGGATGCCATTTCCAAATCCACATGTAACAGGAGAATGATGATGGTGATAATAGTCTTAGTATTAAGAAATATTTTTTGAAAATTTATTTTCCCAGATTTTATTACTACTCTAATTGCCTTGCAACCCTAATCCCTTTTCATTCTCAAATTCTATGAAATAAGAAATATTTCAACTGCCATTTCATATCTGAGAAAACAAAAGCTTAGAGAAAAGCTACACAATTCCCAAGTCATGCAATTAGTAGCTATTATGACTTGAGCCACAACAGGATGACTTCAGAAGCTATGCTCTGGACTAGTGATCACTATGCAGGAATTTACTTCTAGATCTCCCGACTAGGGTCCAGTAATCATTCCAAAGAGGATGCTGAGAAGAAGAAAAGGAAATAACTTACAAATATAATCTCATGTACTTATCCCAAATATATACCTTCAAATTGGAAATCATTAAAACACAAGACAATTGAGCTATCACAGTTAAAAAAGCACCAGTCCTTTCCAGAGCAATGTGGGGTGCCCAGAGCAAATCTCAACACCTTCCCAATACACCTTAGCATTACTGAAGAATGAGATGAACAATATTACAAAAGAGCAGTTGTGATGCCTGATTATTTGTTTAGGAGGCAAGGATCAGAGTAAGAGGTTATCATCTAAAACCAATCTTAATGGTATCCATCTAGAATGCATCTCTCTCTATATATATATATACGTGTGTGTATATATATATATGTGTATGTATATATATGTTTACATATAAACACACACATGTGCACATGTGCAAACACACAGAGACTTATAACCACCATTTGATAGTTCTTTGTCTGCTTCTAATCATCAGGTAATAATTTTTATCTGGTAGCAATAATGTCAAAATTCACATTTAAATCATCATTTATTCTACACAGAATTGAAGCAGCATGTGAAAAATCTTAAAATACTCCTCAAGAAGGATTGGCATATAAAACACCAGTTCCATTATATATTTTAGTAAAATTTTCAAGAACAGATGGCTTTCAAATTGTTATTATAATCAAAAGAAAATGTAACCTTCCTCTCCAATTTGATGTTTATAGAAAACTAATATATCATAAATGCCAAGTTTCTATGATATATTATCTATATGCTGTTCTTGTTCTATAAATATGAAAAATCATAACTTTCTAAGAAACTTTTATATTAATTAACAACTGTGCTCACATAGGATCAAACCAATCCATCTTTTTAATTCTTTTCAGAGAAAAACAAAGTAACTAGAAAAGAGGTATGCTTGATAAGCTAGAAAATAAAGCTATCATATACCATAAAACATGCAATGGACTTCTCAATCCTTTTTGGAACATCTTTTCGTGCCTGTGAATAATAACTAACTGAAAAGTAGTTACTTTACTTTATGAACTTTCCCTTGTAACTGTTATTCTTTAAGGATGTGAATAAGTCCTAAAACATGAATAGTTGGATCCATTATGCTTTTATGGCCATTAAATAAATGTGGGATTCAGTGAGCAGAGAAGCAGAGCTTAGGACTTCAGGTCGGTAATGACTATATAAATACACCTTCACTCAGTAGTTCTCATCTTGCTCTATTAACGCTGAAAGTCACCAAAGAAAAGAAAATAGATCTCAAGAATGTATAGTGTATTATATCTTGTCATACATAATAGCAAAATTACTGGGTTGGCCACAAAGTTCCATAAGATGTTATGGGAAAACCCACTTGAACTTTGTGGCTAACCCAACAGTTTGGATATGCAAGGATTTGTAGCAAACAGCATTAGGAGACAGGGTCATGGAGTGCTGTAGCTCCACAGACTCTCTCCAGATTGTGCTGCGTCCGATGGAGCACACACTCATATCACCTGGTTTGAGGCTTGCTTTCAGATCTAGAGCTGTTAACTAGGAAGGAGGGACTTGAGTTAATAAGACTGTTCTGCTACAGAACACCTAACATCAATGCAAGTGGAAGCGTCTAGGCATCAGGGCCACTTTGGTTACCACTTTGGTTTATATCTGCATCTAACTACTAAATATTATTATATGTATGCCCTCTCCAGTCATTCTACTTCTTGTGTGGATCTTTTTGGTGTTTTCTTCCTCCCTAGCCAGCAGACCCAACCAACCAGTCTTGGTTTTATGCATATGTGTCTATTTTTGTAACCAGACAGGTAATGCCTTCAGATTTGCTGCTTCATTATGACATATAGAGTGGTTCTAGTCAGCTTCTAGAATAATTTTTCACCAACTCCCTTAAAGAAAATTCTTTATTGGAAAAAGAGGTTTCCTTGCAAGTCCCCCCTCCTGGCAACAGATTTCTTTATTGAAGCGACTCAATGAGCACTGAGATGAGCCGATGAGCCTACAGGCTGATTTTTTTTTGCTCAACTTCTCTATTAGAAAGCAACCTCTCTGGTCACCCTTTTAAAACTAAAGAATCAAAGAATCAAGTGGGATGAGGAAGTGACCATGGCTCATAGGTCATCAGTTCTTCTCAGCATATTATTGGAACACAATCTAAGCCAGAAAAACAGCAGAGCCCATTACAGATCTCGAGTTCCAGTTATTAACATTGATTTTTTTCAATGGGAAATTTTCATTAGAAGCCAGCACATGACTTACATTCAGTAATAACTTAGAGTGAGACATATATTGAAGCCTCACTTTGACACTGTCCTTGGTTTAAATGCCATAGAGTCATTTTTAAAAGGGGTCTTTTTGACCTTAGCAAATTCTCAAAGGTAGAAGTTATCTCCGTCCAAACTATACCTGGCATTCAATAGTGGCAAAGTCTTCTATAAGCCCAATAAGTAGTACAATTTATATAAATTATATATATACAGATACAGTCCATGGATACATTTATATTTATTTTATTTTTCAATAGGACAAAACTTGGGAGCTGAAAATATTACCCTAGGTCACCGTGCTTTAGAATAGAGAGTCCAGACAATGAAAAGACACTGGGTTGCTGACCCCCTTTAATATCTTTGACAAATTAATTAATCTCTTTAAGATTCAGTCTCCAAGATATGTGACAAATAAAAATATCTCTAAAATTCCTGTAATCTATAAAGTATGAAAATTCTACTATGTCATTGGTTCAAGGGAAACAGATAAATCACTTGCCAATTGGCATTATGAAAAATCAGACATATCAAAATGCAACATAGAAGGCACTTCTGTCCTGTGGTTCATGAGCACTGTGCTCAAGAATAATACAGGATGCTGCTAAAATGTACATGCCTAAGGCATCACTGTGGGCTTGCTGAATCAGAACCCAAGAGGTAAGCCCTGGGAATATGCACTGTAATAAATCCTCCAAGTGGTTATTTTTAATCATAAAATTGGGAATAACTAGCTTACACCATGATACTTTAAAATTAAGGATAAATAGATTTCATAGAAATCTACAGGTTTTTTTTTTTCTAATCTTAAAGGCTGACTTTTCAGTGAAATAGTGAATATGAGGAAAAGACCTAAGACAAATTTAGCAGTAATCACCCTAACATTTGAGAGTCCAAGAGAGTCACGTGTGTGCACGCTCAGTCTCTCAGTCGTATCTGGCTCTGTGCAATCCCGTGGACTGTAGACTGCCAGGTTCCTCCGTCCATGGGATTTCCCAGGCAAGAACACTGGAGTGGGTTGCCATTTCCTTCCCCAGAAGACCTTCCCGCCCCTAGGTCTCCTGCATTGCAGGCATATTCTTTACCATCTGAGCCACTAGGGACTTAAAATCTCTCTGGATAGGAAGAGTGATTCATCTTCCTAACCTCCGTGGAATTACTGAAGCAGAATAAAATCATTCCTGGGTGTCCTGATATCCTCTCAAGTGACTTACAGAGGAATTATTCCTAGCCCAGATTTCCTGACCCACATCTCTCATTAAGATAGGGTGAGAAGCCTTTCAGCTTTGGAAACTACACGAAATGGTAGGCTGTGGACCCCACTGGATCTATCTAATCCACTCAACAAATATGTATCAGATATTATACAAGTTACTGAGCTACAATAGCAAACAATAACCACGGTCTCTGGGATTTTAGGGCTTGAATTCTAGAGAGAAAGTCAGGGGCAGAAATCAAATCAAGCAAAAAGAAGAAATCATTGCCAGATATATTCACATGAAAAATCAAAGAACTCCAGTTTCATCTATCTCATTAGAACTGATTCAAATGTATTCTTTTTAATGGCTGAATAATATTCCATTGTGTATATGTACCTTATCCACTCATCTGCTGATGGGCATCTGGGTTGCTGCCATTGAAGTAAGCCAGAAAGATAAACACCAATACAGTATACTAACACATATATATGGAATTTTAAAAGATGGTAACGATAACCCTATATGCAAAACAGAAAAAGAGACACAGATGTATAGAACAGACTTCTGGACTCTGTGGGAGAAGGCGAGGGTGGGATGATCTGAGAGAATAGCATTGAAACATGTATATTATCAAGTGTGAAACAGATCGCCAGCCCAGGTTGGATGCATGAGACAAGTGCTCAGGGCTGGTGCCCTGGGAAGACCCAGAGGGATCAGGTGGAGAGGGAGGTGGGAGGGGGGATCGGGATGGGGAACACATGTAAATCCATGGCTGATTCATGTCAATGTATGGCAAAAACCACTACAATACTGTAAAGTAATTAGCCTCCAACCAATAAAAATAAATGAAAAAAAAAAAAAGAAAAATCAAAGAACTGAAAAGCCAATAAGGGTATTGGGGGAACATCAGATAGTTTACTTTAAACACTTCTTTCAGGTAACAATATGTAGGCTTAGACACGAAAATGAGAGCTAGCTTTGCATACAGTGAGAAAGTCTTTCAGGAAGGAAAAAACAGAATATCTAAGCACCCCGATATGAGGAGACTCTTAATATGTAGAAGGAGTGGAGTATATGAATCTTTTTTGATTGGAGTGAAGCACAAAGAAAGGTTGATGAGACATAACTAAAAGATATGATATGACATTAGAAAGGCTTTATTTTTAATGGCAGAGAATGTAGGCTTTAGTACAGATGCACTGAAAAAGTAGAGAGAGGTATGAACTGATAGACATTTTAAGAGATCACTCTGGTTTCTGTGTAGCACAGGGAGTTAATATGAAATTAAGTAGACTAATGGTGAGGCTAGGATAATGAAGTAAGAAAAGATCTGGGTTTCTCCAATGGCTCAGCAGTAAAGAATCTGCCTGCAATGCAGGAGACATACATTTGATCCCTAGTCAGGAAGATCCCCTGGAGAAGGAAATGGCAATCCTCCAGTAATCTTGCCTGGGAAATTCCATGGACAGAGGAGCCTGATGGGCTACAGTCCATGGGGTCGCAAAGAGTCAGAAACAACTTAGTTACTAAACAACAACAATAAAAATATCTGGATCTGGCTAGACTGGAAACAAATAAAGTGGAAAAAATTCTGGATATATTTAGAACCAAAATATTTTTAATGAATGTTAGATTATCATAGGAAAAAAGGAAGAGGACACAAAAATGACCCATAAGCTCATGGCTCAATTATCTGAATGGTTGGTGATGACATTTACTAGGACATGTTTCTCTTGAATTATTCACGTGCAATTGTCAAGACAGGCATGCCCTCTCAGAGGAAAGGTCTGGGCCAGACTCAACAATCAGAAATCAGTAGCTCTTGAGTATAGAAATGGTGTGCAGTGCTTAGGGAGATTGTGTATGGAGAGAGCAGAGTGATTAGGATGGAGCCCAAAGAAATATCAGTATTTAAAGGTTACATGGGGGGATATAAACAAAAAATACTAGCCTGTCCTATTAATAGTGGGGAAGTTGAGTTCATGATATTCACAAGAGAGTGATGAACCATAACATCTAAAATTTTTAAATGTGGCAACTGAAGACAGGGGAGCAGTGACGGATTAGGAGGGAATGGCAAAAGCTGTGGCCTAGGGTGAGTGTCAGTGCAGATAAAGAATTGCAGGAATGATGATAACTGAGCAAACGAGTCAGAAGCGGAATGATGTCCAGAAGGTGGGCTACGTGCCATCAAGACATTGGGGGTACATTTACTGTTATAGGAATGATCGCAGATTTGATCATGAGAGGGGTAACTGAAGTGGAAATTTGAAAAAAGCAATGAAGATAAGGACATCAAGAAAGAGAAAAAATGGAGGATTTCAATGGTCCTTCCTTGCAGATGTTGAAGTCACTAAAAATGACAAGATGATTTGGCTGAAGAAGATTTCAGTGAGGACCTAAAGCCTTACATAAATGACAAGAGTGACCAAGAGGTCTGCTGAGGTCAACAATACAAAAAGAGCATGACTTCTATTTCCAAAGCATTTGCATTTTAGAGGAAGAGTGTGATTTGCAAGAGGCAGATAAAATAGTAATCTGGAAGTCATACTAGGAAACAAGAATAACTTCTGGGTGAAAGGTATGTGGAGATGAGAAAAGGCTGACTCTCAACTGATGGAGACTATAGAAAAGTCTTCCCTTGGTGTCAATTTTAAGAAAATTAAAAAGGCAGTATAGAACTTAACAATAGTCATTTTTACAGTTTTCAGTAGCTTAGTAAATACACACAATGTAAAATTTAGATTGAACACAAAGGTGTAGCAAAATCCAGTGGCACAGAATCTTTTCAAAATCTCCCAAACCAGATAACTCATTGTTCTTCTAAATTTCTTCTTGTACTACAAAATTTACTTCATCTTATTCAATGAATAGTACTGGTCCAGTAAAATGCATACACACATACACACTCAAGTGTACATATATGTCTTATCCATTTGTAGATCATATTTGAAGCTATATTCAAAGTTCTCATTCCATAACCTGCAAGCATTGAGATTTTTGAAAAACTGGCACATATCTTTTATAAAATAAGTTATAGTGAGTAGAGTGAAAAAGATAAAGAGTTCAACTTTGGAAGCAGATTCTGCTGAGTCATACTTGCACCAATGGCATGGAATCAAGAAGTAACCCAGGGCTGGCAGAGTCTTTTAAAGGTAGTGAAAGTCACCTTTCTACGAAGCTCAATTCTAGATTTCCTGGCCAAAACATAGCATCTGGATGAGAGTTTGCTGACTCAAATTAGATTTTGTGAAGATGAAATAGATACTTGTCAAAATAAGAGATCTATTTAGGGAGACACAGGCAGGTATAATTTTTGTCCTATTGGATAGGTATATACTTACTTTCTACAAAAATAGCTTGCTGTTTTTTCCTAGAAAGAGCTAAATTAAAAAGAAAAACACATGGAAAAGCTATGACATATATGGCATATATAGTTATATATTTTATTTATCATAAATATATAATCATATGATATATATCATATATATAACACACACATATACATGTGTCTAGATGCATGTGTGTGTGTGTGTTGGAATTGCTATAGATCTTCAGCCATTCCACTATCTTAACGACAAACTCCAAACAAGACAAATACATAGTATTTTACTTCAGGACAAGTTACAATGAGTAGAAAAATTAGGATATGTAAAATCAATGTAGTGTGTCCCTTGCTTTCCATAAATTAGAATTTCTAGAGTTTAAAAGTCTTAAGAATTTGATTTCTCAAGTTATATGTAGCCATCATGGCATTTGAGAAACTCCACAAAACACTTTGTCCATGTGGATTTGAAAAAGGAAAGAGAAAACGATTCTGTCTTTTGCTCTGTATTCCACGTGAAACACATATTTTGTTCTCCATGCTAGCGTTAGCTAGTAATTATCCACGACTCTTTGAGGAAAAGGCAGTTTGATGAACAATAGCATTAAAGTTAAGAAACCTGGTATGCCGAGTTATTAATTGTGTAAATGACCTTGCAATAGTTACTTAACCTAACATTAAATCTCTTTAGTGGTAAATCGAAGGGGATGAATTTACCCCACAGATTACATTTATGTTGATTTTAATAGATTTATCCTACTAAACAATAAATTTAACAGCATAGAACTTTTTATAAACTTCACTATTTCACAGGACTCCTATTTTCTTTTTCAATCTCAAGAAATGCAGAGAAATAAAAATGGATGCCCTTCTAATGCAGGGGGAAATATATGAACTAATAAAGTTATTTATAATTCACTACACTATAACTTATTATAATGTATAATAATTTCTTATAATTTATAAATTAAAATTAACTAATTAATTATAATGAACACATCAAAACCAAGCTGTTCATAAAGTTATAATCTGATTAGAAGATCTTGATGTGGAACGAGAAAGGAGAATGATCCCCCTTCCATTCCTATCTTCCAGCTGCTGCAATGCCTTAAAGTTTTATTTATACTCACAAATACAATCTTATTTATGAAACTTAACCATAAATGAGAAGTCAGGACTATTTCTCAATAAAAGTGCTAGAGAATAATAAATGCATTTCTGGTCAAGGCACTGGGATTCTGGAAACAATCATTTTCCTAGTGAGGCACAGGAATTGTTATTAGAAAAAACTTAGTGTATAATATTTGCCAAGTTCAATTCAGCTTCATTTTAAGGGCATTCTACTATTAGGGCCAAGTATAATGACTCAAATTAATGAACTTAAAAATTGCTTTACAATGTTTTATGGAGACCTTTCAAGTCATACTCTGAGATTTATCACTGAAATTGTTATCGAATTCAATTTACTGCCAAGATTTAATCAGACTAATCAACTACCTTAAACTGTGGAACATACCATTTCTTACAAACACCTTAAAAACTTTTAAGTGCTTCAAACCTAGAAGATGAGCTTTTCATAATGTGTTAGAGAAAATGAACTTTATTTAACATTTAGAGAAAATTTTAACAAAGACGACTTGGGAACTTAAGGAACATTTTTCAAAAAAACTTTTCAGAGGGAATTAAATTACTGAAAAATAATTTCAGTTTATGAACTTTACAGAATTACCCAGAAAATAAAAAGTGAAAAAAAGTGAAGTCGTTCAGTCGTGTCCTACTCTTTGCAACCCCATGGACAGAGGAGCCTGCACCAGGCTCCTCTGTCCATGGGATTTTCCAGGCAAGAGTACTGGAGTGGGTTGCCATTTCCTTCTCCAGGGGATCTTCCTGACCCAGGGATCGAACTCAGGTCTCCTCCATTATAGACAGATGCTTTACTGTCTGAGCCACACCCCAAAAATATAAGGTCATTATAAAACTTTATGTAAATTAATTTTTGTCATAAAGTTGTGTTAATAATTTCAACCATATACCTTGCCTATTATAGGGATATGATAAGAGTTTCATTTCTTAGCTGTCACATCCTCTATTCTCTGGATGAACTCTCCACAGATTTAATGATCAACATACATCAGATTTGTTTTCTGGTTTCCTGTGAGCAGTTTACAAAATATGTTTTTAAATCAAGCCCAAATGTACATTATATTTGAAAGTTTTCATCAAAAGGGACATTCTTTGAGTTGTAAGAAAATATGATTAATTTAGTAATCCATTATCCAGTTAGAGATCTTGAGTGAATGCAATCTTTCATAACCTCACTTCCTTTAATCCTGGCTCTCATTCTGTCAGGTATCAACAATTTTTCAACTTTGCCCCTCACTAGAAGCTTCTCTACCTCTGTTGTCATATTTTTCATGTCTCCACCACTAGACGATGTCTGTATTATTTAACATAATGCCCCATAAATAAATGGTTGGTGAATTTATTACTAGAATGAGTGGTTTCTAGTAATAGAAACTGGATTACCAATGGCTATTGCCTTATATCCTGATTTTCAATTCAAATAAGTCAAGTCGCTTTTACAACCCTAACCCTCTTTGTGAGTACTGGTCCAATGGTTCTGACTCATGGCACTCTTAAATTAAAATTGTTAACATAGTTCCAGAAAGATTATGGTTCTTCCACTACAACATTTGATGCACCATCTAAGCATTATATAGTTGGAGAACACTTTATGACTGGCTATATCAGTCTTCAGATGATACTCCTTTTTTGGCTCATATAGTGTTTACATATGTTATCTTTCATAAATAGGATAGTTCATCCCTAAAATTCTCATTATTCTGATATAAAGGATTTTCTCAAGAAAATTGATTCCCAGATATTTCTTGGAATGCTAACTCAATTCAGTACACCATTTTGAGCAAAATAAATAAATAAGAAAAGTGTGATTCCTAGCTTATTCCTGCTGTAGCCAAAACCTCAGTGGCTTAAAATGACAACACAAATTTATTTTCTTAAAGTTCTGGTGGTCAGAAGTCCAAAATGGATCTCACTGGGCTAAAATCAAATCTTTCTCAGGACTGTGATTTTTGCTGCTGTTGTTTTTTTTCTGGAGTTATTATTCTTAAGGCCAGTTCATCTCTTGAATCCCAACCCCAGCCTCTGTATACAAAATGTATTGATCACTCCAACCTCTGCTTCAGATATTCCATCTCTTTCTCTCAGTCTTCATCTCATAGGATCCCTTGTTCTTACATTAGCTCACACAGATAATTCAGGATAATCTCTCCCATTTTAAAGTCAGATCGTTAAATCTCTGTATCATATGACTGAATCCCTTCACTGTTCATCTGAAACTATCACAACACTGTTAATCAGCTCTACTCCAATACAAAATAAAAAGTTTAAAAAAAATTTAAAAATTTCCATGAATTCCATCCTCATTCCATTTCCATTAACTACTCCTTGCCATGTAACAAGCATTGCAGGCAGATTCTTTACCTGCTGAGCCACTGGGAAAGCCCAACATATTTACAGGTTCTAGATATTGGAAGGCTATTATTCTACCCAACACACTAAGAAATTAGGGAAAGAAAGATAAAATTATGTGTAATGTACTATGAATTCTGGCAATAAAATATAACAATATATTTTATAAAGATCTCTACATAAGCTATTTTTAAATGTTTTATCTAGTAGATAATTGATTAAATTTGGTATATTCTAGAAGAAAACCTAGCTGATAAATGTCTGTGTAGTCAAAGCTATGATTCTTCCAGTAGTCATGTATGATGTGGGAATTGGACAATAAAGAAGATTGAGCGCCTAAGAATTGGTGTTTTCAAACTGTGCTGCTGGAGAAGACTCTTGAGAGTCCCTTGGACAGCAAGGAGATCAAACCACTCAATCCTAAAGGGAATCAACCCTGAATATTCATTGGAATGACCCATGCTGAGGCTGAAGCTCCAGTAATTTGGCCACTTGATGGAAAGAGCTGACTCACTAGTAAAGACCCTGATGTTGGGAAAGACTGAAGGCAGGAGGAGAAGTGGGCAACAGAGGATAGGATGGTTGTTTGACTCAAAAAGCATGAGTTTGACCAAACTCGGGAGATAGTGAAGGACCGAGAAATCTGCCATGCTGCAGTCCTTGGGGTCGCAAAGGGGCGGACATGACTTAGTGACTGAACAACAAGAAAAAAATTTCATATCCTTGATATTAACTCATCACACACAGTAGGTGGTCTTTTTAAAATGAAAAGGAATATTCAAGGCTCCCTGGACAATAGAAATGATCTACAGTTACTACGTCTCAAGAGGCCTGATTTCCATAAGTCAGACCTCTGACAGTATGCAGAGATGCCAAATTCCTTCCTGTCCAGACTCTGTCTCCCCAAGCTTAGCAATTGTCTTCACTCTCATGAGTTTGCATTGAGTGTTTTTCAGGTTTACCTTCATTAGTTTCTTTTCCCCAGCCTCTCCTTACTTTTCACCTCTGAACTCAATTTTATTTCTTCTGTATTCCACATGTTCACACCCTTGATTTTACTTTGCTTTACAACGTTCTCTAGTTTTATGCATACGATTTACTCCCCACAGAAGCTGCTTTCTCTGCAGGACTTATCACCCCTGGTACACAGTGCTAATATCACCAAATTAGGCTCTGTCTGCAGCCTAGAATTCAGTATTTTCCCAATTTCTAGTCTAAATTAAATTTCATAGTTAAGTAGAGCCCCCATTTGAGGGAATAGTAGGATTTCTGCCCCTAAAAGTCTGTAATGTGCAGAAACACATTTGGAAACTAATTGACTTTTATGTACTGAAGCCAGATGCATTTCATGCCTATGTGTGCTTAGGGAAGCAAGTTCATCTCATATATCACAATAAGCATCTGTTCAGCTACATCCCACTGCCGGATACTCATCACGCTTAGGCAACAAAACACTTAAGGAAATAAAAGCTCTTTCCAATAAAAAGGTACATCAAAAAGCTTTGTTTAAAAAGAAATCTTCCTTTATCAGTTAAGCCCTGAGTAGGAACTATTAAACACAATAACAAATTATTATTGAAATACAGTTTCTGATAAGGAAGTTTAGTTCTTATTCTCTATAAGACTTAAAGAAAATGATAAGTGAGCTTTCAACAGCAAAGGGTGTGTTCTAAGGTTCGAATATACCTTTGAAAATGCAGAAATGTAAAAGAATAGAAAATAAATTACATGATACAAACCTACAAATAGTTTCACAGATACATATATTTATAACATGAATAAATTCAAACTACAATTTCATTAAAATATTACATATATCTCTATATAAATGTTTGCACTGTTTTTTTTTTACATTTTGTTTATGAACAACAGAAATTCTGATACATTTAGTGTTCATTCATATGAGGCTCTTGCTGCTTACTGCCAATACACCTTGCCTTGTTTTCTATTGCACTACTAATCTTTTTTATTGATTTCTTGAAACTATTTATATGTCAGATAAGTCAAATAAATTACAAGTACTTTTTACTGATTTGATGTTTGCATTTTATAGCTACTCATATTGTCTTTTGAAATATGTAAGTTTTCTATTTTGAAGTCCAACCCATCAATCTTTCTGTCTGTTTCTGTCTTTGATCAGGGCTATACTTAGGAAAGTAAAATTCCCCTTAATATTAGAAATGATATTTGCTTCCAGGGTTTTTTTATTTATATTTTGAGGAGTTTGATACTTACTCCGGAATTAATTTTCGTGAGCAGTGCATTATAACTTTTTGCCACTAAAAAATACATATACCTAATTACTTCAAAATCATTTCATAATTTTTAAATAGTTCTCCCACAGATCTGATACACTTTTATCATATATCAGATTTTAAGTTTATTGAGTTAAGTTCAAGCATAACAGACTTAGTTCTCTGCCATTATTTCCCCAAGGATGGATGGAGGAATTGCTAGTTTAAGTGGGTGAATAACATAACATGGTTTAAATAACATCTAAACTGCACACAGACTTTAATTTCTTGTTCTGAACTGTGTTTTAGCTTGCTCAATCTTTTGTCCTGCACATTTGCTTTCAAGGGTGGGGACTTAATTTTTAATGACTGTATTTTCACTCCTTAAAATTGTGTTGGGTACTGAATAGGTGCTCAAAAAATTTGGTTAATGGCTATCTGATTTTTCATCATAGTGGTGCTACCACACACTTAATCATTTTAGCTGGCTTTTCTCTGTCAAGAATAAAACATTCACAACGTTTTGCACATGCACACTTTATAGTGGCATGCTGCCATCAAAACATCCAAAAGGATGATATGATATGTGAATCCTAGAGGTCTGATCACAAAGAAAACCAAAAATTTGAGGCAGAAAGAGGCAAAATATGAAAAACTACAAAATAAAATTTCTCTTTACTTTCTTTTGTTTATTACTGAAAAATGAGAAAAGTAATAGAAATAAAAATGAAAGCTTTCAATATATGTATATATTACAGGTACTCATTTTTACAATGAATACATATATATATGAATATGACTATATATGTTAAATTATACACCATATTTTTTGTATTTATAATTTACACATATGTGTATATGCATATAAAACAAAATTATTTGCAAAATAATTTCATTTCTATTAATTTTGTCAGCTAAAAATTTAAAAAAAAATTGAACTCAATTATTCATTTGCAAGTGTTTTTAACCATTATTTATCATTTTATGCCCACTTTTTTGATTCCTTATATTGCCATTGTGTGACTCAGTTCAGTTCAGTCACTTAGCCGTGTCCGACTCTTTGCGACACCATGAGCCGCAGCACGCCAGGCCTCCCTGTCCATCACCAGCTCCCGGAGTCCACCCAAACTCATGTCCATTGAGTTGGTGATGCCATCCAACCATCTCATCCTCTGTCATCCCCTTCTCCTCCTGCCCTCAATCTTTCCCAGCATCAGGGTCTTTTCCAATGAGTCAGCTCTTTGCATCAGGTGGCCAAAGTATTGGAGTTTCAGCTTCAGCATCAGTCCTTCCAATGAACACCCAGGACTGATTTCCTTTAGGATAGACTGGTTGGATCTCCTTGCAGTCCAAGGGACTCTCAAGAGTCTTCTGCAACACCACAGTTCAAAAGCATCAGTTCTTCAGTGGTCAGTTTTCTTTATAGTTCAACTCTCACATCCATACCTACCACTGAAAAACCACAGCCTTGACTAGACGGACCTTTGTTGGCAAAGTAATGTCTCTGCTTTTTAATATGCTGTGTAGGTTGGTCATAACTTTCCTTCCAAGGACTATTTTGCCATAATTTATATATATTTGAAACAGTAACCTTAAATTCACCCTTTGGCTAAGATATCTAAAATTGACTTTGTGTGCAAACACATACTCAACAAAGAAAGGTCAATTGTAGAAATATATATATATACACAACTAAAAGGTTAAACAAAATGTTTGAGTAAAATTACCTGTATCCTTTTTCTGTCAATAAAATTGATACAGTAGATTTCTTGGTAGTAAATCTTTACTTTCTGCTTGTTTCCATCTAAACTTCCATACTGGTATAATACAGTGATAATCTGATACTTCACCACCATAAATATAAAATGACCCCAAAAATAAAAAATAAACCAATCAGTGAGTTATAAATTAAAGTTGTCAGTATGGTACAGCAAGGTGAAAAAGGATGAAAACTTAAATTTTCAAGGCCAGTGAATAACAATACTGATGCTATATTCCATGCATCAATCACCATTACCACAGAGCTTTGATACCTATACTGCCAAATATTTCACCGACAGCCTTAATAGTGATTAATAGATGTGCCATAGTACTGAAACTGAAAGGAGACTCTGTAAATAAGTGATATTCAAAAGCAATTTAAAAACTTATTTCTACATCTGGAAATACTGCTTATCAATATTACCTAAGCAAATCTTGATTGCTGTACCTAATATTTAGCCAATGCAGTTTTACTGAATGATTTTCAGATTTTCCAAATGTAGCATGTGCATCACTGACTATGAGAGATCCACAGCAAATCTGATTGTAAACATTTTCAAGCAACGGTAGCAAAAGTACATTGCAGTGTTATTATCTCAGCCATAATCCTCAGCAGCAGCACCACTCATTTTTCTCTTCAGAGACTCGATGTTTAATCTCAATCAAGCTCCGCACACATACCTTCAGCAAGTACCCTTCAGCCTCGTCCTCCTATGAGAATGCAGTCTAAGAGCCCCTGTATGTAGGAGTTTTAGGGCCACCACTGAAAAGTGTACACTTGTTGCAGGTATTGCAAGGCCTCACTTTGCAAATTTAGAACTCAAAATACTGAAAACAAATCCAATTTTCAAAAATTGTTTTACAGAACACTGCAAACTCTCTGAAATAAGTTACTCTTTAATTACATGACTCTTCATTCCAGCCTATCTGATCATGTTTTCTCATTTTTTCCCCCTTCATAGCCCAAACTAAAAACAGATTCAAGGCTAAATTTCACTAATTGATTATTTCACAATAACTTTTCTCAGGATTTCTGATCCCCCTGCTATCTTGGTTCCATAAAACTCAAACATTTGAATGAGTTAATTTTTGTTTGAAAAGCCCTGACTCTATTCTTGGAAAAGGCATCATTTCTTCTAGAAGCTTTGCAATAGCAAATATCCATTAGGTCTGGTAATCAAACGAAATAGAAAATTCATCATATTATTTTAATATCAATTAATAATATCATCATTTACTATCCTCAAATCTAATGCTTGAGATAATAAATTTTCTACCCAGCGACAGTTGGTTGCACGAGCATCAAAAGGAAGACAATCAGCAGTCTATACCCACACCAAGACATGTCCACACACACTTGCTGCCACCGCCAAAGGAATGCCATATGTCCTCAGTGATGTGGGTGGACAAAGTAACAGTTGGCCTGCTAAAGAGGGCCATATGTACAAGGAGCCTAGCATGCCATCGTCTCTACTATGGCTGCTGAAAATTGAGTTAAAGTTCTTGCTCAGATGAATACATGGCTGGAGAAGATGCTTCTTCAATAGCAGCAAAAAACTATCGTACAACTACTATATCTCTGGGCATGGAAACTAAAAATATGCCTGTGCATTACTCTTCTTCTTAAGACTTAAACATCAGCAGAGTTCCTTAGTTCAATCTCAACTTCCCTCAATAATGGATTTACATTTCCTTTCGAAGGGTAGATGGGCAGCCCCTTATCAAAAATGACCATTCACGATCAACCTTGTGCAATTCCATGTTACATAAACTTGTTTTATTTTTACTTGGGTCTCTATAAAATTATATTGTTTGATATTAAAAATATTAAAGACAACGAGAAACACTTAAAAACTTTAGTGTATTTGAGGACGTCTTGGTGGGTCATTGGTTAAGAATCCATCTGCCAGTGCAGAGGACGCAGGTTCAATCCCTGGTCTCGGAAGATTCCACATGCTGTGGAGTAAGTAGGCCAGTGGGCCACAAGTACTGAAGCCCACACGCCCTAGAGCCTGTGCTCCACAACAAAAGAGGCCGCCACAATGAGGAACCCACGCACCACAACTAGAGAATAGCCCCCACTGACCTCAAGTAGAGAAAGCCTGTGCAGAGCAACGGGCAAAACGCAGCCAAAAATAAATTAATAAATTAAATTGAAATTGAAAAAAAAAAAGATGTAAAAAAGCATTTGAACTAGAGTTTCTGGAATGCAAGGACAGAGAGCAATAAGGCAACAGTACATTCCATCTATGTTACTTTTACAAGGTAAAAGAGCAACATGGATTTTGGATGATTATAATCGCTAGCTTTGTATCTCAACAAGGGTTTTCTTTGGGATTTCCACCACTGCAAAGACCATTTAGCTATTATACTGATAATACAATTTATAGTTTTAAGGTCATTCTTAATACTGTGATCAGATAAGATAATTTACTTTTTGCTTAATGGCTTCTTTTTGACAAATGAGGGAGCTTTTAGGAAGGACCATGCTCCCCGCACAACAACCAGTAAAGCATGTCACATCCATTTACACATAATTTTAAGAAAAATGAAGGACAAACTTGTGAGGCAGCAGGAATTCATTTGCATTAAATTAATTTAAACAGGGCATTTCAAGTTCCCTTTGGCAACAATGGAATAGGGAGAAAAATGAATCCATCTCATGCAGTAACCCTCTTTCGAGTTACAGAAAGATTTGAAAGCTGACATGACCATCATTAAATTTCTCCTAGAGGTCTACAATTAGTGTATATAGCTCATAAGACAAAATATTCACAATGCAAATTTATGAACAGCACCAATTTTTATGAAACCACTGTCTGACATTCCCTGAAAATTACATCCCGAAAAGTTTTAAAAGAGAATCAAGCTTTCAGTGGTTTCTTTTGTGGGGATCTGGCTTTGTAAACAAGAGATAAACTTCCTAAGTAAGAACCATCAGAGTCTCTGCCCTATGTAATTTAAACCTAATTAATCCAGATGTTGCCCTTGATAGATTATGGATTTAATTAATAGTTTTAACCCTAGAAGTACAAATTACTAGAAGTTAGTAATTCCACTTACATTTTACTAATACTAGATTTAATAAATTAAAGGGTGTTTAACTGATTAGCATCTTTGTTAGGAAGATTCTCTATCAATATCTCCTAACAGATCTTTTAAAAAATCTCAAATACACATTGCTTTTCCCATGGGGGAAGGAGGCACATTATTTTCAGGGTCTTCTGCTTGGGTGCTCAGTCATTACAATCGTGTCCGACTCTTTGTGACTCCAGTGGACTGTAGCCCACCAGGCTCCTCTGTCCATGAAATTCTCCAGGCAAGAATACTAGAGTGGGCTGCCATGCCTTCCTCCAGGGCATCTTCCCACCTCAGGGGATGAACCCGTGTCTCCTGCACTGCAGGCAGATTCTTTACTGCTGAGCCACCAGGGAAGCCCTTTGGGGTTTCAGGGCACAAAAATGTTACCCCCATCTGTGGTCGGCTGACTAAGAGACTCCAAGATGTCCTTCTCCTAATCCCCAGGCCCTAAGAATGTATTATCTTACATAATCAAAGAGAATTTGTAGATTTGAGTCAAGGACATTGAGAAGAGAAAATTGTCCTGCATCATCAGGTGAACACAACATAATCACAAGAGTTCTTGCAAGTGGGATGGAGAGAATTCAGAGCTCAGAGGAAGACGCACTGTAGAGGCAGAAATAAATACAGGGAAAATGCACTTTGAAAATGGAGGAAGGTGTCATAAACCAATGAATTCCGATGGCCACTGGAAGCAGAAAAAGGCAAGAAAAGGAAATCTCCCTTCAGAGCCTCAAGAAGGAGCAAGCCCTGCGAACGTCTTAACTTTAGCCCAGGGAAACTGATTTTGGATTCCGACCTCCCAACTCTAAGACAATAAATTTGTGTTGCTTGAAGTCATTACATTTGTGGTAATTTCTTAGATCAGCAGAAGGAAACTAACACACCAGTGTGATAAGCAAATGAAAGGAAAGAATGACGAAAAGGAGAGATCCTAGAAAAAAATGGGGCACTAAACTCAATAACAGAATTTATCTTGGCAACTTATTATATATTATTTATCTATATATTGATCCACATTACTAACATCATTATCATGACCATCTAGTCAATATGAATACACTAGTGTGTCTAATTTAGAGATGATTTTTTTTTCCCATTTCAGCCTTTCTATAATTCCATGCAGATAGGCCTTGTGCAACACTATATCTGATGAAGTTAATAACAAGAATCTTCCTACTTAGCAGACAAGGAACATCTGAAAGTAAATTCTATGAAGCCAAACTAGGGATGATACCTAGAGAATTCAAACACTTTTCAAGAACACTACCTAGGAGTAAGCTCGTGATGCTCTTTGCCAACAGAATCAAAGTTAATTTGAAAGATTTTAGAAACAATATTAAAAATATTGTATCCATTTTTCCCCTTATTAAAAATAAATAATTGTCCAAGTCTCCATTATATTTATGCTTATTGGATGAAGTCCAGACATGAACTATGCTACCACAAATAGAAAACCATTTAAATAGAAAAATCTCACTTATTGCTGACAGAATGACAGTACAAAACTGTCAAGGGTGCGAAGAATAAATGCTGTGTGGAATAAATATTTCCCTTTTCTTATCAAAACTGGTCCTGAAACCTAGCATGCTTCTCTTCAAAAGTTTAATCAAAGTAAAAATTGTAAAAATGCTTTATTCTACATTTCTAGAGCTTAATGATTACAGAACATCAGAAGAGAAGCAGGAGATGGGAATATCATGTGCAAGATGGACACGAAAGTTGAAAAGAAAAATATATAACTGTAAAAGAATATGTAGAAATATATCAACAGCAATATGTGAGAGGGCAGGAAAATACTTATTGAACATCTACCATGTGCTAAGTGTCTGGTATAAATGATTTTATTGAATCTCTTTAATATACCAATGAAAACTCTACAAAACAAGCATTTTATTAAATTTATAGATAAAGAAATCAGAATACAGAAGGGAAACTTGATCAGTGTCACACACATAGTAAAAGGTAGAAGTATGGTAGGTATCATGACATTAATAAAAATAGCAGCCGCACCCCTAAGTGGTCCTGAAACCTCACTAAGAAGTAAAACATGGACAAAGATCCTGTAAGTTAGGTACTGGTAATGTCCCACTTCAGAGAAGCAGCAACAGGAGGGAAGAGAGGCTACATTACTTTCAAGCTCACAGAGCTGGCAAGAGATGATTTCAAATTCAGGTGTGTAAGACATTTTATTACTCCAGTATCCATACACATTACTTTCAGGATTAGATGAGCTAATTCTTGCTAAGCCTGAGTGTTTGACACTTCGTAAATGTGCTATAACTTATCCTTATTATTATTTAGTATGAGAATTGTTAAACTTATTCACTTGACTTCTGCAATTTCACTGCTCATTCATATCACAGTTCTCCAAGAAAAACTAAGTTAAACATATGCATCCGTTTGATTGCAATTTTTTTTTGGAGCTAAAGTAATACACAGCACATCACACTAAACTGACAGTTTAGTTTGGAAAAAAAAGGAAATTCTTCACTCAGTAAAAAACAATTGGCTTGTCCATTCCTATACCTACAATACAGTTCATTAAATGTATATTTGTATAAAACAGCATGATTTTCTATAATTCTTCATATGCTTTAACAATACACTTAAAGACTTGGTTCAACAAATTAGAATAATCCATGAATTACACATGACAAAATTTTTGTTCAGTGACTTCTGCTTTTCCTTTCCTATAATGTTGCCCATTTTAAGAATTAAAAATATGTGTTAAATTCAATATTCTAAGACCAATTTCTCTACCATCTCTTACCAAGTCATGAATAAAAGATGTTTGTCCAAAGTTACCTTGACATGTGAAACAATTGCATGAAAACTGTGGTTGCTAACTATGTCCACTGATCATATGTCTCTGTATTTTTCTGCCTTAAACCTCCCAAAATACTCATGCAACCAGTGTAATCACAAAGGGGGATCAGAGATGAAGATCATAATGAATGTATATACACTAAAATTTAAATTTCAATCATCTCCATAGTATCTCGTGCCCCTTGAACTATTCATATTAAAACGAGCAACTAAGTGAATATTGGAGAAGAAAATGGCAACCCAATCCAGTATTCTTGGCTGGGAACTCTCATGGACAGAGGAGTCTGGTGGGCTACAGTCCATGGGGTTGCAAAAGAGTCAGACACGACTTAGCAAATAAACAGCAAAACAGGTGAACATGGCCCTTTTAGGAAAGCAAAGTCCAAAAGGCTATTCACACTGTTACAAATTGTTATCCAATTTCTTGACCAGATGAGCATTACATATGTGAAATAAGAACTCACTTTCATAAATGCATGTTCATTATCCTCCGATAGCAGAATTTGTCACTGTTCCACACACACCTTCTCAGCACTCACTATTCCCATGCACAAGGCTCAAACAATACCAGGGAGACAGCCTGTGCTTAAGGCTTTCCAGAAATTCTATAGCATTAATGTCTCCCATGAACTTGGACAAACTCTGGGAGATAGTGAGGGACAGGGAGGCCTGGCATACTGCAGTCCATGGGGTCACAAAGAGTCAGACATGACTTAGCAACTGAACAACAATGTTCCTCAACACTATTTCTAGATCAGCTCTTAATGAATGATGAAGATTCATTGAAAAAACTGCCCCATTCCCTTGCCCTGTACATAGTCAGTACTGGCTCCCACAGTTCCCCAACGGGACTGAGTCCTATTATTCATCTTATTTCCAATTCCCTATATCGTTCAGAAATGACTAGAAACTGACTAGATATTCTACTAAAATGTGTATACAAATCTCTCTTGATCAAAAAGGTTTGTAGATAACTATTTCTGAAAAAGTATGTTCAATTGTACAATGCTCCTCACTTTTTCCTGAGAGATAAAATTGTGTGTGTGTGTGTGTGTGTGTATCTCCTCTTATTCTGTCTCCATCCTTCCTTGCTCAGCTGTCTATCTGAAATTATTGCAAAGGAAGAGAAATAAGGTTTTGGTCAATACTCTCAAGGGATCGCTTTTCTCAGAAAGGTTAAGATGAAGGGAAGCCTCACACATACCCTGCTTGGGCTGCTCTCTGGGTTCTGAGAGAAGAGGACATCTAGAGATTCCAAAAAAAAAAAATCATTTAAGCTATCCTTTTAGTGCCAGGACCTAAAGGGAACTGATCAGATGGTCAAGAGCCATAGAACTTATTATCCAGATCCATTCAAGATCATCTGAGCAATGAGTGTACTGGAATTCTGCAATCAGATATAAAGTAGTATACCACACCCTTAGTTCCCAAATTCAGCTATGAATGTTATGTGTGTGAAATGGAAAAAAAGTTTCAGAGTATATGAGACTTCAAGAAATTTCCTGTAAAGTATTTACGGTTTCTGCTCACTTTTTTCTCATATGCTTTAACTGTCTGTTGAGTGTGCCTCTACACACAAACATAACCCCTCCTTGGGGCAAAAAACAATCTTTTTTTGAAACTCAAATGGGCTCTTTAAGGGCCAGTGTAGAGCAGATTTTTATCACTGAAGAATCAAAAGGATAAAGCTGAATCAAGGTTATAGGTTTTTTTCACTCCCACAAGTTATAGTGAGCTTACTTTGAACCACATCATATCAGACACCAAAGCTCTCATGACATATATAGCACGGGAAACATTTTATAAATGTGGTCACATATTAAAATATACAACCATTCAGTTCCTAACCCTCTTCTCATACATCCTATACTAGACATAGAATATCTCCCAGTGTTCTCAAGGTATCTTAAAGACTGTTCAACATCAAGTCTGGCAGTTTACTCTGAAAGAAAGCTGTAGCTATAGATTCAAATTCTCACTTTGCTGTTTTAAGATGCATCTAAATGTAGACAGTCTTCTATCTTGATTATAAGACATAAACTCTTCCCCAGAATATTCTTAGTATAATACTGAGTTGGCCTTTCAATCCACTCTGTTAAGGAGGACACAAAGTCAGCTGTTAGGAGTTTTCATAATTGCTTGAAGGTGAGGAGATTATGAGCACAATTCTGCAAATTAAAGCGTCTTTTACATAAAAAGTGAAACCAATCTTAATAAATAAGAAATAACAAGATATATTTTAAGATACTTTTACATAAGTAATATTCATGTATCACTATTGCAATAGTCTCAACTAAAAGCAGCTGTACATTTTTTTCAAGAACTGAATTTTTAGTTGAATAGCTGAGGCTTAAATTCATGGTTTATAACATTAGAATATTTCTATTGTATTGTATTCTACATATAATATAGAAATTGTAGAAATTTGGGAAAATCAATCCCTCTATGTCATGGTTTCTTCACCTGAAAAATGGAACAAGCATTACTGTTCTATCTAAACTCTAGATGTTATTAGAAATGGAATACATATGAAAGAGCCTGGCTTACAGTGGCAGACATCAAAAAGAATATGTTAAATCCAGGCTGATATTAAGTTAAAAGAAGAGCAAAGTAAAATATTATACTTTAATTACTAAAACTTGAGATGCATATGTCTCAATGTGAAAAACCAGTAGGCTCTCATTTAAGTATAAAATGACACTGGCCCTTTTAGAAAATTTAGTAAATACTGGAAGATATTTAAATTTCATCCCCAAATTTGAGTTCTAATATTTATTTGCTAAATTTATAATTTGTATAATTCACTACTATCAAAATGCACAGTAGCCCACACGACTAATTGTATGCATACCAACTCTACTAAAAAGTATCCAGCAAGGCCCATGGAGTAAGTACTGAATCCAAAAACAAAAATAGCTACTCCAACCATCCAAAAGCAAAACGTTTAAAACACTCTTGTGGCCATGGCAATTATAAGATTATGCTCCTAGTAAGAATGGAGTAGCAACTGGCAACCCACTCCAGTTTCCTTGCCTGGGAAATCCCATGGACAGAGGAGCCTGGAGGGCAACAGCCCATAGAGTTGCAAAGAGTCAAACATGACTGAGCCTGTACCTAGTTATAAAGTAACTTTACACCAAATAAACTCATAACACATTTTAGGAGATTTGCTGCTCACACACACACACACACAAATTAGATTTTTTTTTAATGAAGCAAATGTGAAAAACATTAAGGGAGTTCTGTGGGAAATTTTACTAACTTTGTTCCCACAATTTCTTCATCACTCCCTTTCCCCAAAGTTCCTCCTTGGAAACAAACTCGCTCTCCTCTCAATGTGAACTCATCACTTTCCCATACATTTGCAGAATGAGAAATATATTACCTGTCAGTCAGACACTTAAAAGTTGTGATGTTAAAGAAATCCAAAATGTGAATAATTTGCAAACAAAGGATAAAGAAGAGATGAATGAATCACCATGACTATTAAGCTAAATTACCATCAGGCTTCAGAGCTCCTCTAGATAGCCTGAAGTTCCTAGCCTTTTAAGAAGCTTAGGGAGGATGGGGAGCCAAAGAATCTCCAGTTATTCAGAGGGCTACCCTCTGGTAAATCAGGGAAAAAGAAATCCCACTTTCCACTTAGAGGGCAAGGTTGCCTTGTCCCGTTGTGTACCCAGACCCCCTAAATCCACACCTTCCAAATCCTTTGACTTGGCTTGGAGAACAGATTTTGAGCCAAAAACGAGGAGGGACAGAAGGACAAAATGGGCTGCCAGCCAAACAAATGCCTGTTGAGAAGGCTCACATATAACGCGTGCATTTGGGGACATTTTTAAAGCCCACTCACTTCAGTTGAATTCCTTTAAACCTCCCCAACCTTGCCGGGAGGATCACAATCCCCCACCCCATCCCACCCCTCTGCACTGCCCATCCTCAGCCCTTGCGGCCAACGCTAAGATTAGTCTGTCCCTGACTTTAGGAAATACTGCAAAGCCCCCAGCGCTTGAGAAGCGGCCAAGCCTCGACAATTCGAAGCCTCTAGTTTCAGACCTTTCAGTAGATCTGCCTGCTTAACTCACCTGGAGTCAGGTCTAGACGGCAGCCTCCGCCCAGCGGGACTGGGAAACAGCCCGGGGAAGCTCAGCAGCGTCTGCCTGAGTGAGGCGGACAGGGGAGCTGAGCGTCTACCCCCGGACCTGCTGCTCAGGCTGCTCCGGGTTTTCTTCCACTCCCCACTCCGGAGCAGCCGTCCTTCCTCTCCTCTCCGCTCGCCTCCCCCGTCTGCCGCTACTGCACTCCGTCTTCCTGGCGGTGGCGCAGAGCGGAGTCCTGCCGCCTCCCTCCTCCAGACACGCGAGCTGTCCGTGGTGCTAATCAGGAGGTTCCCAGCTCCTCCCGGGCAGACGGCGGGCGGTTAAGTCCCTCCTGCCTGACCCTGGAGTCCTAGGAGCCACAGAGATGTCTTCTGTGGCCACCGGAGAAATGGGCTGGAGGAGGCGACCAGCTGTACCCTCTGGCATCTAACCTTCCCTTGTCAGTTTAAATGATCAATAGCCTCAGAATTCTTCCTAAACATATCCAGTAATTCACATGTGCCAAAAAGTAAATGGGTGGTTTGAGGACTTATGTGCACTAATATTATTCTCTGTCCAGAGATGGTAAACTTGCCCAGATTCTGGGACTAAAAAGTCCAAAGAGTGGTTATTTTCACACAGGTGGGGTGTGATTGGGGGTTTCTAATCCAAACCAGCAATCTACTAGTCGTGACAATTCAGGATTCCTACAAAGGCAACTAACACCTATTAGATAGTGGGTTCTTTATTTAATAACCTCATTTCCATACAACTTAATCTTTGCCACAATTCTGTGGAGCACTATAAGCAACTCTATTTTGTATTTCAAAAATTAAGAGACTGAGTAATCTATCTGCTCAAGGAAGGTCTCAGAGACTCAGGGCATTCCCAGGTGGTCCAGCAGTTAGGACCCAGGCTCCAGTTTCATCCACAAGTTGTGAGGCATGGCTAAAAAAGAAAGAAAAAAGCCACAGATTCTAAGTTTCTGAGCCTAAATAAAACTGAAATTTTATGTCCCACAATTCATACCCTGTGTACAAGGTCTTGCATCATCTTAGATGACATTGTGTGATTGAACCAATAAAGATAATAGAACTATTAATATCAACAAATACACACCAGGAATCTGATGAATTTCCAGAATCATGGTGAGATTTATGAGTCGTCAAGTACTCCAAGCAACAACAGTTTAGATGCATGCTAATCATGATGATTACTTATAAAAGAACAACAGTCAGAATTAGGAAAGAGAAATGATATTCAATATCACTAGAATCAATTTTCAGTCACATGTGAGTTGGAAAAAAAGGTCAGATTATTGGCTTTTCCAAGAAGTCTAAAATGGGTATCACCCTTTTACAATAAAAAGCCTAGTAAAACAACAACACAGTCCAAGGAGTCAGACCCAACTGAGCAATTGAGCACACACACACACACCAACAACACACTTGTTTCCTATTAATAGGATGCAATTATTCATTAATATTAAATTTTAAAAAACAGAAATCATTCAACTAATCTTATATGAAAAATTCACTATCTATTCAGACTTCCAGCATATTAAACAGCATTGAAAACTAAATTTACTTAGATCTTCAGGTGATGCAGTGACAAAGAATCCACCTGCCGATCAGGAGACGCAAGAGATTCGGGTTCAAACCCTGGGTCAGGAAGAAAATCTAGAGAAGGAAATAGCAATCCACTCCAGTATTATTGCCTGGAAAATTCCATGGACAGAGAAGCCTGGTGGGCTAGAGTCCATGGGGTCACAAAGAGTTGGATACGACTGAGCATACACACATACACACACATAGAATATATAATAATATATATTATTGGTGGAAAAAATATTAAGTAAATGAAGGAGAATCAGATTTTCTGTAACCAAATCCATCCTAATTATTCTGTGCTCCATTGTAGAAATTATTCAGGGTGGTCTTTATTTCTCCTTATTTTCAAGACAATTCAGAAATAAAGAGAGATGTAATTGGTTCACAGGGGGTGAGAAATTTTAAAGCACGTACATTAATGCCAATCAGTAATCAACTAATTAAGAATAAATTATGCTTATATAGAATCACAAAAGACTGATCAAGGTATGACTATCTGAATTCTATTTTATTCATATTAATACTACATCTAATTAAAACACAGAGATTAAATTGCCAACATCCACTGGATTATTGAAAAAGCAACAGAGTTCCAGAAAAATCTATTTCTGCTTTATTGACTATGCCAAAGCCTTTGACTGTGTGGATCACAATAAACTGGAAAATTCAGAAAGAGATGGGAAAACCAGACCACTTGATCTGCCTCTTGAGAAATCTGTATGCAGGTCAAGAAGCAACAGTTAAATCTGGACATGGAACAACAGACTGGTTCCAAATAGGAAAAGGAGTATGTCAAGGCTATATATGGTCCCCCTGATTATTTAACTTATATGCAGAGTACATCATGAGAAACACTGGCCTGGATGAAGCACAAGCTGGAACCAAGATTGCCAGAAGAAATATCAAACTTCAGATATGCAGATGACACCACCCTTACGGCAGAAAGTGAAGAAGAACTAAAAAGTCTTTTGATGAAAGTGAAAGAGGAGAGTGAAAAAGTTTGCTTAAAGCTCAGCATTCAGAAAACGAAGATCATGGCATCCGGTCCCATCACTTCATGGCAAATAGATGGGGAAACAGTGGAAACAGTGGCTGACTTTATTTTTCTGGGCTCCAAAATCACTGCAGATGGTGACTACAGCCGTGAAATTAAAAGATGCTTACTCCTTGGAAGGAAAGTTATGACCAACCTAGATAGCCTATTAAAAAGCAGAGACATTACTTTGCCAACAAAGGTCCGTCTAGTCAAGGCTATGGTTTTTCCAGTAGTCATGTATGGATGTGAGAGTTGGACTATAAAGAAAGTTGAGTGCCAAAGAATTGATGCTTTTGAACTGTGGTATTGGTGAGGACTCTTGAGAGTCCCTTGGACTGCAAGGAGATCCAACCAGTCCATCCTAAAGGAAATCAGTCCTGAATATTCATTTGGACTGATGTTGAAGCTGAAACTCCAATACTTTGGCCACCTGATATGAAGAGCTGACTCATTGGAAAAGACCCTGAAGCTGGAAAAGATTGAAGGTGGAAGGAGAAGGGGACAACAGAGGATGAGATGGTTGGATGACATCACCGACTCAATAGACAAGAGTTTGAGTAAACTCCGGGAGTTGGTGATGGACAGGGAGGCCTGGTGTGCTGCAGTTCATGGGGTCACAAAGAGTTGGACACAACTAAGTGACTGAACTAAACTGAACTGAATTAAAACAAAAAGATACTATGTACACTTACATTTTTCTCCTATTTATTTTGGCATAATAATGTCATAACTATCCTTCAATACTCAGTGCACAGGTACCCATAAATCTTTCTGATTTGTTTATTCAATATAAATATTTCCCTCCTTTGAATGTTAACAACACTCTATTTCTTCTTTGCAATGCTTATTCTCAACTTTTTAGTTTTTTCCACATATAAACTATCAATCAGCATTGTATAAATAAGAGAACTTTTAATAAAATGGTTTGAATAGACATAAGATTTAGGTTAAATATTCATATACACACAAAAGCCTAGTTATTCTTCCTTAAAATCTTATGTGCATATATTTAATGTTCAAGTAGACAAAAACTTCTAAAGTAGAGGGGTTCTGTCCCCAAATTTTATGTTTTCCACATATTATCAATCTAAAGTCCTGAACCAGAGCTGAAAGCAAAGCATTTAGTTAAACTTAATCATTGTTTAATTTATTTAAAAAAATATGTACCTATGCTAATGTCTAAACCCTGTGTAAGATGTAGGGAGTTCAAACTTGATATGGTCTTTGACCTCACAGAATTTACAATATAGTAACGAAGAGTAACGAACAAATAATAATAAATGTATGCATTCTTACAGAATAAATGAAAAGTCCATCTGAACTCCTTGGCCAAGGCCATACATGAAAGTAAAAGAGCTTCCTGCCTGACAACACTAAAATCAACTCCCAAAAGGGACTCTCTGTTGAAATAGTACATCTCATTATGGAAATAACGAGAAAAATTAGTAACTCTGCAAATGACAGCACACAAGCATCTTTGTGTTTCCTGACCTTCTAGCTCCCTCAAAGGAAAAGACCACAAACCTTTCAACACTGTGGGCGGTATTAATCTTAGCATAGAGTACAATTTTTTTTTTCACATACCTTTTTCACATACTTCAATTTGTTGTTCTCTAAATTGGTTTTAACTTTGAGCTGAATCTAATCGATTTTCTAGTGAAAATATTTTGACACTGAACAACTGTCTCTGAGTCATTCCCGTGTTTTATCTCATTTCTCTGACGCCTCTCTGCTTACGATGATAAAATTCCTTTTCTGCTTTTATTGGTAACCATCACATAGTAACACATTCATGCACTTTGGACTGGATAAGAGCTTCTGAGCCTTTACTTCTAAATCAGAAAAGGGACATCAGAGGGAACTAGGGGAAAGATGTTTGGAAGAATATCCTAGGGATTATCACATCATCTAAGATCAGAATATTTTGTTGGTGGTAGTGTTTTGTTTTATTGGGGTACAATTGATATATACCAACATGATAGTTTCAGGTATACAATAATTCAATATTTATACGTATTGAATATATATTGTATATATATGTAAATGATCACAAAAATCTAGGACCAAAGTATGGAGCTTCAGCTTCAGCATCAGTCCTTCCAATGAATATTCAGGAGTGATTTTCTTTAGAATTGACTGGTTTGATCTCCTTGCAGTCCAAGGGACTCTCAAGAGTCTTCTTCAACACCACAGTTCAAAAGCATCAGTTCTTCAGTGCTCAGCTTTCTTTATGGTTAAACACTTCCCTCACAGCTCAGTTGGTAAACAATCTGCCTGCAATGCAGGAGATCCCGATTCAATTCCTGAGTTGGGAAGATCTGCTGGAGAAGGGATAGGCTACCCACTCCAGTACTTTTGGGCTTCCCTTGTAGCTCAGTTGGTAAAGAATCCACCTGCAATGTGGAAGACCTGGGTTCGATCCCTGGGTTGGGAAGATCCCCCAGAGAAGGGAAAGGCTACCCACTCCAGTATTCTGGCCTGGAGAATTCCATGGACTATAGTCCATGGGGTCACAAAGAGTTGGACACGACTGAGTGACTTTCACTTTCACTCATCTGTACATGACTATTGCAAAAACCATAGCCTTGACTATATGGACCTCTGTCGGCAAAGTAATGTCTTTGCTTTTAAACATGCTGTCTAGGTTTGTCATAGCTTTTCTTCCAAGGAGCAAGCGTCTTTTAATTTCATGGCTGCAGTCACCATCCGCAGTGATTTTTGGAGCCCAAGAAAATAGTCTGTCACTGTTTCCATTGTTTCCCCATCTATTTGCCATGAAGTGATAGGATTGCATGCCATGATCTTAGTTTCTAGAATGTTGAGTTTAAAGCCAGTTTTTTCCCTCTCCTCTTTTACTTTCATCAAGAAGCTCTTTAGTTCCTCTTCACTTTCTGCCTTAAGGGTAGTGTCATCTGCATATATGAGGTCATTGATATTTCTCCCACCAATCTTGATTACAGCTTTTGCTTCAACAAGCATGGCAATTCACATGATGTACTCTGCATATAAGTTAAATAAGCATGGTGACAATATAGACTTGACATACTCCTTTCCCAATTTGGAACCAATCCACTGTTCTATGTCTGGTTCTAACTGTTGCTTCTTGACCTGCATACAGATTTCTCAGGAAGCAGGTAAGGTAGTCTCGTACTCCCATGTCTTTAAGAATTTTCCACAGTTAGTTGTGATCCATACAAAGGCTTTAGCATAGTCAATGAAGCAGAAATAGATGTTTTTCTGAAATTCTCTTGCTTTTTCTATGATCCAACAGATGTTGGCATTTTGATAAAAAGCAAGCTAAAGATAAAACGTATAGTAACGTACATAGTAAGATACACATGTATTTTCCTAAAATATGTTTTATGTTATGTATATGCTAAGTCACTTCAGTAGTGTCCAACTCTTTTTGACCCTATGGACTATAACTTGCCAAGGTCCTCTGTCCACGGGATTCTCCAGGCAAAAATACTGGAGTGGGTTGCCATTTCCTCCTCCAGGGAATCTTCCCAACCCAAGAATCAAATACACGTCTCTTATATCTCCTGCATTGGCAGGTGGGCTCTTTACCACTAGCGCCCTGGGAAGCTCTCTGAAATCACAGAGTTATCTACAAAAGCAGGCTCCTTCTCAGGACACTCTTGGCTGCAGAAGCAGACACACACCCAGGCACGCCAGCTCTGCACACTGCTCCAACACCACACATGTGTGGGTGCTCAACCCCTGCTCCAAGGGGGACCAGCCTGACTAGCTCTCATGGGCAGGACTGGTGAACATTGCAGGAGTTGAGTCTCCTGGGGAAAGGACATGCATCCTGACTTGTATATATGTATGTTAGGAAGGTTTTCCTCCAGAATATTTATATCTGCATGGTAGACTCCTTGATGAATTCACTGTCTTAGTTATCTCTTTAATACTACAAACATTTCTTTATAATAAACATCTAATGCAAGTAAAACAACACAACAAGTTATATTTACTTGAGACAAATATGATTAAGGAAATCAAAACAAAGACAAAATGAGAGTAAGAAAAATAAAGAAGACAGGAGAGGTTAATTTTTCAAAGATATCCACTGCACACCCTTAACATTAATTTCCCAAGTTTCTCCATTCATTTATTCATGTGTTCATTCATTTATGCAACTTTTATTAAGCATCTACTGACTCCCAGGTTTAACTTGGTTGCTGAACATAAAAAGTAGAGACACTCATTTAGTCAAACTGTATTATTTCAACAACTATTTATGATATATCTACAGAGGTATCAGGGATTGTTCTAGATACTGAAACATATTACCTTATAGTATTTCACAGAGAGGAGGGATTGGAAAAGGTACATCAAGAAAACTATGGAACCAGACAGGTGGAGCAACCAGTGCTGAATCTACAGTGCTGAATGGCAAGCCTTGCAAGAAATGCTATTTGGGCTGAACTACAAAAGAGAATAACTCATCTGGACAAAGAAGGGGAGAAAGGAACTCTGGCGCTCTAGTTATATATACATAAACATACATATATGGGCTTCCCTGGTGGCTCAGCAGGAAGGAATCTGCCTGTCAATGCAGGAGACATGGATTTGATCCTTAGGTTGGTAAGATCTCCTGGGAAGGAAATGACAACCCACTCCAGTATTCTGGCCTGGGAAATCCCACGGACAGAGGAGCCTGGTGGGCTACAGTCCATGAGGTCTCAAGAGTTTGGCACAACTTAGCAGCTAAACCACCATCACCATATACATGTGAGCATGTGTGCGTGCTTAGTTGCTTCATCATGTCAGACTCTGTGTGACCCTATGTGATTATATGTGATTGATGGTACAAGAAATGCTGAGAATAAAGTGGATTCTTTTTAAGCTACCACTAGGTTTATCACCATTCATTTACTCAGTATCAATTAGGAAATACAAAGAGAGGCCAAATTCTGAGCAAACAGCTAACTGCATTGAGTTGACTTTCAGACCTTAAAACATTAAATAATTACTCTTGAGGTACACATGCCATAAACTTATGTACTTCCAAAATAAAAGATGTGATAAGAACACCAAAATCATACACACTGTAGACAAAAAAAAAAAAAAAAGATGCAAATTTCAGTCCAGCAAGAAAACATGATGACTTACATGCCCTGCATATTTTACAGTCAAACCTGAAATTACAGCTTCCAGATAAGCAATGTCTGAGGGGGAGTTAAAGAGAAAATATCTTGGTTTGGATACAAACTTGGAGGTAAATGAATTTAAAAATCAATAGATCTACTCATAATAGAGACCTTCAAGTATACACTTATTTGATCAACATATATTTGCTATCCGCTTGTAATGTGCAGGATTTCCCTCATGACTCAGACAGTAAAAAATTTGCCTGCAATGTGAGAGACCTGGGTTCGATCCCTGGGTTGGGAAGATCCCCTGGAGGAGGGAATGGCAACCCACTTCAGTATTCTTGTTGGGAGAATTCCCAGGGACAGAGGAGCCTTGTGGGCTACAGTTTATGGGGTCGCAGAGTCGGACATGACTGAACAGCTGAACATACACACACACATACAATGTGCACGTTTTCACAACCCCCTCCTCCTATACTACAACACCAATGAAAGAAGAAAGAAAGAAGTGGAGACAGGACTTAAAGACTTATGATATATCAACTGAAGGTAAACTACTGAAGTCATTGACACATAATTTTCTATTCATATGTTCAAGAAATCTGCTTCTCCCATTATGCTCTAAGGTGATTTAGAAGGGCATATCTGTATAGGCACCTTTGTTTTCCAAGGATTAAAAATAGTGCCTGGCACATAAGGAGCACTCAGAAAATAGCTATTAAATGAGGTAATTTTATTAGTCCAACCCAATCCTTAAGAAATAGATCCTGAATTCTAAAAAGTGAAATGACTTGAAGTTATAAAATTAAGTAATGTCAGAATTCAGTTAGAAATCTGGATTCCAAAGATGTGTCCCTTTCCATCAAAAAAGATGATTTCTTTGGTCCAGTAACCATGTAAAAGAGTACTCTTCTTTGGTCCATGTAAAAGAATACTTTTTCAATTCAAAACGAACTATCACCACATTTCTTTGTAGACATATGGTATCAGAAAGGAAGCCAGATTAACAGTTGACAATATTTTGATTAATTTATCAAAATAGTGAGATTCTGAGTAAGTTTTCTTCCTCCTTTCAACTATCTTTACTGTTTTCAGGAATTTTTTCCCCAATCCTCCTCAAGTAAGAGTTAATTCTTCACCTCGGTCCACAGTTTACAAAGTACAGCCCTGATATAAAATACAAACATTAGATCCTACTAGTCACCCAGCAGGCGTGCATGCTGTCACTTCAGTCCTATCTGAGTCTCTGCAACACTATGTACTGTAGCCCACCAGTCTCCTCCATTCATGGGATTCTCCAAGCAAGAATACTCCAGTGGGTTGCCACGCCTTCCTCCAAGGGATCTTCCCAAACCAGGGACCCAATTCCTGTCTCCTGTGTCTCCTGCACTTCAGGCAGATACTTTACCCACTGAGCCAGGTAGGAAGCCCACAGTCACCCAGCAGCCATCCTCAAAAATTCTGGCTTCAGTAACAAAACTTGCTATAATCTTTCCAGTATTCCTTGGTTTAGTCTATTTTCTCAAGTTCAAATGCCTTCTGCAGTCTACCTAAATCCTGTGTCCATTTTCAAAGACTTCACTAGGGAACACTTCCTGGCTAAATTAATTCTAGTACTCTATCCACATCCATGCACGTATGCGCTCATTGTTTCAAAACGAGTTTTATGAAAAACACCAATTTTAAACCCCAATGACTTACTCGTTTACTCTTTGGAAACAAAGAAATTAGTCTTCCCCCATTAGCCTGTGAGCTTCGGTAATGAAGTTAGTATGTCTTAAATCATCTCTAAAGTCATTTTATTTAAAATGTTTGTTGAACAAACCCCAAATCAATTAATAATGTCGTGCCCTGAAGAAACGAACGGATCTCAAGGCCCCTTGCAGACTAATCTTAGTCTCACTCACTCTCCCATGGTCCTGGTCGGATATGGGACTTGGCGAAGGTGCGGTGGGCGGTTACCACGGGGTGCTGGGGGCGTGGCCCCGCAGCCTCGCCCCGCCCCTGGCGCTCTTACTCTCCTCGTCGGCTCCGCCAGCAAGGAGAGAGGGCGTGGCCTCGGAGCCTCCTCCATCCTGGGGTCGAGCCGGAGGGATGTTGCCTACTCAGGAGGAAGCCGACAGGACGGTGTTTGTGGGAAATTTAGAGGCTCGAGTGCGGGAAGAGATTCTTTACGAGCTGTTCCTTCAGGTACAGTCGGCAGGGAAGGGGTATCGGAGGGGCGGAGCGCGTCGAGCCGGAAGCGCAGCAGGAGGGGCGGGGCGCACCTGAACCACCCGGAGTCCGGCTCCCTTTCCCTCCGCCTCCTTTGCTCTGCTTTTAATTTAGTTCCGCTTTGGCTCAGCTGTCTCCAGGTTAGCAAGTGGGTAGTGAAGTGACAAAAAGTGCGCCTCATTCCCAACCCTTCCCCTCCCCATCACCATTGCAGAGGCTTGGGGTGTGCAGTGACTGGGATACCCCCAACCCCCAGCCCTGAGTCAGGGCTTTGCAGGGGCTGCCTGGCCTTGGTATGCTCAGGCACAACAGAAAACAGCTCTGTCACTGTCTTCCTTCAGTTAATCAGCACCCTGACGCCTTACATCCCGCGAAATGAGAGGAAGATATTTTTAAATGCTTCCATATACGTTACTTACTCTCCCAAGCCCTTCTATACAGGAGATGATTTTACTCCAGAATGATAAATGAGATTTCTGCATAATTTGGACAGCCAAATCATGACTGAGACCGATAGATACCAGAATGATAAATGAGATTTCTGCATAATTTGGGCAGCCAAATCATGACTGAGACCGATAGATACCGTGACTAGTTCCTTTTATTTCATACCAAGAGGATCTTATGAAAACTTTTTCAGACCTGATAACTTATGTCTCCTGTATACACCTACTGTATACACATAGATCTTACTTGCTAAAGAGATATCCACATTCGGCCGTTCATTTAACCGTTTAGTGATCTATAATTACAATGACAGTAAGTAAGGTGCTAGACATACACATTTGAGACAGTCCTTGGTCTTTCTAAAAGGAGAAATTTAAAATTAATCATCATGTTTTAAAATAATGCGCAAAAAGAGGGACATTTAGTACGGCAAAGTTATTTCAAGTGTGAATTCCGATATCTGCAATGTGATTTTGGCCAAGTACATAAATAGCTCAGCACCACAGTTTCCTCAAATGTCAATGGGAGTCATAGTATCTACAGTATGATGTGGTGTGAAGAGTGAGTAAAGGCATCCAGATCAGACAGAACTGAACCTGGTATTTCCTAAGTGTTTGCTGCTGCAGCTACTGCTAAATAATACTACTATTACTATTAATAATAGTACTGATGCTTATCTCAAGAGAAATCAAAAGTGACTTTCCTCTATCAGAATAAGAGCAAGTTCCAAGGGAGACAATAGCAAAACTAAATACGGAAGGCTAAGCATGAGTACCAGAGGTGAAAGGGGTTCTTTATGTAGTTTCTGAAAGGCTCTACGTTTGTGTCTGAACTAAAGTGCCCCTCTGTTAATTATGAAGTGAAAGTGGAGTGTTAGTCGCTCAGTCCTGTCTGACTCTTTGCAACCCCATAGATGGTAGCCCGCCAGGCTCCTCTGTCCATAGGATTCTCCAGGCAAGAAAACTGGAGTGGGTTGACATTTCCTTCTCCAGGGGATCATCCCAACCCAGGGATCAAACCTGGGTCTCCTGCATTGCAGGCAGACTCTTTACCATCTGAGCCACCAACAGATGCACACAATTTGATAGAATTTTCTCCAGGAACATAGTTTTCTTTCCTGGACATAAAACATTGCTTGAAAAATATTGCTGATTTTAAGGCTTTAATGCTTATTTTTCTAACTTGACATCCTTTTAAACCTGCGTTTTTAATCTACTCTAATACTTATCTTTTCCTGCAGTTATTTTTCATCCTAGTATTATTTGGAATTTATCATTCTAACTTAAAAAAAATGAAGGAAAGAAGAAGAGGAGGGATAGAGGGAGGTAGAAAGAAAATTTATAGTTCTTTTTCTCCAGAAAGCTTCTCTCATGTTGAGCCAACAAAAAGAGGGGGTTGGGAATGATGAGGTCAGTGGGATAGATAGACCTGAATGCCCCCATGTGCATATATTATTTCTAGTCAATAGGAACTGGATCTGTATCAGTTGTATGTGAAACTACAAGATACATTAGATAGATTGATAGTCTCATTTTTTTTATAATTTCTATCTAAATGTTCATCTCTCAATAGATCAGGCAGCAAAGCATTTGTTTTTATTTTTGCCTATGCTCTTCTGTATTCTGGGAGGATTTACTAAAGCGAGGTGTCTTTTAGAAAGGCTTCAACCCAGCAAAACTTTGCAAATCTTGACAACTGGCAGCACTGTTGACGTGTTTGACTCTGGTTTAAAAATCCTAAAAACTTATGATGTGATTTTCACTACCAGCGAGTCTTCTTGTTGAATTTCATCTTTTAAAAATGCATGGGTATATTTTTGAATTTGTAAAATTCAAAGCATGTAAGCATATTCTGTCCATTTGTAATTTCATATATTTAATATCACTTGTGGAAAAACACTGATTAAAATTGATTTGTTTTATTACTATATGGTTCTCCTTTTTACTAGTTTCTTTCAAATTTCTGGTTATCCTTGGAAGAGTGAAAATCAGGTTTAATATCTTTGTACTTTTAACCAAGAAATCTGGGCCAGGAAGATCCCCTGGAGAAGGAAATGGCAACTCACTCCAGTATTCTTGCCTGAAAAATCCCATGGACAGAGGAGCCTGGAGGGCTATAGTCCAAAGGATTACAGTCGGGCCCAACTGAGAGACTGCGCACAGCACAGTGCAGAGATTTCAAGGGAAAGATAATGAATTTAGTTTCAAATGTGTTGTTTGAAGTATAATCGCATGGAGCTCTCTAGGAGACTGTCTCCATGAATGAGGCGTGAGTGGGAGGAAGAGATTTGTTGATAAGGTGGTTCTTGAAGCCAGAAGGGAGGATGAGTCTTTCCCTGGGAAAGTAGAGAATAAAGAAAGATTGAATCTTAAAATACAGTATCATTTTAAAGATGATAATTAACATTTTTCGTTAGGTTAAAAACAATTCCTTAATATACGTATCCAACTCAACAGAGAAAAGCAATCAATCTTTAAAGTGCAATGAAAAAGTAGGAGCCATCTACCTTTAAATCTATGTGAGGCTTGGTAAGTACTTCCTCTAATCATTGTCATGATGGGAATGTGACATTTGAGGGTGTAATTAGCACTCTTCTACAATATTTGACTCTGCTTTTGTACTCTGTATTGCTAATTATAGGTTTTAGTCACAATAAGATCTGAATATTTTCAATTTTATTTTATCCTATTTTAATAATATACCATGGAATAATATTCCCCAGTTGTTAGACTTAGACCCTTACTAATTTTTCATTCTTACAAATAGTGCACCTACTTAAAAGCCTTAAACATATTAAAACACTTTTCCCTTTGAGAATATTTACCAAAGGGGCTTACCATATTAAAATACAGTTTCTATATAGATCAGAAATTTAATTTCTCTTGTGAAAACATTTTAATCTTGTCAGAAAAAAAGTAGGTTTTAATGTGATGTTACCAGTTTCTTTATGGTAACATAAAGCTAACATCTCAAGGAATGCTTGAGAATGTTTATCTTTTCAATTATTTTTGAGTTAAACATGGTTTATATGTGTAGAGGCAAAGTAGTATTTTAATCTTAGATCTAAATGCACTCTAAATTGTTTTGTTAGGCCTATTTTTCCTTTTAAGATTTGGAGCTATTACCTAAAATTTCCTGACCTTAACAACATAAGTGTTTTTTGATGAGCCAGAAAATGCCAAGAAAGTGTGATGAAGTATGATATTTATTGTTAGGAAAATACATGATCAAAAGAACTATGTAAAGCTGTTATTGCTAACAGATTTGGAATTTTAGCCTAAATTGAATATAGTTGATTTTCTGAGTGTAAAAAAATCTTTAGATTTATGACAAAATAATTTTTAAGTTTTTTGCAGGCTGGGCCATTAACCAAAGTGACTATATGCAAAGACAGAGAAGGAAAGCCGAAATCTTTTGGATTTGTCTGCTTTAAACACCCAGAATCAGTGTCTTACGCCATAGCTTTGCTGAATGGAATTCGTTTATATGGAAGACCAATTAATGTGCAGTATCGATTTGGTAGGTTCTCTCGCTGATGAAATCTTCCAAGTGTGTTTTGTTGGTGGTGGTGTTCCCAGAGGTGTAAACTTTTTTTTTTCCCTATGTTTTTTATGTTATAGCCTAAGACCAAAAAAGTGCTCCTGTAGCCTCTTAAAATTTCTCAGAACACATTCATAATGTTATGTGATTAGTTAATACTACCAATGACATTGCCAAATCCATAGCATCTTTTCTATATTAAAATTTAAAGTTGTCACTTTTAATGTCAGCCAGCAAATAGCCATGATGGTTGCTACTGGCTGTTAAAAATTAAACAAATCTAAGTGCACTGGGGATACCCAACTCTAGCTTTTATGCAGCAAGGCTATTTGCTAATCTTCTTGTCAATGGTATCAAATATCTACCATTTGGATGATAGGGTGGGTGCCTTAGTTTTTGTCCTGGGTTTACCGTGTTATACATATAACCCTGGATCTGAGCCCTGTAAAAGCAGCTGGCCAAAGTCTGACCCTTCATAGCCACAGAGAAAAGCTTCCTGACATGAATGGCCTCTAACACCTTCTGCTCAACACTGTTCATCATTGATTAGATGCCCAGAGAACACGGCACTATTACTCTAGCCCTTTCATAGTTTGAGGACTCAGAGAGGCAGTGCTTATACTTACGTTGCAATGCTTATGGTACTTATGTTCCTTCCTTGCTCAATGATTCAGGTTTATGGATGTACCCCTTGTTTGGTTTTTATTCTTCTTGCTGTACTAAAAAAAAAAACATAAGAACAAGAAAACAATGCTGTCTTGTTGCAAAGGAAAAGGGCCACTTCACATTTCATTTTGTCTTAACAAAGATAATTAATTGGCCCCATCATGCTCTCAATTAACCACCGATTAACTCATACCGACAGTAAAACAGGTCGGGCCGTATCCTGTTCTGACACATCCCCAGCCAGCTGCGCAGCAGCCTCTTCAGGTTACACTCACATTTGTCAGTGCAGTTTAGAGAACTCATGCCTTCTACACAGAAGGCAAATAACACTGATTATTTGCCATCTTTAGTTTACAGGTATGTATCAGCAAGCAGCATTATATACTTTGTATGGCCGGCCCCATGTCAGCCTAATTCTTTTCTACACTCATTGCTTTGGACAAAGCTTGGTATAATTCAGGCTCTTATAGTGATATAAGCAACCTTGTAAATAGTACTTGGGAGGTCAGAGACATCTTGTGTATTTTACATGGAGTTTTTGAAAATGGCTTAATGTGAGAACTCCAAAAAGATGTACCATGAAGTAATCTGTTATTCTTTTTCTTTTGAAGGGAGCTCTCGCTCTTATGAACCTGCTAACCAAAGTTTTGAAAGCTGTGTTAAGATAAATTCACACAGCTACAGGTAATTAAAAATATTTTTTTCATAAAGGTAAGGCAAATAAATATGGTCTTAATACCAGGAAGGGTTTTCATATATTCTATAAAACCTTTCTATTTAGACATAAGTTAATATTAAAGAATTCATGTTTCCTGAAGCCATGAAAAGTGACAGAAAGTATTTTCATTTAAAATTCAGTCAATATTTTCTGTAGTAGGTGGGAGAGATTTATATTTGTAGCATTGTTTATAGATTACCGTGTACTTTTCATTACTGTGAAATCACTTAAGTGTGCAAAGTCTCACTGCGATGGATCATAGAAATACTATTATCCATATTTTATACTTGAACATAGAGATGCAAAAGTTAACTAATTGCCAAGGGCACAAAGATGAAAAGGTGATAGTTTCTAGGCTTGAAATTAAGCCTTTGAACATTAAGTCACTCTGCTATTTATTTTACTACTTTTTAGAATGTCTCTATGGTAATTTTCAAAATATTCTCATTTGATGTAGACTTATTTCTTGTTGCAACCATAGCCTGCAGGGGCACTCTCAGTTTAGCTATACCAAAGGTCATGGAACAGAAAGTCTCCCAAACCAGATTAAGATGCTCAAATCACAGCATTTATTAAACCAATTTAAAAGATACAGTGAAAAGCAAAAGGAAAGCTTTGGGTATTGGATAATTTAACGTTTGGAGGATAGGATACAAGTAGGCAGAGGACCCTACTAGCTGAATTCTGGTTACACTGGTATTCATACGACCTGTTTCTCTCTATTGCATCAGCCTTCCCCACTGATCGTGAGGTTATTAGCCCCAGAGTGGGCTTCTCAGGTGGCTCTAGGGGTAAAGAACCATCTCCCAATGCAGGAGACTTAAGAGATGCAAGTTCCATCCCTAGGTCAGGAAGATCCCCTGGAGAAGGCATGGCAACCCATTCCAGTATTCTTGCCTGAAGAATCTCTGGACAGGCTACAAGCTGGGCAGGCTACAGTCCATAGGGTCGCACAGAATCAGACATACCTGAAACAACTTAGCAAGCACGCACTCATGAGCCCTAGAGTTGAGGTTAGAGTAAGCGATTCCATTCAGATAGAAAGTTCCTAGAGCTAATCTCACTTACTTGCTTTCTCAAAGAGACAGAGGGGCAAATATGCCTGGCCACAGAAGGAGCTACATACCCACAAGGTCTACCTGAGTTTCTTAGGCAGAGCAGACACAAGAACAGCATAACTTAGCCCAGAGGCGCCATGATAATGACTTGGTCTTTCCTTCCCTTTCCACCTGTGACTAACAGTCTTATTTGTTCCATCGTATTTTCTACTGAATCTATCCGTGGCATCTCTTAACACATACTAAATTATTTTGAATATTTAGTGTATGCTATGAATTCTGCCTAAGTCTTCCAAGTCACTTGCTTGTTCTAATTACACTATCATCACTATCTCATAAATCTGTATTAGCTGAGTTCTAGCTACACTGTCTCATAAATCTGTATTAGCTGGGTTCTAGCTACACTAATGCTCATTCATAGCCCCTGTTTCTCTCTGCTGCTGCATCAGATCCATCAGTGTATCTTTCGTAAAGGCTTCCCATATGCGTTTCTTCTGAGTTTTATCCACCCTGGTGGTTTTCTTGTCTTCTGTGGCAGAACTGAATGTTCTCAAGTAAACTTAACAACATTTGAACCTCCCCTGCCTGCTAATTATATCTACCCTCCTAAGCATAGAGGAGTGACCTCTTAGGACTGGCAGTCACCCAGACTCATCCTTTGCAGATGCACCCCACGCATAACAGAGTGCACTCCACGTCCCCACTGTCCCCCACATTTCTGAATCCGTGAAATCGGGACAAAGTAGGTGCTGAATTCAGACTATCTGAATTTGAATCCTGCCTCTGTCACTTTATTAACAGTATAAACCTGGACAAATGATCACACTGTACCTCATATCTACAATGAGGATAGTTATTGTCAGAATCAAATTTTATAGTTTCAAGGTATTTAAAATAGTGGGCATATAGCAAGTATCCAGTGAGTACTTTCAGCAAATGTTGGCGGGAGGCGGTGGTGATTCACTCCCTTGGTATGAAAGGAACTGTGGACTCATGAATTGAGCCATTTAGATTACATAAAAACTTCCCCTCTTCTTCTAGTGGGACAAGATACCTCTTTTTTCTCATGAGTTTGGAAAAAAACAAGGTATTGCGAGGTGTGAAGCAGTAGAAGAAAGACTAGATAAACAACTTAAAAGACAGCAGTAACTCTTACATGTTCTACTTCTGTTTGATATACTTTTTTTTTGTTTGTTTGATATACTTTTAATTATCACAAATTCTAGGGAAAAAGATCAGAGATAGGTATATATTCCATAATACTCCCCTTCACTGGTAATACCTTATTCTTCTAGTATGTGCTGCATTATAAAGGAAGAATGAGAAAAGGCCAGAGTGCCCTAGAAGTGCTGTGCAGAGAATGCTGCTCTTGTCATTCCCTAGTCTTTCACTTGTCTTGCTTGGAAATGTGTTTGTGTGCTTGTTACTACCTCTTATACCTTCTGCTTTTAGTAAATAGTTACTGTATTAGTGTGCCTGTGTTAGTCACCCAGTCGTGTTGGACTCTTTGCGACCCCATGGACTATAGCCTGCCAGGCTTCTCTGTCCATGGGATTCTTCAGGAATAAATACTGGAATGTGTTGCTATTCCCTTTTTCAGGGGATCTTTCCAACCCAAGGACCAAAACCCAGTCTTCGGCATTGCAAGCAGATTCTTTACCGTCACAGCCACCAGTGCTAGTTCAGTTCAGTTCAGTTGCTCAGTCGTGTCTGACTGTTTGCAACCCCATGGACTGAAGCACACCAGGCTTCCCTGTCCATCACCAACTCCGGGAGCTTGCTCAAACTCATGTCCATCAAGTCAGTGATGCCTTCCAACCATCTCATCCTCTGTCATCCCCTTCTCCTGCCTTCAATCTTTCCCAGCATCACGGTCTTTTCCAGTGAGTCACTTCTTCACATCAGGTGGCCAAAGTTTCAGCTTCAGCATCAGTACTTCCAATGCATATTCAGGACTGATTTCCTTTAGGATGGACTGGTTTGATCTCCTTGCAGTCCAAGGGACTCTCAAGAGTCTTCTCCAACACCACAGTTCAAGAGCATCAATTCTTTGGCGCTCAGCTTTCTTTATAGTCCAACTCTCACATCCATACATGACTACTGGAAGAACCATAGCTTTGACTATATTGACCTTTGTTGGCAAAGTAATGTCTCTGCTTTTTAGTATGCTATCTAGGTTGGTCATAGCTTTTCTTCCAAGGAGCAAGCATCTTATAATTTCATGGCTGCAGTCACCATCTGCAGTGATTTTGGAGCCCCAGAAAATAAAGTCAGTCACTGTTTCCATTGTTTCCCCATCTATTTACCATGAAGTGATGGGACCAGAAGCCATAATCTTAGATTTCTGAATGTTGAGTTTTAAACCAACTTTCTCTCTCTCCTCTTTCACTTTCATCCAGAGGCTCTTTAGTTCTTCTTCACTTTCTGCCATAAGGGTGGTGTCATCTGCATATCTGAGGTTATTGATATTTCTCCTGGCAATTTGATTCCAGCTTGTGCTTCATCCAGCCCAGCATTTCTCATGATGTACTCTGCATATAAGTTAAATAAGCAGAATGACAATATACAGCCTTGACATATACCTTTCCCGATTAGGAGCCAGCCTGTTGTTCCATGTACAGTTCTACTGTTGCTTCTTGACCTATATACAGATTTCTCAGGAGGCAGGTCAGGTGGTCTGGTATTCCCATCTCTTTCAGAATTTTCCACAGTTTGTTGTGATCCACATAGTCGAAGGCTTTGGCATAGTCAATAAAGCAGAAGTAGATGTTTTTCTGGAACTCTCTTGCTTTTTTGATGATCCAACAGATGTTGGCAGTTTGATCTCTGGTTCCTCTGCCTTTTCTAAAACCAGCTTGAACATCTGGAAGTTCAAGATTCTTATACTGTTGAATCCTGGCTTGGAGAATTCTGAGCATTACTTTGCCAGCATGTGAGATGAGTGCAATTGTGCAGTAGTTTGAGCATTCTTTGGCATTGCCTTGCTTTGGGATTGGAATAAAAACTGACCTTTTCCAGTCCTGTGGCCACTGTTGAGTTTTCCAAATTTGCTGGCATATTGAGTGCAGCCCTTTCACAGCATCATCTTTTAGGATTTGAAATATCTCAACTGCAATTCCATCACCTCCACTAGCTTTTTCGGTAGTGAGGCTTCCTAAGGCCCACTTGAATTCACATTCCAGGATGTCTAGCTGTAGGTGAGTGATCACACCATCATAGTTATCTGGGTCATGCAGATCTTTTTTGTATAGTTCTTCCATGTATTCTTGCCACCTCTTAATATCTTCTGCTTCTGCTAGGTCCATACAACTTCTGTCCTTTATTGTGCCCATCTTTGCATGAAATGTTCCCTTGGTATCTCTAATTTTCTTGAAGAGATCTCTAGTCTTTCTCATTCTATTATTCTCCTCTATTTCTTTGCACAGATCAATGAGGAAGGCTTTCTCATCTCCCCTTGCTATTCTTTGGAACTCTGCATTCAAATGGGTGTATCTTTCCTTTTCTCCTTTGTGTTTAGCTTCTCAGTGCTAAGGCCACCATAAAAAGTATCACAAATGAAGTTAAACACAGAAATGTGTTGTCTCACAGCTCAAAGTCCAAAATCACGGTGTCTGCTAGAGTCCCTTCTGAGGGCGATGAGAAAGAATCTGTTCTGTGCCTCTCTTATGTATGCTGTGCTGTGATTAGTTGCCCAGTCATGTTCGACTCTCTGCAACCCCAGAGACTAGCCCGCCAGGCTCCTGTGTCCATGGGGATTCTCCAGGCAAGGATACTAGAGTGGGCTGCGGTGTCCTCCTCCAGGGGATCTTCCCAACCCAGGGACTGAACCCAGGTCTCCCGCATTGCAGGTGGATTCTTTACCATTTGAACCACCAAGAAAGCCAGTGCTTCTCTCATAGCTTCCCCTGATTTTTGACAATCATTGATATTCCTTGACATGTACAAGCACCACCCAGCTCTCTGCCTTCAGCTCCATATGATGTTTTCCCTGTGTGCATCTGTCTCCACAAGTTTCCCCTTTTGACTATAATCAGGAAGGATACCTGTTTAGCATATCCTACTCCAGTATGACCTCCTCTTAGCTAATTGCATCTGCAGCAACCCTATTTCCAAATAAGGTCACAGTTCAGTTCAGTCGCTCAGTCGTGTCCGACTCTTTGCAACCCCATGGACTGAAGCACGCCAGGCTTCCCTGTCCATTACCAACTCCCGGAGCTTGCTGAGTCAGTGATGCCATCCAACCATCTCATCCTCTGTTGTCCCCTTCTCCTGCCTTCTATCTTTCCCAGCATCAGGGTCTTTTCTGATGAGTCACTTCTTCACATCAGGTGGCCAAAGTATTGGAGTTTCAACTTCAACATCAGTCCTTCCAATGAACACCCAGGACTGATCTCCTTTAGGATGGACTGGTTGGATCTCCTTGCAGTCCAAGGGACTCTCAAGGGTCTTCTCCAACACCGCAGTTTAAAAGCATCAATTCTTTGGTGCTATGCTTTCTTTATAGTGTAACTCTCACATATAAGGTCACATTCTGAACTATTTGGGGTTAGGACTATAACATAAATTTTGAGTTGACACAGTTCAACTTGTGACTTCCCAAGTTACATGTGACTCCTCTATGGAGAAACATATGCATGCCCTAAGATTCTCATGGGAAAGATAGTGGTTTTAGAAATTTTGCATCTATTTTCATAATGGTGCTAATCTCACCACCTCTGCTACTGGGTCACATCTTCCCCAGTCATTGTGCTCTTTATCTTGTTTATTTACCATCACTTACTGCAAACACATGTTCATGTCTCCTTGAACTTTGTCCAAATCAGTCTGTTATCTTTTCCCCTTCTTCTCACTGAAAAATTATCCTTCACATCTTTACTTCCTATTCACTTCTTAACCCCACTGTTATTTGGAAGCTGTTCTTTTAACAGTTTGTTGTCAGGAATCTTCTGATCAATGATAGAATAGCTCTGATGCTTACCCAGTTTACTCTAAAAACCAACACTGTCTAAGTATTTCCTCACTGAAACCCACTTTTCCACTGGCTTCTGTGATCCTGCTCTCACCATGAACCAGCGCCTGTCAGTCTGACAGCTTCTTCTTGTTCTCCTGCTGTTGTCTTTGCCTCCATCTGCCTGTTTTAATTCACCCTTCCCACAGTAAACTTCCTGTCCTAAGATTAGCAGTATTAGTGTCAAAATTGTGGCATACTGTGGAGCAAGTAGAATGAAGACTAGCTATAATGAGGACTAGCTGAGAATCCAGCCAGTACATGTAACATTGGAATTTATTAGAGATCTCCATAGATGGAAACATTACATATATAAATGAAATTTTTTGACAGTTCTGATGTTAATAAGGGATTGGGCATGTGTGCAAAATCACTTCAGTTGTGCCTGTCTCTTTGCAACCCTATGAACTGTAACCCTCCAGGCTCCTCTGTCCATGGAATTCTCCAGACAAGAATACTGAAGTGGGTTGCCATACCCTCCTCCGGGGCATCTTCCCAACCCAGGAATCGAACCCGAGTCTCTCACATCTTCTGCATTGGCAGGCGGGCTCTTTACCACTATCACTGTGTGGGAGAAATCAGCAAATATGTGTTCATGCTAATATCAGCAGCCTGTTTAACAAAGAGCATAATTTTTTTAGTTAAACAGTGATAGTACCTTCAAAAATAAATTGAAAAAAATCCTCTTTTTCTTTAACCTTTTTTTTATTTGTAGAAGATTGAGTGTACGCTTGGTAATTATTATTGACTTACGTTGCTTTCTTCATATCTGAGTGTTCTATGCCTTTATACAACTATAACATGAATTAACATTTTCCTATCAGAAAGCCAAATATGACTCTAAATATTGAGATTTCAGTATGTAGTAATTAATAAGACGAGTTACTGCTATGTCACTACATTATCAGTGTAATAATTGATTGTATGTTTAAAGTTAATTTATCTTAATTGAGCTTTTAGAGAAGCTCTTTAATTATGAAGCTGTCTCTCTTTTTTTTTTTTAAGACTAGAGTACCTAGGAATAGGAACCCAGTCCATAGGAATTTTAACTTCATATTACTTCTTCTTTTACCTCCCTAAAGAAATGAAGAAGCCATGGGCAGATCTCCCTTTTCCATGCAGTTCTCTCCAATTAATAATGCATCTTTATCTCAAGAATATTTTCTCTTTCAGAAGATGGTAAGTTTGATATGCCTTTGGTTGAAAATGTAACATGATAATACAAACTATAAAGGATATGAAAACTGCTTGGAACTTAAGCTCAACTCTAAGCCTAGAGTGAAGGCAGAAGATGCCTTGAGCACTGTGCCCCGGTGGCGATCTGCTCTTTCATCATCTGAAATCCCACACATGTTATCTCCACAAAAAGCCAGTGTATCAATGAAAAATGACAGATGCAAGTGATAATGCACTGTGGTAAAGTAAAATTTGAATCACTTAAATGACTATATTTTTTTAAATTTAAAAGGTATGTTTCTAGAATTGAATACTATTTAATGAAGCATTTTGATAGAATGTAGTCACCAATCACAATATACTGCTTTTGTACATATATTTTTATTTTAACTAAAGGCAAAGTTTCTCAATTGGTAGAGTAAACTACCTTATTTCCAAAGACTCTCAAAAATGTGGTTCTGGCCTAGAAATCACAGTGGTGAACTATATTGTTAAAGGGGAACTAAGAAATGTTTTCTTCTAACTTCTCATTTTATACATAATAAAATTGAGGTTCAGAGATTAATCAGCAAGCCCAAGATTATACAACTTGTTAATGACAGCTGTGGGACAGGTATTCTGTCCCACGGAATACACAGGTATTCTGATTCACACGTGATTTCTTGCAAACATCCAACATACATATGAGCTTCAGATTTTTCAATTAGCCATTTTCACTTGGTAAACATAATGAAAGTTGATAATTTCATTTTTGGAAAAAATTTTTCTTGGTTATACGGTCTGTGCTTAGTTGGGTCTGACTCGTTTATGACCCTATGGACCCACCAGGCTTCTCTGTGTGTGGGATTTCCCAGGCAAGAATACTGGAGTAGGTAGCTATTTCCTTCTCCAGAGGATCTTCCCAACCCAGGGATCAAATACAAGTCTCCTGCATTACAGGCAGAATCTTTACCCACTGAGCCGTCAGGAAAGCCCGTTTCTTGTTTATGGTGAGATATTAATAAACAGCCAATTCTCATCTAAAACCATCAATATCTTCTTTGTGGCATTATTTTTATCTTTGATGAGATGAGAAATACATACATACACACGCACACACGAGAGCTTGTTTTCCCTATTAATCTTTTTTAATGAAAGTAAATAACTTTATGATCACATTGTCCACAGTCTATTTATACTTTCGTTCAAAAATATTAGTAAGTACTAATGTTGCCCCATTCAGTATTACTGGTTACTAATTTTATTTTTTATTTTTAATTGGAGGAAAATTGCTTAGCAATGTTGTGTTGGTTTCTGCTGTACGCCATGAATCAGCCCTAAGTATGCATATATGCCCCCCTCTTGAGCCTCCCTCCTACCCACCGAATCCGAGCCCCCCAGGTCATCGCAGAGCACAGAGGTGAGCTCAGCTCCCTGTGTTTTATAGCGGCTTCCCTCTAGCTGTCTGTTTTACCCATGGTGATATACTTTTTTCAGTGCTACTCTCTCAATTTGTCCCACCCTCTGCTTCCTCTGCCTTGTCCACAAGTCTCCTTTCTGCATCTGTGTCTCTATTCCTGCCCTGCAAATAGGTCCTTAATCCACTTTGAATAGCTGGAAAATTGAGTTAATCTATCTTAAGAATTGACTGCTGTGCTGTAATATGGTGACTATCAGCCATCCATAAGGAGTGATTTTTTTCATTTTATTTAATCTTTTTTTCCACTCCAAAAATTTTTTATTTTTATTTTTTCATTCATTTTTATTAGTTGGAGGCCAATTACTGTATAGAACAGACTTTTGGACTCTATGAGAGAAGGCAAGGGTGGGATGATCTGAGAGAACAGCACTGAAACATATATATTATCAAGTGTGAAACAGATCGCCAGTCCAGGTTGGATGCATGAGACCAGTGCCCAGGGCTGGTACATTTTACTTAATTTTAATTAAAGTTTAAGTTTAGAAACAGAAACTTGATGCAGTTATTGCAAAACTTTGAAGTCTGTTTGAAAAAAACTTGGGTATGTATATCTACTATTTCAACTACATTTTTATATAATCTAAATTCTGATTAAATATTTTCAATGAAAATTTAGTATCCAAATTGAATATGCTTTTGAATATAAGTATAAGTACATAAATATATAGGGCTTCTCTGGTAGCTCCCTTGGAGAAGGAAATGGCAACCCACTCCATTATTCTTGCCTGAAAAACCCCATGGATGGAGGAGCCTAGTAGGCTACAGTCCATGGGGCCGAAAAGAATCGGACACAACTGAGCAACATCACTTTCTTTCTTTCCCTGGTAGCTCAGTCAGTAAAGAATCTACCTGTAGTGCAGGAGACCCGGGTTCAACCCCTGGGTCAGGAAGATCCCCTGGAAAAGGAAATGGCAGCCCATTCCAGTATTCTTGCCCAAGAAATCCTATGGACAGAGGAGCCTGGTGGGCTACCGTCCATGGGGTCACGAGAGTCGGACACAACTTAGCTACTAAACCACATCCATAAGTATAAAAGGCACACCAGATTTTGAAGACTTAGTATAAAAAAGTAAAATATCTCATGAATAATTTTTATATTGGTTACATGTTGAAATGACAATATTTTGGACATCTGGGGATAAATAAAATATATCAGGGCTTCCCAAGTGACTCAGTGATAAATAATCCACCTTCCAATGCAGGAGACACAGATGTGGGTTGTTCAGTCCCTTGGTCAGGAAGATCCCCTGGAGTAGGAAATGGCAGCTCACTCCAGTATTCCTGCCTTGGAAGTTCCATGGACAGAGAAGCCTGGTGGGCTATAGTCCATGGGATGGCAAAGAATCGAAACCAACCGAGCAGATGAGCACACACTCAAGATACATTATTTAAATTGCACCTGTTTCATTGTTATTTTCATCCTGTGACTTTTAGATTTAAAACTACCTATGTGGCTTACATTTCTGTAGGACAGCACTAATCTGTAATGTAGTATGCCATACACCAGCTGGAATCTTTGTTAATTGTTTAAGGAAACTACCGCAGCCCTGTCCTTCCTATACTGACACATGGTTTGGTTTGCTCGTAGTTGTTTGTATAGTAAGTGTATACTCTAACTTTTTCCTTTTTTTTCCTTCATGGGCTTGTTCCGGTAGGTGAATATGTGCGGGTTTTTCCCACAGCAGTGGCCTGCATATAGCCCAGCACTGCAGCTTCCTTACTATGAGATGACAGCTCCGCTTCCTAGTAGCACCTCCGCATCTCCCTCGCTGAATCATGTTTCAGATCTGGAGGCTGGACCCAGCTCTTACGAATGGACTCAGCAGCAACCAAGTGACTCAGACCCTTATCAGACAAATAAACGAAAGAGGCAGAGACAAAGCAGCGATAGCGATAGCAGCCCAGAAAACAGTAGAGGAAATGAGTATAGCCCAAAGTTCCAAAAGTGTAAGAAAAAGAGATACTAGTATTTACATTCAAATGAAATGTACCTCTGCTAGTCTTCATTCTCTTAAAAGAGAAATCTGTATTCTACGAAAGGACCAATTCCATGGCTTTCTTGTCTTCTTTGAAATATATAACAATATGATATCTGATTTGCTATTTAATTTTTGTCTTGAATGACAAAAATCTTAAAAACAATATAATGTGCTTTTTGTATTTGTAATGGTGTTGTTAACAAGAAACACTCTTGAGTTGTTATGTTTTAGGATCAATGATGAACTTACACTAAACCATTAACCGAAAGTCACTTACTGAGCACTTATGGAGAAGACACCATGATCTACATTGTTGCCTGTAACCCTCAGCTGAAATTAGGAGTGGAGTGGTCAGTTTTCTGAATGAAACTAATACAAATCTTTGAGTTGTATGTTTTTCCTAAGAAGAGAGAATAAGCAGCGTTTAGTTTCCTTTATTACTAATACTTTATTTTATGTCTAAATATCTTGTCTCAGCCTTACTCTCATACATATTTACTTCATAAAACAAGGATATACAACAGTGATACCAAACGAAAGACGATTATCATGTGGCTAGCTTTTGGTTCCTTCTCTTCATATGATTATATATAAATAGAAATACCTGCCTCTTTACTTCCTGCTTATTAATTGTATTTTATGAAAATTAGTTGGCTATGTCAGTATTTATTGTCCACCTCTTTTTCCATCCGGGTTGGAGAGCATATATTGGACACATTTAGATCTTGATAATGAACAATAATTTCAATAGAAAATGTCACTATTGTATGATATTTAATGTTTATCATAAAATTAGCTTTCCTATTTCTGGACCATTTATTTGCAGGGATAAACAGACTACATGTAAAATTAATGATTTATTTGGACAATCTTGTTAACTTTGTAGCTCATCATAAACTAGAATGCTGAAAATATTTATTTATTGAATCCAATTGAAAGGATCACACAGCTTCATTAGGAGCTAACCACCCAATTTTAATCATTCTTTGATATTTCTTTTGTGTATTGCATTGCACCTTATAGATATTTATTATTATTTAAAATAATAAAATATTTTTAGCAAAAATAGTAGCTGAATTTAACTTCTGGGTATGATTATACAATGCAGTCATGTTTTAAATGTAAATATTAGTCTGATTTGATCTGGCAAATGTGAAAATCTAAATTCTGCTTAGTGTAGCTTGATCTATATAACTTCATATTGCTGAATATTCAAACTAAAAATGATGACCTTTTTTAAAATTAACACTTTTGCAATTTAGAATCATACCAAAGGGAAAATATCTTTCTATGTAAATAGGAAGTGCTATATATCTAAAACACATTAACTTCACCTCTGCATTTTCTTCAATTCTTACACCTTGCAAATTTCCTAAGCCCCAGATTATTTCATTGTAATTGGCATTATAGGAAATATATACACATAAGAAATATCTTAACCAAGTACCAGGTTAAGAAAATTATCTTGAAATATTGTTACATGAGTTAAAATCTTCGAACTGCAAGGCATTCTTGCAATTTCTTTCATCACAGGCTGGAATTATCTGGATATCAACTTTACCAAGTCAACCAACCAAAAGGCAAATTCACCTGTTTACACTGGTGTCTTCCCTGATGGCTCAGTTGGTAAAGAATCTGCCTGCAATGCAGGAGACCCCTATTTTTTGGTTGACAACAGTCATAATGAATGATGACTGACTTATGTTTTAAAGTCATTTTTTTTAAAGCCTCTTGTAATTATTGTAAAGAAAGGGAAGTTAAAGCAGGTAGTTAGGTAGTCAAGAGATTTTTCCGGGGAAGCCATAGAAGTTTGGGATATTAAAAGAATTAGTTGAAGAAATGGAGTTGGATTTGGAGAAGGTGGATCTAAAAGATCTTCTGGGGAGTCAGGAATAAGGAGCTAGAGGTAAAGGTGAGTATAAGAAGGAGGCAGAGGAGAATTTACAGTAAAACAAATTTCTGTTCTAAGTCTGACTTCTGTTCTTGAATTTTGTTAAGGAGATATTTTCTTGTTTAGTCACTCAGTCGCTCAGTTGTGTCTGACTCTTTTGCGACCCCATGAGCTGTACCACACCAGGCTCCTCTGTCCATGAGATTTCCCCGGGCAAGAATACTGGAGTGGGTTGCCATTTCTTTATCCAGATGATCTTGCCAACCCAGGGATCAAAGTGTGCCCTGCAGGCAGATTCTTTGCCAGCTGGGAAACCCGAGGGAACATTTTAGGCCAGTTTCACCATGTTTAATATGTTTTGTGCCCTTCTTGCTATTTGATCCTCCCAGAGTACCAAGAGGGTATTTGTGTAGGATGAGAGCATTCTATAATCCCCTTAAATATAAAAGCTTTTATAAATTATATGATCCATTGTCTGGCCTTTCACAATTAGGATCTGCATGAGTGTATCTATTCAAATGTAACACAAACTATTGTTTCTTTGGGGGAAGACCTGGAGGTAAACTTCCAAGTTTAGAATATAATTTAACTATGTGCATCAGAGGTGTGCAGAGGTGCAGAAGAGGACACAGAAAATGCAGCCTCCATAATCCAAAGGAACTCCCAAAAATAGCTGAAAAGAAGGAGAACAAGTTGCCACAGGCAGTAATGATGGTACTCCAGTCTCCCACAAATCCGTCTATCTATCTGCCATCTAACCCATGATTCCTGGTAGACAATACTAAGAAAGGAATTCTCAACATTACAAAGATAGTGAGATAGTAAGGGTTGTAGATTAGACAGTCCCCTGAGAGCCAATAATGGTTCTTCATCTCTCAGAACCTTGACCTGACAGCCGGCCTCATCCAGGCACAGACCCTATGATCTGCATCCCCAATAGGCAGACAACAAGAGAGGATGCTCTTTCTGCAGCTAAGCCAAGCTCTCAGAACCCAAAAATCAAGATGGTTGTCTTTTCACCATGTTTATAGTTTATTTTGCTGTGCAAAAGCTTTAAGTTGAATTAGGTCCCGTTTGCTTATTTTTGTTTTTATTTCTATTCTCTAGGAGGTGGGCCATAGAGGATCTTGCTGTGATTTATGCCATAGAGTGTTCTGCCTAAATTTGGAGAGTTTTATAGTTTCTGGCCTTACTTTTAGGTCTTTAACCCATTTTGAGTTTATCTTTGTGTATGGTGTTAGGAGGAGTTCAAAAGCATTCTCAGAAAGAAAAATAGAAATCACCTATTAATGCATATATACGGAAGCTAGAAAGATGGTACTGATGAACCTGTTTGCAGGACAGCAATGGAGACACCGACATAGATAGTTCAGTTCAGTTCAGTTCAGTCGCTCAGTCGTGTCCGACTCTTTGCGACCCCATGGACTGCAGCACACCAGGCCTTCCTATGCGTCACCAACTCCCGGAGCTTGCTCAAACTCATGTCCATTGAGTCAGTGGTGCCATCCAACCATCTCATCCTCTGTCGTCCCCTTCTCCTCCTGCCTTCTATCTTCCCCAGCATCAGGGTCTTTTCCAATGAGTCAGTTCTTCACATCAGGTGGCCAAAGTATTGGAGTTTCAACTTTAGCATCAGTCCTTCCAATGAATATTCAGGACTGATTTCCTTTAGGATGGACTGGTTGAATCTCCTTGCAGTCCAAGGGACTCTCAAGAGTCTTCTCCAACACCACAGTTCAAAAGCATCAATTCTTTGGTGCTCAGCTTTCTTTATGGTCCAACTCTCACATCCGTACACGACCTCTGGAAAAAACCATAGCTTTGACTATATGGACCTTTGTTGGCAAAGTAATGTCTCTGCTTTTAAATATGCTATCTAGGTTGGTTATGACTTTTCATCCAAGGAGCAAGCGTCTTTTAATTTCATGGCTGCAGTCACCATCCGCAGTGATTTTGGAGCCCCCCAAAATAAAATCTCTCACTGTTTCCATTGTTTGCCTCATCTATTTGCCATGAAGTGATGAGTCTGGACAGACATAGAGAACAGACTTATAGTCAGTGGAGAAAGGAGAGGGTGGGATGAATGGAGAGAGTAGCATGGAAACATAAACATTAGCATATGTAAAATAGTGGGAATTTGCTCTGTGACACAGGAGCTGAAACAGGTGTTCTGTGACAACTTAGAGGGGTGGGATAGGGTGGGGTGTGGGAGAAGTTCAAGAGGGAGGGGATATATGTATACTTACAGCTGACTCATGTTGATATATAACAGAAACCAATGCAATATTGTAAAGCAATTATCAATTAAAAATACAAAAAAAGCTCAAAATACAATTAATTTTTTTTTTAATTTTAAAAAATCAAGACCAATGAAGCACCTCATTCAGTTTTAGAGGAGACTCACAACAAAGTTTGTTCAAGTGAACATCAGTCCAGTGAGAATCTCAAATTCACTGGTCTCTGAGGCCAGTTCAAACAACAGCTATATAGAACCTATGCCTGTATATTCTGTCTACCCTATGATTCTCATTCTTATGAAAAACACTTATAGATAGCACAATACAAAACAATAACACAAAAGACAAGGACAAATGGACACAATGACTATCTCTGGAAAAGCAAAGATGTTAGGTACACAGTCGTGTTTAAATCTTTGTCCCCCAGGCTCCTTTTTCTGATGGATTTTCCAGGCAAGAATACTGGAGTGGGTCACCATTCCCTTCTCCAGAGAATCTTCCTGAGCAAGGGGTCAAACCTGGGTCTCCTACATTGCAGGCAGATTCTTTACCATCTGAGTCACCAGGAAAAGCTGTTATCTCTGGGAAGGACTAATTTATTTATTTTTTTCTTTTTTTTTCTTTTTTCATTTATTTTTGTTAGTTGGAGGCTAATTACCTCACAACATTGCAGTGGGTTTTGTCATACATTGACATGAATCAGCCATGGAGTTACATGTATTCCCCATCCCGATCCCCCCTCCCACCTCCCTCTCCACCCGATCCCTCTGGGTCTTCCCAGTGCACCAGGCCCGAGCACTTGTCTCATGCATCCCACCTGGGCTGGTGATCTGTTTCACTATAGGTAATATACATGCTGTTCTCTCGAAACATCCCACCCTCGCCTTCTCCCACAGAGTCCAAAAGTCTGTTCTGTACATCTGTGTCTCTTTTTCTGTTTTGCATATAGGGTTATCATTACCATCTTTCTAAATTCCATATATATGTGTTAGTATGCTGTAATGCTTTTATCTTTCTGGCTTACCTCACTCTATAATGGGCTCCAGTTTCATCCATCTCATTAGAACTGATTCAAATTAATCCTTTTTAACAGCTGAGTAATATTCCATGGTGTATATGTACCACAGCTTCCTTATCCATTCGTCTGCTGATGAGCATCTAGGTTGCTTCCATGTCCTGGCTACTATAAACAGTGCTGCGATGAACATTGGGGTGCACGTGTCTTTTTCAGATCTGGTTTCCTCAGTGTGTATGCCCAGAAGTGGGATTGCTGGGTCATATGGCAGTTCTATTTCCAGCTTTTTAAGAAATCTCCACAGTTCTCCATAGTGGCTGTTCTAGTTTGCATTCCCACCAACAGTGTAAGAGGGTTCCCTTTTCTCCACACCCTCTCCAGCATTTATTGCTTGTAGAAAACTGAGAATCACAATACCTAGAGAACTGGTTCTAGCCCAGAATTTTTCTTGTATATCTAAACTATGAGTATCTCCATTTTTAAAAAGGGGAAGTTCTTATCACCCTCATTTAATTAAACATGTGGCAGAGACCCAAGAGTCAGACTGATAAGAAAGTTGAATTTCTCTGGCGTCGTTGCAGATTTCAAAATCACTGCACCCTCCAGAGTGAGTGGGGAGTCCTGAATACCCCATCCTCATTATCAAAACTCTTGGGAGGAAAACTTTTCCTCAACCAACTTGTGTCCAAGTGGCTGGGGACCTGTGTACTAATTAACAACGTACAGATCAACAAGATGTATTAGAGTTCTCTGGAGAAGCAGAACCAATAGGATTGGTTGACTGATTAATAGATTGATTGTCAGGGATTTTCTTACATGATATGGAGGCTGACAAGATCTGCAGTAAGCAAGCTGGAGACCCAGGGCATCCAGCAATGTAGTTCCAGTCCAACTCTGAATGCCTGAGAATCAGGAGAGTCAGGGGTATGTTTCCAGTCTGAAGGACATTCAAAACCCAGTGACCCAACTTGAAATCAAGCAAGCAGGAAGAGTTCCTGCTTCTCCAGGGGAGAAGTCAACCTTTTGTTCCACCCAGGACTGTGATCCTCAGATTAGATGAGGATAACTGACATTAGGGAAAGCAGTCTGCTTTACTAAGGAGTCATCAATTTAAATATCAGACTAATCCAGAAACACCCAGAAGAATGTTTGACAAAATGTCTGGGCCCTCTGCAGTCCAGTCGAGTTGACACATAAAATTAACCATCACATAGGAGAACATTCCACTTGCATATGAGAACAAAGGGCTCCCCAAACTGCCAAAGACCATGGTTTCAAGACCTGCTTAACAAAAGGAGGTGCAGTTGGAGCTTCAGTGGGAAAGTATAGAAGGTTTTCTCAGGTTTGTTTACACAATCGTCCATCCAGGTGCTAGGGATGGTTCTCTCCTGGGGTGGTTGCTGGTTGTTCAGTCACTAATTGTGTCTGACTCTTTGCAACCCCATGAACTGCAGCATGCCAGGTTTCCCTGTCCTTCACCATCTCCTGGAGTTGGTTCAAACTCATGTCCTTTGAGTCAGTGATGCCAACCAACCATCTCATCCTCCGTCACCTTTTCTCCCACCCTCAGTCTTTCCCAGCATCAAGGTCTTTTCCAATGGGACGGAAAGCTCCCCTAAAGGAGAGTTTAAGGCCGCTGAACTCTCACATCCCAGGACTAAGAATCAGTCTCCTCCTGAACAGGAAACTCCCTCCAAGGGGTTATTACAGCTCTTAAACCAGTAAAGGAAGTTTAAGTAAGGTTTCTTTCCAAGGCTGCTGTTCATTCAGATGTTTTTAAAGTAATCCTTATATCATTCTCATGGGTGATTGGTCCCTTTAATAGAAAATTCACTTGTCTGTTTATATTCAGGTAAGGAACCTGATGCTAAAATTTGAAGAAAAAAAAAATTAGTCTTTCTTAAATGGTAAAATTCAGTAACACTTCAATTCTGTTTATTATGAGCTAAAGTATATTGAGTTCAACTAACATATGCTTCTCTATGAGTGGCCAGGCATTTTTTTAAATTGAGTGTCTCTGCAACACCTGGTCATTTTTCTTTAATCAGAGACTCTTAAGTGAGTGATTATATTGCTTTAAAATTCACATAAAATTGCCTAAACTTAAAAGAGCATCCCTCAGTAATAGCAAAGCTCAGACCCCAAAGCCAGATTTTGGATGGCAGATCAGATCAGCCATCAACCCAACTTGCCCTAACTCAGAATACGTGCACAAAAATAGAATCTGATTAAAATAAACATCATACTTAGAAAACAAGAAGATAAGAAACTCCAAATGTCAGCCTGTGGGTTGTATGTGAAAATCGGAGAGAGGCAGTTACAAGTCATTACTTTGATGAAAATCTCAGATCTATCTTTATCGCAAATTGGTACCACCCCCACATTCTGCCCACAGATTATCCAGCCACCCATGAGGCAGCTTCTTTCCTCCCTGTCCCCCATCAAAGAAGGACTGAGATAATCATTCTGACCCACTATACCCTAGAAGTAATTGGGAACTTCATGAAAGAATTGTGCAGTTTACCATAATGTACTTTTCTGAAGAACACTGGAGATGAGTTCACTGAACTGCTTCAAATAATTAAATCTTCAGGCAATAGCAGAAGAAAATATTAATCAGATGTCCTTTGTTTACTGCAGAAGATGTCCTTACTTGATTTGGGGAGTAGGAATGAATAAATGGGTGGACGAATTGGTGAAGAAATAAGGGACTGAAGCTTTAAGAGGCTGAAAACCCAAATATTACTTATTCAGGCAGCTGCCTGCCACGCATATGTCATGAGAAACACACCCTATAAATGAGGAAGCTGAAGTTTAATTGCCCAAAACTACACATCTTTCAGCAGAGAAAACCTGGGTTAAAAGTGTCATGAGACCTGTTCCAGTGCTCTAAATACACTACCACACTGTTGGTACTTAAGATTTGCTTGCAGGATCTGTAATAACTGGATGGTGCTTTTAAATGGAAATTTATTAACAGCTATCATAATTATTTCACTTCCCTGGTGTCTAAGCTGGTAAGGATCCACCTGCAATGCAGGAGACCTCGGTTATATCCCTGGCTGGAGAAGGGAATGGCTACCCATTCCAGTATTCTGACGTGGATAACCCCATATACCATGGGGTCACAAAGGGTCAGACGTGACTGAGAGACTTTCACTCACTCAGGGTTGATTTCATCGTCACTTGTGCTAGACATAAACCTGCACCTTATCGTCACTATGACTAAAAATGAGGTTCTGGGTAAAGACTGTGCCTAAACTTAGTACAAATTTCAAATTTATTAAGGTTACTTTGGGTAAATTCAGTTCAGTTCAGTTCAGTCACTCAGTCATGTCCAACTCCTTGCAACTCCAGGGACTGCAGCACACCAGGCCTCCCTGTCCATCACCAACTCCTGGAGTTTACTAAAACCCATATCCATTGAGTCACTGATGCCATCCAACCATCTCATCCTCTGTCGTCCCCTTCTCCTCCCGCCTTCAATATTTCCTAGCATCACAATCTTTTCAAATGAGTCACTTCTTCACATCAAGTGGCCAAAGTATTGGAGTTTCAACTTCAGCATCACTTCTTCCATTGAATATTCAGGACTGATTTTCTTTAAGATGGACTGGTTTGATTTCCTTGCAGTCTAAGGGACTCCCAAGAGTCCTCTTCAACACCACAGTTAAAAAGCATCAATTCTTTGGTGCTCAGCTTTCCTATAGTCCAACTTTCACATTTGTACATGACTACTGGAAAACCATAGCCTTGACTAGATGGACCTTTGTGGACAAAGTAATGTCTCTGCTTTTTAATATGTTGTCTAGTATGGTCATAACTTTTCTTCCAAGGAGCAAGTGTATTTTAATTTCATGGCTGCAATCACCATCTGCAGTGATTTTGGAGCCCAAGAAAATAAAGTTTCTCACTATTTCCATTGTTTCCTCATCTATTTGCCATGAAGTGATGGGACCAAATGCCATGATCTTAGATTTCTGAAATGTTGAGTTTTAACCCAAATTTCTCTCCTCTTCCACTTTCATCCAGAGGCTCTTTAGTTCTTCTTGACTTTCTGCTATAAAGGTGGTGTCATCTGCATATCTGAAGTTATTTATATTTCTCCCAGAAATCTTGATTCCAGCTTGTGTTTCATCCAGCCCAGTGTTTCTCATGATGTGCTCTGCAAAAAATATTAAATAAGCAGGGTGACAATGTATAGCCTTGACGTACTGCTCTCCCTATTTGCAACCAGTCTTTCATTCCATGTTCAGTTCTAACTGTTGCTTCCTGACCTGCATACAGATTCTGAATAGGCAGGTCAGGTGGTCTGGTATTCCCATCTCTTTCAGAATTTTCCACAATTTGTTGTGATCGACACAGTCAAAGGCTTTGGCATATTCAATAAAGCAGAAGTAGATGTTTTTCTGGAACTCTCTTGCTTTTTTGATGATCCAGTGGATGTTGGCAATTTGATCTCTGGTTCCTCTGCCTTTTCTAAAACCAGCTTGAACATCCAGAAGTTCACAGTTGCCATAATTTTGAAGCCTGGCTTGGAGAATTTTGAACATTACTTTATGATGGTGTTAGATGAGTGCAATTGTGCAGTAGTTTGAGCATTCTTTGGCATTACCTTTCTTTGGGATTGGAATGAAAACTGACCTTTTCCAGTCCTGTGACCACTGCTGAGTTTTCCAAATTTGCTGGCATATTGAGTGCAGCATTTTCACAGTATCATCTTTTAGGATTTGAAATAGCTCAACTGGAATTCCATCACCTCCACTCACTTTGTTCATAGTGATGCTTCCTAAGGCCCACTGGACTTCACATTCCAGGATGTCTGACTCTAGGTGAGTGCTCACAACATCATAATTATCTGGGTCATGCAGATTTTTTTGTATAGTTTTCTGTGTATTCTTGCCACCTCTTCTTAATATCTTCTGCTTCTGTTAGGTCCATACCATTTCTGTCCTTTATTGAGCCCATCTTTGCATGAAATGTTCCCTTGGTATCTCTAATTTTCTTGAAGAGATCTCTAGTCTTTCCCATTCTATTGTTTTCCTCTATTTCTTTGCATTGATCACTGAGGAAGGCTTTCTTATCTCTCCTTGCTATTCTTTGGAACTCTACATTCATATGGGTATATCTTTCCTTTTCTCCTTTGCCTTTTTCTTTCTTCTTTTCACAGCTATTTGTAAGGACTTCAGTCAACCATTTGGCCTTTTTGCATTTCTTTTTCTTGGGGATGGTCTTGATCCCTGCCTCCTGTATAAGGTCATGAACCTCTGTCCATAGTTCTTCAGGCACTCTGTCTATGAGATCTAATCCCTTGAATCCATTTGTCACTTCCACTTATAATTGTAAAGGATTTGATTTAGGTCATACGTGAATGGTCAAGTGGTTTTCCCTACTTTGTTCAATTTAAGTCTGAATCTGGCCATAAGGAGTTCATGATCTGAGCCACAGTCAGCTCCCAGTCTTGTTTTGCTGACTGTATAGAGCTCTCCATCTTTGCCTGCAAAGAATATAATCAGTCTGATTTTGGTGTTGGCCATCTGGTGATGTCCATGTGTAAAGTCTTCTCTTGTGTTGTTGGAAGAGGGTGTTTGCTGTGACCAGTGCGTTCTCTTAGCAAAATTCTATTAGCCTTTGCCCTGCTTCATTCTGCACTCCAAGGCCAAAATTGCCTGTTACTTCAGGTGTTTCTTGACTTCATACTTTTGCATTCCAGTCCCCTATAATGAAAAGGACATCTTTTTTGGTTGTTAGTTCTAGAAGTTCTTGTAGGTCTTCATGGAATCGTTCAACTTCAGCTTCTTCAGCTTTACTGGTCGGGGCATAGACTTGGATTACCGTGATATTGAACGGTTTGCCCTGGAAATGAACAGAGATCATTCTGTTGTTTTTAAGGTTGCATCCAAGTACTGCATTTCAGACTCTTCTGTTGACTATGATGGCTACTCCATTTCTTCTAAGGGATTCTTGCCCACAGTAGTAGATATAATGGTCATCTGAGTTAAATTCATCCAGTCCATTTTAGTTGGCTGATTCCTAAAATGTTGATGTTCACTCTTGCCATCTCCTGTTGGACCACTTCCAATTTGCCTTGATTCATGGACCTAACATTCCAGGTTCCTATGCAATATTGCTGTTTACAGCATTGGACTTTGCTTCCATCACCAGTCACATCCACAACTGGGTGTTGTTTTTGCTTTGGCTCTATCTCCTCATTCTTTCTGGAGTTATTTCTCCACTGATCTCCATTAGCATATTGCGCACCTAGACAGCGTCTTTCAGTGTCCTATATTTTTGCCTTTTCATGCTTTCATGGGTTTCTCAAGGTCAGAATACTGGTTTGCCTTTCCCTTCTCCAGTGGACCACGTTTTGTCAGAACTCTCCACCATGACCTGCCCATTTTGGGTCGCCCTGCATGGCGTGGCTCATAGTTTCATTGAGTTGGACAAGGCTGTGGTCCATGTGCTCAGATAGGCATGACCCCATCTTGTCCTAATTACTTCCCAAAGGCCCCACATACTAATACCATGACACTGGGGATGGGGTTTCAACATATGAACTCTAAGGGAACACAAGCCTTCATCCATAACAATAGAAGATAGCTAGACAGTTCCTTTTCCAACAGTCTTAGCCTCCTAGGTATTTAATTTCTTTTAAGATTGCCCATCACTAATGTAATAAGCCAAGTATATGATTTTGTTGTTGTTCTTGTTCAGTCGCCAAGTCGTGTCCTACTCTTTGTGACCCCATGGACTGCAGCATGCCAGGGAAAAGAGGGTGAGTGTTTTACTTTAATTATTGATCATTTCTTGATCTATGTAAGTTAAGTTCTTTGTCCATTTTTTTCCTTGGGGACTCACAATTTTCTCAATCATTTTTACGTCCTTATATGAAAGGAATACAAACCATTGCAAACATAGCTGCTGCAAATGGACTTTCCTTATTGTCACATTTTGCTTGGGGATCTTTGAAATTAAAATCTTGCAATTTGCACTCAAGACTGTCATTTTCTCCTTTGTGATGCCTTCTTTTGGGTGGCATTCTTCAGAAGGCCTTTTCATCATTAAATTATGTGAATTTTTCCAGCTTTCCCTCTGGCATGTTATTTCATATTAAGCATTCAAATATATAATTGATCTAGAACTAATATTATTGCATGGTGTAAGTTAAGGATCTAACCTTATTTATTCTTCAAATGGTTAATTAAAATGATTTCTCTGTTATATAATAAATTCTTACTTGTTTGTGTTTCCATGCTTTTTATTACACTCCACTGAAGTATCTAGCTTTACAAAAATACGGCATTGTTGTAATATACAACAAAGAATATAAGAATACATGATGCTATTTCTTGCATCTCCATAAAACATTTAAATCAGCACAATTTTACTTCAGTTAAATTTGTTTTTCTGCTTATTTTATTTTATTGAGGTAAATAGTTTAAATTCAAGAACTATTTACCAATAATTAAATAAAGAACCTGGCAAAACAATCACCTTGAAGGGCTAATTTTGCTTAGGATAACTTTTACTTCTTTTCTAGTGTGTTAAAATATCTAGAATTTTTGAAGTCCTGGCAACTTATTTCAAAAATATATATGAGAATCCTGCCCTCTTGTGTCAGTGTGATTTACATTTTATCAGTCATTCCAGTTTTAAGTAGTCTCTAATCAGGGTGTAAAGGATAAAATAAAATCAATATTTTTGAACATTTATATGAATGTGTCATTAGAAATAAATCATAAGGGAATGTGAACACTCTAATATTGCTCTCTTTTTTCTTTTGACTCTTGTCTTATTTGTTCAACGGTAGCTCTTGTAACATGAAAATTCTTTTCCTTCAAATTATTTTCTAGTTATAAAAATGTGTCGACTCTTTTCCCAGTGATATTTGTCCATAACACTTTAAAAGGACTAAACATCCCCTAGTGCCTGAATATATCTATGTTATATCTATTTTAGACAAGTGTTTCCTTATGGAGAGACTTTCAGTGATATGGCCCTTTAGCATCCGGAAAACAGGAAGAGTCTAATCTGGAATTCATGTAACCTGACCTCCAGTTTAAGGGCAGGAAGCACTATTGTTATTGGAAATAATCAGGATGGTAGAGCTATTACAGGTGGGCATGCTAACATTAACTGTCTTAAATGAACATGTACATGAATGTTATGGAATTCAGAAGTGGAGGAGACACTGACAGAGTTATCTGTTTTTTCTGGGCGGTGAGTTTCACGGACACCAGAAACATCAACAGCAGCTTCAGCTGAGAAACCTACAGAGGACGTTTTCTCCAGCTGAAACAAATGTGAAAGCAGAAAGATTTTGTGGGTCTAAGCAAGTCTACAACCGAAAGGTGAAAACAACAGGACTAAGAATACCTTCCCACATGTGGAGCCCACATTACCTGACCAAGCTCCCCTCTAACACAGCAGGGAGGAGTCAGGGAGTGAAAATGAAGAGGATTTTCCAGACTTCAAAGGAAAGCTTCCAACTTTGTGAATATCCACACTTTTCTAAGACGTTAACGATGTTTTGAATGACACTTCAAAAGGAAAAAAAAAGTATGTCTGTGGATTTTTCCCAGAAATATGGCAAATACTTGCATCAAAATAATCCTCCTACAGGAATGAGTTGAACTTTACAATTTATGTATCTATACCATGAGCATTGACTGTCTGGTATTAAATGGATAGCAGTAGTATTCAGTCAGAGCTGAAACCAGAATATCCTATCCATCATCGCATCCACCCATCACTGTACTCATTTACAACTAAGTCTCTTGCAACAGACTTTGGCAATGCTAATTACTGAGTTCCAGAATCATAGCCCTGATGGCTAGGAATTGGCTTTTTTTCTAAATTTGCTGAGGGTTGGGGTATTTATAAGTTTCCTATTAACTCTTGTACTCTTTAAAAGTTGGGGTACCTCAGAGACTTGAGAGAATGGACTCACCTCGAAGGAATTATATCTATTTTCAGTGAATTTGCAGAGTATCAACTTAGCTGAACTGGAACTACATTTCCCAGGATTCTTATCTCTGTAATTTCAGGTCAGAGTAGGCATAGTGAAAATCATATTTGGAAGGAAACATGGAAGCAGCAACATCTAGGCTTTGCGGGTGCATGAAGGATGTCAGAAGCTGTTGCAGCTCACTGCCACGTGGTTACTGATCTGCAGGCTCCTGTACAGGGCAACGTTCAAGCCCACAGCCCTTCCTTATCCCTGGGATCTCCTTGTTCAGTTTTTCTGAGTCCTGGGGCAGGCATGTGCATAGTTCCATGTGAAGGTGTCAGCTGCTTCTGCAGTCACCCACATCATCCTCATTGGAGATTCTGAGAAACAGACGTGGGTTCCAGTTTGTCCCTGATCACCCACTTTCACATCCACTTTTCTTCTCTCTGCTTCTGACCCTAATGACCTATAGCAACTTCAGGCTGGCTACTGGATGCAGAGATAACATTCTTCCAAGGGTTGTTTACCAGATTCCATGATGGTGCAAGGTTTAATCCTTAGAATAAAACCCCATCCCTTATCACTCATAGTACTTCTTCCTGGGTTGCATCCTACAAAATTCAGTGCCTGGAATCAAGGTGCTGTCATAGCAAAAACCTAAATCAGTTGACATTGGTTTGGGTACAGCACAGCAGGAAGAAGATAGAAGGCAGAAGCTGGAAGGGTCTGATTAACATTGATGAGACCACAGAAGACAGTGAAAATTTGAAAAACAGTAAGAAAATTGTTATTGGAAAGTTTGGCAACATAGCTCTCAGTCATAATGTAGAAAATAAATAAGGTATTTAATGAACTTGTTGAAGAAATTTATAGACAGAATGTGGAAAACTCCTACAGGCTTCTTCCTATGATTAAATGCAAAATGCAAAATGCAAAAAAAAAAAAAAAAAAACCAAGAAAAAAAAAGGTGGGAAATGAAAGAGAAACAAAAGAAAGAATTGTACCATTTTCACTTAGCCTTTAAGAATTTAGAGAAAATAACAAAGGATCCAGGGATTGTTGGGCTTGAAAACTGTTTTTCATACCTAATCATTTTCCAAAAACTCTCAAAGAAAGAAATAGCCTTAGCACATATAAAATCCAATGCACCTAAAAGAAACTCAAAGTAAAGATTGTAAATGGGTGGCTGCTATATATCCCCTTGTTGAGACCGCAAAAAAGGTAAGACCTTGACTCCTAAGGCTCTAAAGGATCTTATAGATGCTTCCCCACAGCATCATTACTCTTAGCCCTAGATAAAAATGGCCTATCTAGTTAAAAAAGAAAGAAAGAAAAAGATAAAAGGAAAATTGTGAATGGTTTATGCTAACAGAATGGATTTTAAAAGTACAAAATACAAAGGAGTCTTTGGACCTCTCCAACCTAATGTGGGCAGGAAGCAGACTGTTGAGGTTACCTTGTTGCAAAAAAAAAAAAAAAATCGATCAGTAAATATAGAGAAGGACCTAAAAAGCAGAACCAAGAGCTAGAAGGCAATGCCAAGAGTAGAGGGGAATCATTCCAAGGGAATAAAATTATCCCCAACCCCTGACTTCAATGGGCTTCCCCAGTGGCTCAGACAATAAAGAATCTGCCTGCAATGCAGAAGACCTGGGTTCGATCCCTGGATTGGGAAGATCCCCTGGAGAAGGGAATGGCAAGCCACTCCAGTATTCTTGCCTGGAGAATCCCAGAGAATCCCATGGACAGAGAAACCTGGAGGACTGCAGTCCATGGGCTCGTAAAGAGTCAGACATGACTGAGCAACTAACACTTTCACACTTTCAATAAACACTCTGCCTCTAATTCCCTCCTTATTCAAACCGGATTTCCTACTACCTTATTTTGTCTCAGCATTGTGTGGTAGTGGAAAAACTTTTTTTTTTTTTTTTTTTTTTTTTTAGTTGGAGGCTAATTACTTTACAATATTGTAGTGGTTTTTGCCATACATTGACATGAATCAGCCATGGATTTACATGTGTTCCCCATCCCAGAAGAATCAATATTATGAAAATGGCTATACTACCCAAAGCAATCTATAGATTCAATGCAATCCCTATCAAGCTACCAACGGTATTTTTCACAGAACTAGAACAAATAATTTCACAATTTGTATGGAAGTACAAAAAACCTCGAATAGCCAAAGCAATCTTGAGAAAGAAGAGTGGAACTGGAGGAATCAACCTGCCTGACTTCAGACTATACTACAAAGCCACAGTCATCAAGACAGTATGGTACTGGCACAAAGTCAGAAATATAGATCAATGGAAGAGAATAGAAAGCCCAGAGATAAATCCACGAACCTATGGACACCTTATCTTCGACAAAGGAGGCAAGGATATACAATGGAAAAAAGACAACCTCTTTAACAAGTGGTGCTGGGAAAACTGGTCAACCACTTGTAAAAGAATGAAACTAGAACACCTTCTAACACCATACACAAAAATAAACTCAAAATGGATTAAAGATCTAAATGTAAGACCAGAAGCTATAAAACTCCTAGAGGAGAACATAGGCAAAACTCTCTCCGACATAAATCACAGCAGGATCATCTATGACCCACCTCCCAGAATATTGGAAATAAAAGCAAAAATAAACAAATGGGACCTAATTAAACTTAGAAGCTTTTGCACAACAAAGGAAACTATAAGCAAGGTGAAAAGACAGCCTTCAGAATGGGAGAAAATAATAGCAAATGAAGAACCAGACAAAGGAGTAATCTCAAAAATATACAAGCAACTCCTGCAGCTCAATTCCAGAAAAATAAATGACCCAATCAAAAAATGGGCCAAAGAACTAAATAGACATTTCTCCAAAGAAGACATACAGAAGGATAACAAACACATGAAAAGATGCTCAACATCATTCATTATAAGAGAAATGCAAAACTTGTGTCTTTAGTTCATAGCTTATCAGATAGAAATCAAGCCCCCAAAGTGAAGGCACCCCATTCAAACCTGGTACCTGGCCTGAGTGTGATGCTGCAATGAAAACACAGGCGTCATGGGAGGGGCTGAATGTATCTTCTGTGAAGTCAGAGGACAGGCAAGCTATCATACAGTAAAAATGGCATAAATTCCTTGACAATCCTGTCAGGGACTTACGGAGTATCCGTGCCCCCTCCCACCCCCAACCCTGCTGTTTGAATCTGAGAGGGCCCTTTGACTGCTTTGAAAATACGATGTGACAAAAATGATGAGGTGCCAGATTCTGGGGTCAAGTCTTAAGAGACTAATATTTCCATTTCCTGTATCTTAAATACTTATCTTTGGAGTCTTGAGTCTCCGTGTAAGAAGTTCACCTGGAGTAAACATGGAGAAGTCCTGAGACTACGTGGAGAGGGAGAACATGGTTGAACCTAACTTCCCAGCAGTCTCTGCTGAGGCAAATGAATCCCTTCTGGATTTCTCAGTCAGCCCGTCAGCTGAATGTCCCCAGGTGACCCCAATCAATACCACATGGAACAGAAGAATTTACAGCTGAACCCTGTTTGGATATCTGACCCATAGAATCATAAAATACAACAAAACATTTATTTTTAGCCACTTAATTTGGGGGCAATTTATTACACTACCATGGATAACAGGAAAGACATTTCAGTGTGAGACATCTCATATACAACTGCTGGGACACAGAAAAATAAAATTCATATCATTTTAAAATGGAAACAAAGAAGCGCTGCTTTTTCTCTTCTTAGCTGTGAGTTGGCCTCAGGGTGTATTAATTCTGTTTCTCATATCATAGGTTATATCAGCACAATCCTTAGTAAAATTTTTGAATGTTGGACTTCAATACCTGGAGACTGTTTGAATCTATTATGCAACTACATATTTCCTCCACAAGCTTTATTAATAAAAATTGCTATGTTTTGACCTCCATCTGCCAGTCCTTTATCTTCACATGTCTTTGGAATTCAGGCAGAGATGTGGGGGGATATCTTCTCATTCCTCTCTGAGGAATTTCTGCCAAACCTAACTTTCAGAATTTTAATGCAATCAGATTGGTTTTATTTGCTTTTAAATACCAGTGAGATGAAAAAGAAAGAACTTCATTTTTTGTGATGTTCCATTAACCAATGCAAATAACTTTCCATATGCTCACTGAACAATTTAAATGCATTTCTGCAAGTCAATCTGCCTTTTAATCTTTTTGCAATATATCTCTTAACTGGAAAGTTTAGGTCTCCTGGAAAGTTTATATCCACTCTCCCTCCTTATGGTTAGAGATGAGTAAAATTATAGAGATTTAATCCTGAGAGTTAATCTATAAAATTTTTTACTGCTCATTTAATTTTAACCATAAAAAATCCCATTTAATCATGCAGGATCCATAAACAGATATGTTTAAAACCTGGTCTTAAAAAGTCTTGGGAAATAACTTGCATTAAAACTATCCTAAGAATTTTGCATATTCTGCTTATTTTTGGCTTTTAGTTTCCTTTCTGAGCTGGCCAACTGTGTAGCTATCTCTTGGACTTCCTTTGTCACATCTGAACTCCGGCTACCACAAAGCCACATAACCTAGAAAACTTCAAACCCACTTTAACTTCAGGTCAAGTAGATTACAAGAGCACTATTTATCTAACTAAATATCTTTCATTTCTTTACATTTCATTCAAGGAGATAAAATAGTCTCTTCTTATTTTCTTTCCATGATGCTGGGAGGGATTGGGGGCAGGAGGAGAAGGGGACGACAGAGGATGAGATGGCTGGATGGCATCACCAACTCGATGGACATGAGTTTGAGTAAACTCCGGGAGTTGGTGATGGACAGGGAGGCCTGGCATGCTGCGATTCATGGGGTCGCAAAGAGTCGGAGATGACTGAGCGACTGAACTGACTGATTTTCTTTCCAAATCCACCGTTTCATCACAGTGATTCTCATGCAGATCCAACCTTGTCATTCTCAGGCTTCCTAACTCTTAAACATCAAAGTGTTAATTTAGCCTTCCTCTGTGATATTTTCTAAAACATTGTAGTTCATTCACTAAGTTGTATCCAACTCTCTGCGACCTCATGGACTGCAGCACACCAGGCTTCCTTGTCCTTCACTACCTCCCAGAGTTTGCTCAGATTCATATCCATTGAGTTGGTGATACCATCCAACCATCTCAACATTAATTGAGAGTGGCTATCTCTGCTCAGAAGAGTTATGGTGAATATTGAGAGATGCAAGGGACTTTTATTTTTTTCTTTACGCCTATATTGTTTGAGTTTTAAAATAAGAACCAACATTTAAGATCAGTTATGATATTGAAATCTGAGTTTTAAAAATAGTAAATAATATTAACTGTTGGTGTTGTTCAGTCACCAAGTCATGTCTGACTCTTTGTGTCCCCAAGGACTGTAGCCCACTAGGCTCCCTTGTCCATGGGGTTTTTCAAGCAAGAATACTGGAGTGGATTGCCATTCTTTTCTTCAGAGGATCTTCTTGGACCAGGAATTGAACCCAGGTCTCCTACATTGGCAGGTAAATTCTTTCCCACTGAGCCACCAGGGAAGCCCAAATAATATTAACTAGTGATTCACAAAAGATGAAAAGCAAATTGCCAATGAATACATGAAAAAAAATGTTCCAAAGATAAATGCTGAGACTACTATGAATAATATGTTATATCATCATGAGACTCTCTGGACTGGATGAAGCACAGGCTGGAATCAAGATTGCCAGAAGAAATATCAATAACCTCAGATATGCAGATGACACCACCCTATGGCAGAGAGCAAAGAAAAATGAGTCTCTTGTTGAAAGTGAAAGAGGAGAGTGAAAAAGTTGTTTTAAAGCTCAACATTCAGAAAACTAAGATCATGGCATCTGGTTCCATCACTTCATTTCAAATAGATGGGGAAACAGTGGAAAAGGTGAGAGACTTTATTTTGGGGGGCTCCAAAATCACTGCAGATGGTGACTGCAGCCATGAAATTAAAAGGCGCTTGCTTCTTGGAAGAAAAGTTATGACCAACTTGGAAGGCATATTAAAAATCAGAGACATTACTAGCCAGAAAAGGTCCATCTGGTCAAAGCTATGGTTTTTCCAGTAGTCATATATGGATATGAGAGTGGGACTATAAAAAAAAAAACTGACCACAGAAGAATTGATGCTTTTGCAGAAGACTCTTGAGAGTCCCTTGGACTGTAAGGAGATCCAAGTCCATCCTAAAGGCAATCAGTCCTGAAATTCATTGGAAGGACTGATTTTGAAGCTGAAACCCCAATACTTTGTCCACCTGATGTGAAGAGCTGACTCATCTGAAAGACCCTGATGCTGGGAAAGATTGAAGGTGGGATGAGAAGGAGACACAGGATGAGATGGTTGGATGACATCACTGACTCAATGGACATGGGTTTGAGTAAACTCTGGGAGTTGGTGATGGACAGGGATGCCTGGCATGCTGCAGTCCATGGGGTTGCAAAGAGTTGGACACGACTGAGAAAATGAACTGAACTGAACTGAACTATGAATATTCTTTTATTCTTTGTAAGCAACTTCGTCATTCTGCCTTGATACTTCTAGGATTTTTCTCTTTACCATTCTGTTTTTTTTTTTTAAATTTGAATGCATATTCAAGGTGTTAATTTCTTTTCATTCACAGGATATTTAAAGGTGTGAACTTATTATCATAGACTTTACCTGGAATGCTGTACTCTCCTTCCAGTTTGACTTTTTTCCTTTAAGGAATACATAAAGTCTTTATTTTTCTCACCCATTTCCTTTTTATCATGTCTATTCACCTTCATGCCAACCTGCTCTTTCTTTGTGGTCTTCTGCAATTTGTAATTAATATGGAAACACCTTGTGTCCTAAGGAGAATGAACATACTCATCATTATATTTTTTTAAATAACTTTTGAAGTCTTCTCTTTCCCTGAAATTTCACAGACTTCTTTACTGTTGCCTTTATATGTATTTTAATCTATCATACATTTTAATTTCCCTCTTTAAAAATGTGTGTGTGTCTGTGCTCAGTCTTATCTGACTCTTTGCGACCCCATGGACTGTAGCCTGCCAAGTTCCTCTGTCCATGAGATTTCCCAAGTAAGAATACTGGAGTGGGTTGCCATTTCCTACTCCAGGGGATCAAACTCAGGTCTCCCACATTGCAGGCAGATTCTTTACCATTTGAACCACCAGGGAAGCTCATTTCTAAATAAGGAGAACTCTCCCCAGACACAGTGATTACTACAAGGACCAAGGAATAAGTTTGTGTTGATTGTGAGCCAACTTGGATGCAAGTCCTAATCTTTCATTTTTGGGATTTAATCCAGAACAATACTTCAGGAGCATTTGCTGAATTCATATGCTCTTTCACTACTTAAAATGTTTTTATCTATTTGGGTCCTATAAGAATGAGATGAGCCCTTTCTATATTCACCACCTGGGTTTTTAATGTTTGGAACGAATGATGTACGTGGATTTGTAGAACACTGTCTGTGTACCATGACTGGAGGTCTTCCTGACCCCATCTTTCTTTCTAATGATTTATTTGTGCATATTACATCTTGCTTAAGGTAGTAAGCTGCCGCCACCTGTCTCAATTATATGTGGGCCCTGCTGCCATCCCACTAGTATTACCAAAGTGTTGGCTTCTAATTAGATGTAGAAAATTTGAGTCGGGTTATAGATGTTGACATCACAAAGTAGCATCTAAGAAGTAGAAGCATGGTTGTCAATTTTTCTATTTGATAAAACTGTTCAAGTTCTGAAACTGGAAGAAAATAGCAGAGGATGGAGACAGAATAGCTTACTTCTCATCACTGAACATATTGACTTCTCCCCTCTATCATCCTGGCGTTTTGTAGAAAATGTTTCCAGATTCGCTTAAGTTTACCACCGTGGCTATTGAGAGTTTTTATTGTCTTCTGTTTCTAGAATCGTTTATGTGAGTCAAGTCAGAAGCTGAGTGAAGCAAATTCATTATAGCCATTTTTCTCAAAAGACAAGAGATCATTAACTAGATGTTTTCTTTTTTTTTAATTCATGAGATGTAAAAAGGAAACCAAAGCAATCAGGTTGGAAAAATACTGTATAAAAGATTGATTTTGTTTCCAAATTATTCAGAAATAAAATTTCTGGATAGTTTCTGTTGTTTATCTTCTACTAAGAAAAGCTTTTAAATACATGCTAGGGGCATAATTAACTTAAATAGGAAGAGTAACCATCATTAAAAAATCACATTAGTCCTGATTGCTTCTCTTAAAGGCAGTCAAACCATGAAACCAAGTTTATCTGTTCTTCCATCATAATTTCTGAGGGAGATAATTAGTACCTTTGAATCAAGTGGACTGTGCATTGATTCTTCTTAGCACTCATCTGAAGATATCATTGTTTACTAACCTTAATATTTAAGCCAAAGTGCAATGAAAAATAGTTTTATTGCTTGAAAATATGTACTTAAATGACATACTGTTATTTTAGAACATTTTCCTCAATTACCATATTCTAGTTGTCCTAAGTTCTCTAGAGAGAAGATCATTTTTTCCAGAAATTGGATATCTGAAATGCATACCGAGTCTAAATCAAATATAGAAACATGCACCAACAAAACTTTGTACAATTTCTATTCTCAGTTTATTCATACATGAAGTGGGAAGTAATGATCTTTTCCACTTGTTAAGGATAAAGCAACCAAGAATGTCCTAGATATGTGATAAATGTTTAATATACATTATTTTTCCTCTGGACCACAAAAATTCTAAAATGCCAAACATTCAATTTAAGAATTCAGCTTGTAATCATGAGAAGGTGCATGGAAATGAACTAATGTTTTTCCAGTCCTTAAAAGCAAAAGCAAACTTCTGTTAAACAACAACGAGAAGACACTCAACAGCAGCACAGTTCAGTATCTTTCTTATTTTTAAGTTTGTTTTTTTTTAATGGACCATTTTGAAAGTCTTTATTGAATTTGCTCCAATATTGCTTCTATTTTATGTTTTAGGTTTCAGACATGAGTCACATGGGATCTTATCTCCCCAACCAAAGATCGAATGCACATCCCCTGCATTGGAGGGGGAAGTCTTAACAACAAGGCCACTAGGGAAGTTCCTAGTAGTTTTCAACATTAGTACAAGGATATTCTATAACTGGGACTTTTAGAATTTTGAGTGGGTCGTGACTTCTCCTGGAGGAGGGCATGGCAAACCACTCCAGTATTCTTGCCTGGAGAATCCCATAGCTAGAGGAGCCTGGAGGGCTACAGTCCATGAGGTTGCAAAGAGTTGGACAGGACTGTAGTGACTGAGCACTCATGCATACTATAACTGGGCTTCCCTGGTGGCTCAGAAGGTGAAGAATCTGCCTGCAACGCAGGAGACCTGGGTTCGATCCCTGGGTCGAGAAGATCCCCTGGAGAAAGGAGTGGCAACCCACCCCAGTATGCTTGCCTGAGAAATCCCATGGACAGTGAAGCCTGGCAGGCTACAGTCTGTGGGGTCACAAAGAGTTAGACATGACTGAGTGACTAACATTTAACTATAACTATGGTCAGTTTTCCATATTTCTCTGTCTATGCTTATCCATTGAGACAGGTAATTGATACAGTTCCCAAATTCAAGTTATCTGTGTGAGGATAAATTTTAATAGTTTTCACCATAAAAGACATGATCAGGAGAAATGTATCTCATTTCCTTAAATTGTTTACCCATTATCTAACTAGCATATTCAGATTATTGCAATGTGACACAGCAAGAATAGTAAAGTAAAATTCTTTTTAGCATAATCTAAAGCAACCATCTGGATATCCCAGAGTGCCACGATGATACAGGAACATGACTAGATCATTCAAGTGTTTAAGAGGCCACCCAACTTTATTCTCTAATTTTCTCTATGAAGGAAAACATTAATGTTTTGATTCAGCAACCTTTTTACTACCATGGATATAATAACATCATCTAAAATCACTCACAAATATCATTTTTTGGAATGAGATATAGAAGAGAGAAAATCACAATTTACATGTGTCTAAGAGTTGTAATATAATCATACAGCTTCCTAAAAAGATAGATAACAGCCATAAATATAGAATCATTGTACAGAATCACAGATCTTCACAGCAGATGTCAAAGGAAGGTTAAGGAAATCATATCAGTTCTAAGAATAAGCACGAACTAAGAACTACTTTCAGAGAATAGGATTCCTCATCTTGCGTTCTCACCATTGCCACATCCTTGGGGTTCTGTAAATAATCCTAAAGACAGAGTTTAAGTATTAATCCCACTAATCCTGTGTGGAGGACTTTTTATTTTAAGTCTGAATTATCACATCCTATAAAGCACAGTAAAGCAAGTAGTCAACTAAACTTTAGGCAAAATCAAAGTTCACTCCGAGAGCCTCAACCCAAGAAGTTTTAGACATTAAGCTTCTAGCAAGAGACCCAGAGTCCAGGGTACTCAGGATACCTTGTGTGTGTGCTCAGTCGTCAGCCATGTCTGACTCTTTAGACTTTATAGACTGTAGCCTGCCAGGCTCTTCTGTCCATGGGATTCTCCTGGCAAGAATACTGGGGTGGGTTGCCAATGCCCTCTTCCAGGAGATCTTCCCAACCCAGGAATCGAATCTGCATCTCTTACGTCTCCTGCATTGGCAGGCATGTTCTTTACCATTAGCACTACCAGGGAAGACCCAATAGTGACAATGTCAGTCACTCAGCTGTGTCCGACTCCTTGTGACCCCATGGACTGTAGCCCATCAGGCTCCTCTGTCCATGGAATTCTCCATGCAAAAATACTGGTGTGAGCAGCCATTCCCTATCTCAGTATCTTCCTGTCCCAAAGATCCAATCCAGGTCTCCTGCATTGCAGGCAGATTCTTTACTGCCTGAGCCATCAGGGAAGTCCCAGTAAACCTTAGGACTGATCAGCAACTCTCCTTAACCATTCGCTCCTCTCTCATTATTCTCTTTGTCAAAAATATCTCATCCGTGCTCTCTGTGACTCAAACCTGAGTTCATACCCCATCTCTGAGCTCACGTCTGAAAACAGATCTCTTGTTCACAAGTGCCTGCAATGTGCCTTAACTGCAGATACGTGACGTAAGTCATTGACAGCCAGAGAAAAGCTGAGCTTATAGCTCTGCTCCAAGAAATAGGGAGTCCTCTCCACCTGCTCTCTCAGACAGGGAGCCCTCCTGAGTTGTATTGTAGGGCAGTGAACAACATGACAAGGGATGGCTTTCTTTGAAAAGATACTTTTAATCACACAAGTGTCTATATAGGTATTTGACTGAGATCTGATCATTGAGAATAAATTATATTATTTTGGCCTACAGAATTTTATGGATGGGGAGTAAAATCCAGTTGCCACTATCATTAAACAAAACAACAAAAACATCAATATAGTTCATTTAAACCTTCTAATTTTCATTATTTCTTCTGTTACACAAAATAACATGAAATACTATGAAATGCGGCCAAGTGAATCACCCTATTAGAATGTCTTCGGTTTGTTATTTTTCGTGGACAGATCACTTATTTTCAGAGATGCTGTGTTTTTGAAATACATGTGGAAGCATACTTAATGTTTTCTTAATTATTACTCAATACCCTAAATGAATCACAAAATAAAATTATATAAAGATTGTGCTGAATACCGATTTAGTCTCGTGCAAGTGACATGTTTTAAAATGAGTTGATCTGAACAGCTGACACGGGAGTTCTTTTTAGGTGGGTCAGTGTTTAGGAAAGTACCTTGAGAAGCCGCTAGAGGGCAGTGGGAAATTGGGAAAATGTGTCAGAACTGTGTTAATGTAAAACAAAATATACAATAAAAAATACAAAATAAAATGTGTCAGGATAGGATGGTGTGAGAATGAGCTGATTAAAATTCTGAGTCTGGACGCTTTTTCATGGAAAACACTATGAAATAGTTTTTAATGTTCAATTTCAAATTATTAATTTACAGCCTACGTTAACCTAGGTCACGTGTCCAGAACATCAGTCAAGTCAGTTATGCCAGAAAAGGCCTTCAGTAAAGTGTGTGCACATGTGTGTGTTGAAAATAAGGAAAACTCTTTCCATTTTGTAAGTTCCTTTTTTTTTTACAGATTTATTTATAGATCCCACTTATAAGGGATGTCATGCGATATTTCTCCTTTCGTGTCTGACTTACTTCACTCACTATGACACTCACAAAACAGAAAGAGACTCACAGACTTAGAGAATGAACTTCTGGTTGCTGGGGGAAAGAATAAAGGGAAGGGGGTAGTTAGAGAGTTTGCGATGGACATGTACATCGCTATATTTAAAATGGATAACCAGCAAGGGCCTACTGTATAGCAAAGAGAACTCTGCTCAGGGTCATGTGACAGCCTGGATGGGAGGGGAGTCTGGGGGAGAACGGATACAAGTATATGTATGGCTGAGTCCTTTGCCATTCACCTGAAATTATCACAACATTATTTATTAATCAGCTATACCCCAACGCAAAATAAAAAACTCTTTTAAAAAAAGAAAGTAAGGAAAACTCTGAGTTCACTAAGTTAACAGGGTGTGGGACAGTGGCCATAAATCATTTGCTGTAATTTAGCGGAAGCAGGAGTTTGAGAGTAAAGATGACTGTGGCTAAAGACTAGGCTGGATATTCCCAGAAGCCTTGGGGAGTCCCTTGAATATTTCACTAAGTCATAGATATGGGATTAGAGGGCTTCCCTGGTGGCTCAGAGGTTGAAGCGCCTGCCTGCAATGTGGGAGACCTGGGTTCGATCCCTGGGTCAGGAAGATTCCCTGGAGAAGGAAATGGCAACCCACTCCAGTATTCTTGCCTGAAGAATCCCATGGATGGAGGAACTTGGTGGGCTACAGTCCATGGGGTCGCAAAGAGTCGGACTTTACTGAGCGACTTCACTTCACTATGGGATTTAAATCAATCTTACAATCTTAAGTAGCAGGATGAGTTTAGTTATCACAGAAGATTTTAAATTAGCATTCATGTACAAAAAGACACGTACACACCACCATTATCAAGAAAAATATTGGCACAGGGTTTTTAGGGGTTATTGGTTCATGGTGGGAGATAAAACAGTCACAGCATCAAAGTAGACTCTCCTAGTTACTAGAAATGTATTTCTATCTCTATCACGTCTATTTCTGTTTCTAACTCTATCTGTATCTATCTGTCAAAAATAAGCAGGGATATATATTTATCTCATGTATATATCGCATTATGTGATAGTCAGGTCCAACCTCACACAACCCCTTATAGCCCACCAGGCTCCTCTGCACTTGGAATTCTCCAGGCAAGAATACTGGAGTGGGTAACCATTCCCTTCTCCAGAGGGTCTTCTCAACTTAGGGACTGAACCCAAGTCACCTGCTTGGCAGGCGAATTCTTTATCACTGAGCCACCTGGGCAGTCATATATACATTGGGGATTGGTAAACTATGAACCACGGGCCACACTCAGCTTTCTGTTTATGTAAGTTTTTATTGTATTAGTGGTAATTCAGCCACACCATTGTCTGTGGCTGCTCACACTACAGAGGCAATGTCGAGTTCAGTTCAGTTCAGTTCAGTTCAGTCGCTCAGTCGTGTCCGACTCTTTGCGACCCCATGAACCGCAGCACGCCAGGCCTCCCTGTCCATCACCAACTCCCGGAGTCCACCCAAACCCATGTCCATCGAGTCGGTGATGCCACCTAACCATCTCATCCTCTGTCATCCCCTTCTCCTCCTGCCCTCAATCTTTCCCAGCATCAGGGTCTTTTCAAATGAGTCAGCTCTTTGCATCAGGTGGCCAAAGTACTGGAGTTTCAGCTTCAACATCAGTCCTTCCAATCGAGTAGTTGTGTCAGAAACTTTAGGGACCTCAGGATATGTGGTTCTGCTAGTTTAGTGACCTTTGCTCTCAAGGGAGGAATTCTTCCACCATAAGACCCAGTAATATAGTTCCATTAAATTAGAAGTTGAGCCTATCACCCGGCCACTTGGAGTTTCTCATGCCAGTAAATCAACAGGCAAAGATGGAGGTGAGTGTCCTGCCTGGGTAATTAATTCTGAGTAGGTAGAATAAATGGACTGCTGCTACACCAGGGCATAAAATACAAACACTGTATTGTACATCTGGAATTCAGGTGATTCTCGGGTACGTTGGTGTTCTCAAATTGGTTGTTATTTAAAGTGTCCAGCAGATGGTGCTCAAGCAACATATTAATGCATGGTTGACTTCGGGGCTCCCATTGGCTGACGATTGGCTCCTGGCCAGCAATCCTTCGCCTGAGAAAGGTAAAGGATGGATTTGCAATTGCTAATGCTAGAGCTGGACAGCCCCCTGATTCTATATAGGAGCTGAATGTAATTGCTTATTTAACTTTTCGTGTAGAAAGAATAAAGGTCAAACCAATACCTTACAGCTTTTATAGACCTTTACTGATACTGTTTTTTATGGAATCATAAAATCGTCTTGAAATTAAATCAGAAAGTGTTATGGGCATAAGGGCAATACTTTATAATCATATGCTATACTTTTAATTGAAAAGTCATATTTGAAAGGTGTGCTCTAATTTTAATTCATGTTTTGCACACTGTTTTGTTCTATGATTAGCCTTTAATCATGAACAAGAACACCCAATAAGGCTTGTTTGATTTTTTCTAAGACTCCCTTGTCAGGTGAAATAGTCAAAATATTGTAGAGAATGTCAGCTAAAATGTATAATTCTATAGATAATCAAAAGCAATTGCTAGGCAAATTTGAAAAAAGTTAGGCCATATAAAGGATTTAATTGTTCTGGTCAAAATGCTTGAAAACATGGGCTCTGGAGAGCAGCTTGGATTCAAATGCTCTGCATAATTTGGAAGAAGCTTCTTAGATTTTCTGTGCCTCATTTTCCTCACCAATAAAATGAGGATCATTCTAATTTCTTTCTCACAAGTTTACTCTGAAATCATATGAGTACAAAGAAAGCTCTTTCAGAACATGTTTGGCATGTGGGAAGTACTAAATAAATTCAAATAATATTGTCATTATAATTTAATAAACAAATTAAAATTTTATAAATATATGTCTGAATTATTAAAATTTTACTGTATAATTTGGACCATTCATTTAAGGTAAGTTTGTCCTTTTTTCTTATTTAAATGTTTCATGCAAATCATCTTTCTTTATAAAATACAATGTTATCATCTTCCATTTAAATAGCATGACATTTGGGGTATATGTAATTAACTTGAAATGGATTTCAATTTTAAATCAGGATTTTATTCATTAGTCAGAATTAATTTCCTTAGACTTTTTTATGAATGACACATTCTGTTTCAACATACCAATATTTATATGCTTGATAATTAAAATATAGTTGTGAGTTTTATGCTTAACCGGAATAAATAGTTTAGAAAGCACAGCCTATGTATTTTTAAAAGGCTCTCTATTTAATATATTTCAGTTAATTCTATAGATACAACCACCCATGGGTTTTCTTCTAGTGCAAAAGTTTTCTAAAGCTGACTGACTTTAATAGGAACACTGGAGGCTCCCCTCTCCCCAGTGGTCTCATTCATGGAGACGGCTGCGCCTGTTTACATTAAGCAACTATCCATGAAGTCCTTACAATGTGACTTCGATTATATTGAAAAGCTATCAGTACTCCTGAAGTTAGTGAATGCATTTAATAAAACCCTACCATATACACTTATTTTGCAACTCAAGAAAATAATTCTAAAATTTTCTGATAAAAAGAAATCTGCCAAACTGTTAAATAGTGTTTTGAAACAAATGTAACAACCATGAGCTCTCATAGCAAAGTCTAGCCTACTAAAGAATAAAACATACTTGGATGCAATAATCACTAAAGTATTATCATGTTGGCATGAAAATGTATCAGTGAAAAAGAACAGAAAGTTCAGAAACATAAATTGTATATGATAACTTAAATATAAGGAAGTATATATCACTAAGTATTGGCAAAAGGGATAACATTTAATAAACAATGTTATGATAAATAACCATTTAGAAAAATAGATGCACATATTATAACATATTAGGAAATAAATTCCAAGCAGGTTAAAGGGTTAAATAAAAAAAATCAAGTCTTAAGGAAAGCCAATCCTCTCAAAAATCCTGCAAGATTTTTAATATTATTTGCATAGTGTGACTGGAAAAGCTTATCTCAAAGATGTTAAGTAACCTACCCAAGATCACTGTGCTAATTAGTGAAAGAGTAAGTGGTCAAATGCAAGTCTATTTTTTAAATGTAATCTTATTTATTTATTTCAGTGGTTTCTCTTGTTGCTTATTGCAGAGCAACAGGCTCTAGGGCTTCAATAGGTGTGACTGCCGGGCTCTAAAGCACAGGTTTAGTAATTGTAGTGTATGGAACTCAGCTGCTCCACAGCCTGTGGGGTCTTCCCAGACCAGGGATTGAACATGTGTCCCTTGCATTGATTGGCAGGTGGATTCTTACCACTGAGCCAGGAGGGAAGCCCACGCAAGTCTATTTAAATACAAAATCTATAATATTCCATTACAATTCTATACTAAGTGCTTGGAATGGTGCCTGGCATGTTTTGAACTAAACAAATTTATCATTGTTAGTTGTGTTTACATCATTGCAATCATTATTATCCATAGAATTAGAGGAGAGTTGCAAAATTGATGAAATAAATAAACCAGTTTAGAAATAAATATGACCTGGAAAAAAGGCAAGTTAGTAGTATACCTTTACATGATGTTGTCCAAGGTTTACCAAGAGCCATTCAAATTTTTAAACCTCCTGCTTTAGCGATTCTTGGTAATTTGTTTCAAGGAAGTAACAAAAAGTGGATAAGAATATTTTCTGCACAAAGGAAAAGCTCCTCTGTGACAGTAAAAATTTGAAAATCATCTAAAACTTGAAGAATTGACATTACTTCATTAATTAAATTTGCTGCGTTAGCACAATAGAATGGTAGGTTAATTATTTTAAGTGATAATTAAGTGATAATGCAGCAAAAGGAAGGACATAAATGTAATGTTGGTAAAAATGTAATTAATTGCAATAATTATGCTTACAGAGAAAATCACATACAGGGCTACCATCCCAAGAATAAAGAACTTCAGTGATTCTTTTCATTGCTTTCTTTTAAAAAAATATTTTTTATGTTTGTTCAATTCATAAAGCTGGGAGATAATATATTTAGGTAATTTGCTTAATATATTCATAAATATAATTATAATTTCCAAAGACACAGAGTATATTTGACATTTAAATTCAAATTAATGTGCTTTAATTATATTGTTTCAGCTCATTACAAAGGGATAAATTTAACATACTAAGTAATATATTTTCACTTTTTTCCAAATTAGAATAAAAATAATTTTTTGTTTAATCCTTGTATTTAATCTCTTTAATCCTTAAATTAATTCACAACTAATAATTAATCACTGGAGGAGGGTGAGAAACCATGTCTAAATTTTAGTAGGAATTTACTATGATTAAGGATAATCACTTCCATAGTCTTTGAAGAATCTAGAGGTTTTCTGATTTCTCTCGGTTCATTAATGTGCCATTTTTAAAACCTAATTAGTAAAACTCTTCCTTCTATATCTCATCCTTGTCCCATAAATTCATCTTGTTAATGTTAATGGGAAGATAATGACTGCATTCCTGTTTCATAACCACTACCTTTTCTTTAATAGATAAAATTTAATGGTGATTCTAAGTAGGAGAATATTGGCCCAGGAGGGGATAGGCAAAGAAGCAGAAATCCTACGCAACCTGTTGTGACTTCTTTTTCAAGCTTTCAAATACACATGATTTTATTGTCTCTATTCCAGGTACTTGAACAATATTAGTATTATTTTGAAATGATGTGTTTTTTAATAAACAAACCAATAAACCAAAACCTACCAATGTAACACTTTCTCTTATCTATTAGGTGTGTTGTTTTATACTTCTTTAGAGAGTTCCTTTAGATTTAGACAGAGGTTTTATTGTATCACTGTGGTGCCTACATAAAAAAAGACAACTAGAGTCAAACCAAATCAATTAATATGTTTCTTTTAAAATATTTAAATCTTTTTTCTTCTTTCTTTAGTTTTTAACTGGAGGGAAATTACCTTACAATGTGTTGGTTTCTGCCATACAACAACTCAAATCAGTCACAATATTACATATATCACCTCCCTCTTGGGCCTCCCTCCTTTCCCCCATGCCATCCCCGAGTTATCACAGAGCGCCAGACTGGTCTCCCTGTATTATATATCAGCTTCTCACTAGCTATCTATTTTACACATGATAGTCTGTGTATGTCAATGCTAGTTTCTCCTTTCGTCCCACTCTTTTCCTTACCCTAGTGTCCACAAGTCCTTTCTCTGTATCTGCATCTCCATTCCTTCCCTGCAAATAGATTCATCAATAACTTTTTTCTAGATTTGTGTGTTTGTGTGTGCGTGTTAATATACTATATTTGTTTTCTCTTTCTGACTAGCTTCACTTTGTATCAACAGGCTCTAAGTTCACCATTTATGTTGATGAACCAATTATATTTCTAAAATGTCTGTAGACTCAGATCCGACTTTAACAAGTCTTTCTTTGAATTAGAGTAGTTTGGTCCTCCTTGTCCACATAGCATCATCCACTGTGCCTCACCAAGAACTGTGGTGAGGTGGGCACTCTGAAAAGTGCCCCTGTTATCCCAGCTTTCTTCCAAACTGTTCCTAGTTTTCATGTCAAGATTTCCTTGAATATTACCAAATACTACCACATTCCTTCCTCTTCTTATACCTTAGGTATTTGCTGAATGACCTTTTTTCATTAGTGTCTTTTGCTGATCACCATAAATAAATTGCAACAAAACCATCCAAATCACTTTTCTTCTTCCCCTCATTATTTTTTCCCATAGCATTTATTGCCCCCGACATCAAAACATTTCCTCAATTTATGTATTTATTTTCTGTTCCCCAAACATGCTAAACTGTAAGTTTATGAAGCAAGATTTTTCTTCCCTTTCCACCTTCCCCCCCCCCTTTTTTTTTTACCCAAAACCTATCACGGTGCCTATCCCGTAATAGATATGCAATGAATAACTGATGAATGACTCAGTGACTATCCACCTAAACTATGGAAAATTCATAAAAGTATTCCTAGTTCCCTGGAATGAGAATGACAAGGTTTACACAGTGAGAAAGTGTACTTCTGCAGGAACACTCCTGTATGGTAACAACCCTGTCCCTTTTTGCTCACATCATCCTTCCTAGGTGTGTTAATATGAATGTGCACAAAAGCCACCACAGCTCTTGAGTTTAGGTACACTCTTTCCCTCCATTCTGAATACCTTGATTGTAAAACTGTTTCTGGCCAACTCTTGGCTTAGAGACTATATGTCTCTTTTCAAGTTATCTGTTTCCACAAAAATTCATGGGTTTGGTTGTGTGGGCTTAATTGGATACTGAATATGAACTGAACTGAACTGAACTGAATGTGAATATTTTACTATGCAACTGATGCATAATAAATGCACTATAAATATGAGCTATTATTAAGTTTTGAGGTACCCTGGGCTCTGTTCTAGCATCTTACATGGGTTTGACAAAAGTATTCAAATCTATCTGAAATGCATTATGTATGGAATGTCCAGAAAGAATCCCATGCAGGTATGTGGAATAAGATTCAGTAGGTGTGCATGTAGACGTGGTAAATGTGGACTTTATCCCACGTCTGCCTCCTTAGAAACCAAATAATGTTTCAGATGATGGTGGGGAGAGGAAAGCAGAGAAATAAAGAATATAGTACTGCAGGTATAGCAAACTTAGTCATGGGAAGCTTTGAAGTAATTTGCATCATAAAAGGGACTTCCGCAGTGGCGCAGTGGTAAAGAATCTGCCTGCAATGTAGGATCCACAAGAGACATGGGTTTGACCCGTGGGTTCAGAAGACCCCCTGGAGGATGGCATAGAGCTACCCACTGCAGTATTCTTGCCTGGAGAATCCCATGACAGAGGAGCCTGGCAGGCTGTAGTCTAAAGGGTTGCAGAGTAAGACAGGACTGAGGCAACTTAGCACACATGCACACACATCATAAAAGTATGAAAAACAGAGATGAATTCAGTTTTCTGCACTTATTATTCTGTCCAGTGTGTTCATCGCATTAAACCTGTGAGGCTTCACTAGCTAATCTGGAAAGAGGTGCCTACCCTGGTTGATTATTCTCTAATATTGCATCCTGTTCACTTACTTCATTGCACTATACATTTTGCAGTTATTTATTTATTCTTGGTGTACTAGTTTCTTCTTGTTTTTTCCCACTAGTATATAATTTGACAAGGACAGGAATGATTCATTATATTTCTGGCACCTACCAGAATGCCTAGTACAGGGAGGTACTAAATTAATGCTTGTTAAAAAAAATTAAATAAAGAGGAACATTCAGGAAAATATAGTGGAGATCTAAAGAAAAATTTTGTAAACTATTTGGAAATTCCTTTTTTGCTAACTTGTATGGATACAACTTTGGGATGGCAACAAAAATGATCACAAGCCCAGGATCTTCTATCCATGGGATTCTCCAGGCAAGAATACTGGAGTGGGTTGCCATGCTCTCCTCCAGGGGATCTTCCTGATCCAGGGATCAAATCCACGTTTCCGTCTCCCATGTCGCCAAGATTTGTAGATGGATTCTTTACTGCTGAGCCAAGGGGGAAGCCTCCCAAATGGGCAGACTTTTCAGCTTTTCTCTCAAGTTTGCAAATCAGCAGCAATGTAAGCTACCATGGGAGGGTATTAGATTGGTATAGTGGGGACAAAAAAGCACAAAGAATCCTGGATTCAAGGAAATCTGATATTTTCCCCCAGTTTTCCTTATGACTGTAATTTTGGGAAAGTCCTCAGACTTTCTCCAGACCTGGTCACCTCCTCTGTGACATGGGGGGCTTGGGATATATCCTGAGAACCCTGTGATCTTTGTTTTAATTTATAGCATTTAAAAAACATCTAATGAGTTTAATTAATTTTTACATTTACAGTTTTAATTTCTAATGTGACAAATATCAATAGAGCTATCCCACACACAAAAATGTTACTTGGGTACTCAATAATTTTCAAAAATTTAAAGAAGTCCTGAATCCAAAAAAAAAAAAAATAATTGAGAACACCTGATCTAAGAAAAATGCAATATCAGTCCTCAAAAAGAGATAGTCCTCCAAACACTGACTATGAGGCAGAGTTAGAGTTAGCCTACGCATTGTTCTCTAGGTGACTAGCTAAGTAATAATCATCACAATAATTTATGCCGTATTCATCACGTGTGCTTGCTGTTCTAAGTAATTTACTTGTAACATGATTGAATCACACAGTCCTTACAGCAAACCTATGAGAAAGGCCCTACTTTTCTAGTTTATAAATGAACCAGGAGGTGTTAATGATTTGCTGTAAATAGTGGTGCCAAGCCTGCATCTGTAGTCTTCCTTTAGAGTCTGTGTACTCAGTCCTATTCTGAGTTCCTGGTAAGTGTGGTGTGTGCATGGAGCAGAACATCACGCAGCAGTCAGAAACAATGGGTGGAATGTTACATAGCCTCACATAGGTAGATGCTGTACAAATCACATTAAATTAAAAAATACAGGGAGATGGAATAATAAAAAGTTATCATTTTTCAATAACTTTATAGGAAAATACTATTTGTATAGGGACTAATAAAAAGTTATTATTGTCCAATAACTTTAAAAGGAAAATACCATTTGTATATATATATTTGAAATAGATAAAATAGCACCATAGTGCTTTTAAGTATAAAGAAGTGTCTCAATACATGTGTAGAAGTTGAATTGAAAAGACATTATTTGTAACTCCAAATCAGTGACTTATGATGGGGAAAATAGTATAAATCAAAATAGAATAAAAATGGTACTTCACAAAATGATGATGATATGACATAAACTGAATAGTGTCATGAATTCAATTTTTAATACCAAGGTTAATGAGAGCAAAAAAAAAATATATATATATATATATATAAAACATCTCTTCCACCCCCAACATCCACCGTGAAGACATAATCTGCAGTCAGGAAAGATGAGTGACTTCTCACCCAGGATGACAAACATATCCCCAGAGAGTTATAGGAAACAGGCAGATTCCTTTCAGTTTTACTTTTAATCAGCCTCAGAGATGCTTTTTCTTTTTTTAAAGATTTTGTTGTTGTAGACCATTTCTTTTTTAAAGTCTTCACTGAATTTGTTACAATATTGGCTCTGTTTTTCATGTTTTGTTTTACTGGCCCTGAGGCTTGTGGGGTCTTAGTTCCGTGACCAGAATCAAACTGGCATCCCCTGCATTGGAAGGTGAAGGCTTAACCACTGGACCACCAGGGAAATCCCAACCTCGGAGGTTCTGACCCTGATCTATGATGCTTTCCACAATAAGAAAGGGTGAGGTACAGTGCCTGCAGAATGTAGGAAGTAGAGCAAAATCCCTGGAAGGATAAGAACTCTAGTGATGAATCTTTCTGGCAACCTAAAAAATTGAATATTGTGACATAAAATATGCCCCGCTCATTACTAAATCCCTAAGCCCTTATTTTCTACTTCTCTCTGATCTTCTTGTTGCTGGAAAAGGAAATGTTTATTTCCCAATTCAGCTAGCATGAGAATGCAGTGAGTCAGAATGCTAATTTTGTGGGAAGGTTTTGTTTATGCCAGGGTCATTTTATTTAACATTTTCTGTTTCCTTAGACAAATCAGAATGTTTCACTGAGTTTTCCTTAACTAAGCATTGAAGCAATGAAAACTGTAATTTCTTTCATAAAACAAAAACAAACAAACCAAAACCCCCATGCCTTCCCTTTCATTCAGTTCAGTTCAGTTCAGTCACTCAGTCTTATCATGTATCTCCTGCTGCAGAAACATGCCTTCCCTTTCATTAGTAGTCTTATCTTGTATCTCCTCCTGCCGAAACTTGTCAAGTTTAATTTTGTAATTTTGTGGGGCACCCAGAGATGTTTCTCTCAATCCCTTTTGGTAGGGGCTCCAGCACTCCAGTTCCCCAACACACCCTAAAGCCCTTTATAACTTTATTCCACTACCTTAGGGATTCCTCTTTCTCACCAATCCAGGAGCTGGGTCACTTTAAAGAGCTGAGTATTCATGGAAATCTGTCTGTTTCCTGTTGTTAGAACTACCCTTTCCTGAGGGAGTTAATTCCAACAGGAGGGAAGAAAATGTTGAGCCTGATTTAGTTCTAGGCCTTGCTTTTTTTGTCTTCCCCCTCTGTGGTACAGGTTCAAGTTCCTTCTTTCCTTGTAGCTAAAAACCAGGAGCTATCTCTTTAAGAAGAGAGTGACTTTTCTGATTAGACTTCAAAGAATAAATGGTTTAAAAGTGCAGATGGGGAAAGGGTCCCTCAGGCTGAGGCTGATGAGTAAAAGATGTCCACAAGTTGATAGGTGAATTTGTTGAAAAGTCCTGGAAGATGTGAAACAAGATTTCTAAATCCTGAACTTTGACTTCAGTTCTTCAGAGACACATTTACAGTGAAATCTACAACTTCCTCTTTCCATGGCGTCTGACAAATACAGTCTGAAGACAGGAAGAAAGCCACATAAATGGTGTTCTAAACATTCTCCAGCACTTTAACTCCATGAGGTATCATTTGGTCTATGCCTTATGTAGACACTGTTGTAGATCCACTCTGTGGGCAGGCTAAAACTCCCCCTACATAACATCTTTGAACCACTTTTTCCAGGATGCTGTTTTTTCTTTCTCTAAATACTCAATTCTTTCTTCTACTTGTAACATTAATTTCAAGAAGCAGACAGAATATTTCTTGGTTCTGAAACATAATACCCACTCTTGTAAAATTATCACATTTCCTTATCCTTATCTCCATTATACAGAATTCTTAAAGTTAGTCCCTCTTCTGTCATTTCAAGTTCTAAGCTAATCAAAACAAAATATTTCATTAGACCAATGACACATCTCATGGAAAGGGATTTGTTGCATAAACCAATACGTCTTTATACAGGGTTCATGATCCATGAGTATTTATTAAATGTCAAAATGCCATCCTTAATTTTCATATCTCCCTTTATATGTCATGTATTATATTTCACTTAGTTTTTTGCTAACCTTAGTTACTACGAAGTAATTCCATTTATTACATAGCCTTATGATTAATTTGAAAAGTAAAATTTAGATTCCCTATACTGTCATTGTTTCTTAATACTAAGAGAAGCATTTCATTAGTTTTTTTTTTTTTTTAAGTTTCTAATCTTAAAGCCCTTGCAGTTAAATTCTCTCTAAAATTTTAGTGACACCTGTTCTCCTTAACAGTTTTCTGTAAGGGACAGATATTAACATTCTGTTTGCAAACACAGAAATGTCACCCCAGGGAGGAAGGAGCTTTGAGTTTCTGTTATAAAGGGACACATTTCCTAACAGTGTAACCCTGGAAACTGAGAAGTGAGAATTAGAGTCCAGTACACGTTCCCCAGAAGGCAGAGATATTTGGATTCTACGGAAGGTCCCACTTCCCACCGGGCCCCTCCCTTCCTCCCTCTTTCCAGCCGCCGCCCAGGCGGGGCGGGTAGGGCTGGGCGGCCGCCGACACGCCCGGGCAGGGCGCTCGCGTCCTTCCACCTTCCAGACGCCGGATTGACAGTCCCCGCAGAAAGGGAGCTGACAGCCCGGACTATCCCCGCTTCCCGTCGCCGGGAGTCGGCGTGGACCATGTTTTCCATCCTGGGGAGATGGGGCGCGAGCGGCTTCTACCAGCGGGTCACCGAGGCGCAGGTAAAGCTCTCCGGTGGAGGTGGGAGAGACGGGGCGGTTTTCGGGCCAATCTGGGGACGAAGGGATGGCTGAGGAGCTGAGGTCTGGGATGAGGTGAAACTTCACCGAACACGACCTCAGTCCAGGTGGCTGCTGAAGGAGCGAAAGAGGCGTCTTTGCAGGGATAAGTGCCCCCCCGCCCCCGTAAACAGAAACGAGCTTCTGAGAAAAGGATGAATGGACCTGACTTCCGCTGCAGGAGGGGATGGAATTCTACAACCAGTGGTAGAGCCCAATAAAACCGCAGGAAGAGACCCGGGGTAAATAACCTCTGTCAACTGACATGATATTGAGAACCCGAGGCTTGGGGCAAATCCAGAAACTGCGGACATTTGACCGACCGTGCCTCGCTGGCCCGGCACTCTATCCCTGCCCCCACGCTGTGATAACAGGTGCTTCTACAATGGAAGTCATGTGCATGAACTCCGCGGTTGGATGCCGGCGTTTGTACTAAGCCGCCTCAGTCGTGTCCTCTGACGGACTCTCTGCGACCCCGTAGACTGTACCCTGCCAGGCTCCTCTGTCCATGGAATTCTCCAAGCAAGAATCCTGGACTGGGTTGCCATTTCCTTCTCCAAGGGAGCTTCCCGACCCAGGGATGGAACCCACCTCTCTTGCATCTCCTACATTGGCAGGCTGGTTCTTTACCACTAGCCCCACCTGGGAAATCCAATTTCCTAAAAATATCTTACTTGTTTTACCTCTCATCACTACACAAGACAGGTCTTAGAAATAGGCCTAACACACTTAGATCTGTAGTACTTTAAAAGGAAGAAAAAAAATTTCAGATACAGAGGATCTTGTTCTCATCCTGGCTTTTGTTAGTAACTCCAACTGTCAAATAAATAAGACAGTCTATTAATTACATATGAAACTATAAATTTCTTTAAAAGTAGGGCAAATTATATGTACTCTTTTAAATCTATAAAATATAGGTATTGAATAAGTCACTTAAAAAGTGCAAGAGCTTCACTAGGACAATATACCGTTTGTGTTTTTGTTTGTTTGTTTTTTTAACCTTAGACATGTCAGGCTTAATCAGGCAAACTGGTTTAACACTGTCAGTCTAACCTCAGAGGTGTCCAAAGGCAGTGAGTTACAAATAGGTGTAACTTATACAAACAGGTGTAACTTATACAAACAGGTGAAATTATAAACTCAAACAATTTCTTCACCCCAAATGTGAGTGGACTCTTCCTTTAAGTTTCCAACCATGTTTATTTCCTTGACTATTACTCAACATCAATAGCTTTTTGGACCAAGAATCCATTTAGAAAAGATTGAAAATACTCATTTAGATAGCATTTTCTGTTTGTTACTTCTATGACACCAAGTTTTTTGGGTTTTGTTTTTTAAGTTGATGGCTTTCAGGCATGTTGAAAACCTTGTATGATTATATTTCATTACTTAGACTACATTTTTAGCCTAGTAGATCTCAGATAAAAATCCCAGCCTAACCTATAAGCCAAGAACATGACTTTCTGATTGAGTTTCTAGGGCTGGCATAAATAGATGTATAAATAAAAAACCTCTTAAAAATTTTATTGGTGGTGATTAGCATTAATTCATTTACATATTTATTCATGTAAAACATTTTATGAGCTGGACCCTGGAAATATTAAATATTAAAGAGGAGACACATTACTTTGCTAGCAAAGATCCATCTAGTCAAAGCTATGGTTTTTCCAGTAGTCATGTATGGATGTGAGAGTTGGACTATAAAGAAAGCTGAGCACTGAAGTATTGATGCTTTTGAACTGTGGTGTTGGAGAAGACTCTTAAGAGTCCCTTGAACTGCAAGGAGATCCAAGCAGTCCATCCTAAAGAAAATCAGTCCTGAATATTCATTGGAAGGACTGATGCTGAAGCTGAAACTCCAATGCTTTGGCCACCTGATGCGAAGAGCTGACTCATTGGAAAAGACCCTGATTCTGGGAAAGATTGAAGGCGGGAAGAGAAGGGGATGACAGAGGATGAGATGGTTGGATGACATCACCAACTCAATGGACACGAGTTTGAGTAAACTCTGGGAGTTGGTGATGGACAGGGAGGCCTGGCGTGCTGCAGTCCATGGGGTCGAAAAGAGTCGGACACGACTGAGCAACTGAACTGAACTGAACTGAAACATAGTAGTTTCTACCCTCCAGAGAAGAGAAGTTTGGAAGGAAAAAGTACCTGTAGGCAAATTATTGGATAGTCAGGTAAGAGTGAATTCAGGGAGGACAGAGCTGAAGAGCCTTTACATCTCACGTAAGGAATTTGTTGAGTTTGCTCTGGTAACACAGAACACAAAATTGAGACTTGGAGGTAGGGATGGGAGGAGAGGAATCACTAACAGCGATACATCCCTCCAGATAATTCAAGCACAAGTAAGATTTAGCCAGCAGAAGTGAAGTACAAGGAAATGGACAAGAAGAAAGGGGTTTCTAAGTAGCAGCAGACAGTAACAGCACGTAACAGGTAGAGCTGAGGGTGTAGAATTATGACCTGAAAATAGAATGAACTTACTGGGTTCAATTCAATGTCTTATGCTTCTCAGTTGGAGGATCTTGGGCAAGTTTATTTTTTAAACTCTGGGCCTTTGTTTCCTCTTCTGTAAAATGGGGTTGACAAAAATATTCCCACCACAAAGACACATTATATTTAATAATACATATATTAACAACAGAATCTGGCACATAATAAGCAATTGAAAAGCCTAAGTTCTAAAAAGCGCTAAGTCCCTTTTGCTTTCTAGATGGTTTTCCTTCTCTGTAAGACTTCTGTATAGGCATTTTTCCATATCTTCCTTCAGTCTTCCCAGGATCATTCTCTAATACCCACAAAGGAAGTTCCTGAAGTTAGGTGTTATTAGATTTTGTTAACTATAGCAGTCACACAAACCACATCCTCAGGAGGCTGCATCTCAGGGTTGAACCCAAAGAAGATTGCCAGCAACATGTTTCACTAAATCCTGGACCCAGGTTATGCTGTGGGCTAGACTTCTTGCTCCTCCATCATAATACAAAAATAACAGGACCACCATTCAAATGAAAATTGCACATCAGATCTCCTGGAGGAGGGAATGGCAACCCACACCAGTACTCTTGCCTGGAGAATCCCACGGACAGAGGAGCCTGGTGGGCTACAGTCCATGGGGTCGCACAGAGTCAGACATGACTTAAGCGACTTCGCACAGCCAGCAGCACAGAATTAATATTAAGGCGTGTTTACTGGATGCCTAGTATATACCCAGTGCTAGATAAGCACAAAGATAATAAAATGGCTTAGAAACAAAAGCCTGTAATAGGCTGGGGGAGATAAAAGAAATGGGAAATCATTTGATATCAGGTCTGCAGAGGAAGTGGTGTCAGCGAGAACAGGTGAGTTGAAAGGACTACAAAATGTCCAGTGGAGAGGATGGGAGTGAATTCACTCTCTGAAGGAAACTCACAGAATTGTCATATCCTGGTTTTCAGCATAGATGTTGCTTTGCAGCAATATGTTGATAATAAACTCAGTGAGACCCATGCTATGAATTCAGTAATTATTTACTGAGAAGCCATTTTTATATTCTTGGTACTTGGTAAGATTTAATTACCTCTACTAGATATTTTGCCTGCCTGGTATTTCTTCTGGGAGGTAAATGTGCTTGGAATTCACTGTAATAACTTCAATATAAGATGCCTGGCCTTCATCTAATGAGGCTGTTTATTTACCAGAGTACTCAAAGAACCTTGTATAAGATGCTTTAACATGCAAAGTGAACCTAGACCAGATGTCAAATACCCAGTCCTTGGCCTGCGAAAGTAACCTTGCCTACTAGCTCTGCAAGACTTTGGCCTTGGAAAGAAAACTTTTTTATTTAGCTGATGATTCCCTGGCCCAGCTGGATCATGGCCTCAACTGGGTTAGCTTGACCAATCTCTGCTGAGCTCTTTCAGATATGTACTGTCAGCTGGAGAGTTGGCTGGTGGCTGGATAATGTAGAACCAATATCCTCATATGTCGGGCAGTCTTCAAGCTGTTGGTCAGGATGATAGGCTGTCAGATGAGCACCTCGTTTCTAGTCCATGTGGTCTATTACCCTCTAGGAGGCTAGCTTGGGCTCAGTCACATGGTGCACTCAGGGTTCCAAGCAGAGCAAGCCTTTTGAAGCTTAGAGTTGGAGCTCTCTTCGCATCACTCCTGTTGCATTCTCATAATCAAAACGAGAAACAATGCTAGCCCAGATTCAAAGAGTGGGAAATAGAATCAGTCTCTTGATGGGAAAAGCTGCAAAGTATTTGCAGCCATTTGCAGTTGGGCACAGAAATATATGTATTTTTGATGTGAATATGATCTTCACATCGGTGGCCAGTTATCAAATTGGCAACTCCCTATAAAATAAAATGTGACCACTGAGTTAATCAGAGAGTTTTCACACATTTTCCTCACTGATATATGTACTAATTTTCCAAATAATGTGTTTGATAGCAAGATTTATGACAACATTATAGTTCACTTGTTGGCATGGTTGTTTTGGGCTTTTTATTTATCACCTAGTAATGTGATAAATGTTTTACGTTTGTTGGAGCATTTATTTCTTGAAACAACAGTGGAAGGATATATAGCAACTTGTTAAAATATAGCTGACCCTTGAATAACACGGAGGTAAAAGGTGTCAAATCTCCTCAAAATAAAAAATCTGCATGTAATTTATAGTCAGCCTTTCATGTATGTGGGATTCCCAGGTGTCTCAGTGGTAAAGAATTCGTCTGCCAATGCAAGAGACACAGGAGATGCAGGTTTGGTCCCTGGGTCAGAAAGTTCCCCTGGATAAAGAAATGTCAACCGACTTCAATATTCTTGCCAGGGAAATCCCATGGACAGAGGAACCTAGAGGACTACAGTCCATGGGGTTGCAAAGAACTGAACACACACACATGCTCATTCCATATATGTGGTTCCTCCATATCTAAAGTTCCTCAGCCATGGGTTCAACCAATCCATGATTGTGTGGTACTAAGAAAAAACCCAAATATAAGTGGACTCACGCAGTTCAAACCCATGTGTATATATATGTATATATATAGTTGTTGTTTAGTCGATATGGTTGTTGTTTAATCGATAAGTTGTATCTGACTCTTTGCGATCCCATGGACTATAGCCTGCCAGGCTCCCCTGTCCATGGGATTTTCCAAGCAAGAATGCTGGAGTGGGTTGCCATTTCCTTCTTCATATATATATGTATACACACACACACACACACACACACACACACACACGCAATGATTTATAGTGTATAATTTGCTATAACTCAGAGAACAGATTTGGAGTGAGTATTATGCTTTCTCATCTTTAATCAGAATATTTTGCTGTGAAAAATGAAAATCTCTCAGTTGTCTCCCACTCTTTATAACCCCACGAACTGTAGCCTGCCAGGTTCTTCTGTCCATGGAATTCTCCAGGCAAGAATACTGGAGTGGGTAGCCATCCCCTTCTCCAGGGGATCTTTCCAACCCAGGGATTGGATCCAGGTCTCCAACATTGCAGATGGATTCTTTACTGTCTGAGCCAGCAGGGAAGCCCAAGAATACTGGAGTGAGTAGCCTATCTCTTCTCCAGCGAATCTTCCCAACCCGGGAATCAAACTGGGGTCTCCTGCATTGCAGATGGATTCTTTAGTCGCTAAATCTTCTCTGACTTTTTGTGACTCCATGGACTGTAGCCCACCAGGCTCTTCTGTCCATGGGGTTTCCCAGGCAAGGAATATTGGAGTAGGTTGCCATTTCCTACTCCAAGAATATTTTGCTGTTCAGAATGAAATATTGTTTTATTCCTCTAGAATAAGAAGTTTTTTTTAAATGTGATAAACAGTTCATGAATATGAAATCAGAATGAGATTAGAGAGGATTAATGCAAAATTGTTAAATATGGGACAATTTCTAACAGTGAAATTTAATTTTGTGATTAGTTTAACTTTGTAAAAATAGAGATTGATGCTGACCTTAAAAAAATGTAAGATTATTGCCTTTGAGACCTTCTCTTTTAAACCCCTCTTCTTTTGGTCAAACTTATCAGGTCAATGGAAAGAGTATTATGGAAGTACTATAACCTTCCCAAATAATATATAATTGTGATAATATGTAATTATGTATGTATATATGCATTTATACAAATTATGTAATTAACCGTTTACACAGAAGTGATTAAACCAAATGCCTATTATAGTCTACTATTTTTCTATTTATCAGAAGAAAGATAAAGATGTTTTTCACTTAGTAATTAAATATTTTAAATTTAGCTTATATTGTGCATATATGTAAGCTAAATTATGTATTTACATATATGCATGTATATACATACATATATACACAGTCATTTTAGTTTGAGAAGCTATATATATATATATTTATACATATACATATATATACATGTGTGGTGATTCATATGTAGAGAGAGACAGAGAGAAAAAGAAGAAATAATAGGAAATTTAGGAATAGTTTTCCTTTTCTACATGGTTTCTTGCTATGTAAAAGCCATAATATTAGAAGAAATCTTAACTTTCCTCTAATACATTGTCCAAGGATATCTTAATTGTATTACTTGAAAATTATATTATCAACATAGCTGAAATATAAATGATTTCATGTTTGCTTTCCACTTGCTGACAAAGATATTTCAAACGTAAAAAAAGGCATTTTCTCCATACACTAGCTGTTATTTATTTATTTATTTTAGAGATGCAGTCCAGAGAAAAGTGCTTCATTCTTCAGTAAGATGACCTATTCCTGGTTTAGCAGGTAAGAATTTTACTAATTCATCTGTGGTGTAACACACTGAGGAAATTTCTGAGTGAAATGACACTTACATGTTATTCCTTTAATCTAAGCATGTATATTTTTACAAAATAACTTTGCAAAGGTTTTCTTCTCATATGATTTATTCCAAAAACATCACAAATAGTAACGTACAAAATAGGTCCACAGATAAGACTGTGAATACTCCTGCAATATGGCTGCCTATTTATAGTATTTCTAGCCCTATTAGCACTAGGAAGGGAAAATGAATATATACATATACATATACACATACATATACATATATATGGGGTTTCCCTGGTGGCTCCGTGGTAAAGAATCTGCCTGGAGTGCAAGAGACCTGGGTTCAATCCCTGAGTTTGGAAGATCTCCTGGAGGAGGGCATGGAAACCCACTCTAGTACTCTTGCCTGGAGAATTCCATGGACAGAAGAGCCTAGTGGGTTACAGTCCATAGGGTCACACACAGTTGGACACGTCTGAAGTGACTAAGAAGCAGCCGCAGATGTATATATACACATATATGTTTAATCATCATGTATCTGCTATTTAATTTTACCTATTTTGTATATTTTATTTCATGTAATTTCCCCCTAAGTCCTATGAGATAGGCATTTACAGATGAGGACATTTGAGGCTCAAGGAGAGGGAAGCCAGTAGGCTTGCTATCTAGGTAGGAGGTACCCAGGTAGGAGGAGCAGACTGACCTGATGTTAGAAGTCAGTTTGAGTTCAGGTTTCATGCTTTCTTTGTTCTGTTTTGTTATTCTACTTTTGACTGGAAATGCTCTCATTTATACTTATCTATGTAGTGTAGCAGTAGTCACTCAGTCGTGTCTGACTCTTGCAACCCCATAGACTATATCTCACCAGGCTCCTCTATCCATAGAATTCTCCAGGCAAGATTACTGGTGGTGGTGGTTTAGTTGCTAAGTCATGTCCGACTCTTGTGACCCCATGGACTGAGAACCCACCAGGCTCCTCTATCCATGGGATTTTCCAGGCAAGAATACTGGAGTGGGTTGCCATTTCCTTCTCCAGGGGATCTTCCCGACCCAGAACTCAAACCTAGGTCTCCTGTATTACCGCCACATTCTTTACTGACTGAGCTACAAGGGAAACTCAAGAATACTGGAGTGGGTTGCTCAAATGGTAAGGAATCTGCCTGCAACGCAGGAGACCTGGATTTGATCCCTGGGTCAGCCAATCCTCTGGAGAAGGAAATGGCAAGAATATTGGAGTGGGTTGCCATTTCCTTCTCCAGAGGATTGGCTGACCCAGGGATCAAATCCAGGTCTCTGGCCTTGCAGGCAGATTCCTTAACATCTGAGCCACCTATTCTGCTTTTTGCTGAAAATTCTCTCATTTATACTTATTTATACTCCTACTGAGGAGAAGGCAATGGCACCTCACTCCAGTACTCTTGCCTGGAGAATCCCATGGACGGAGGAGCCTGGTAGCCTACAGTCCATGGGGTCGCGAAGAGTCGGACATGACTGAGCGATTTCACTTTCACTTTTCACTTTCATGCACTGGAGAAGGAAATGGCAGCCCACTCCAGTATTCTTGCCTGGAGAGTCCCAGGGACGGGAGCCTGGTGGGCTGTCATCTACGGGGTCACACAGAGTTGGACACGACTGACTTGACTTAGCAGCAGCAGCATACTCCTATTGAAACACACACACAATCATTTTGTAAGGCATATAATGTGGTTTATCTTATAGAATAATGTATAATATGTGATAGGGTCTTTAACACAAGAATTAAATCATATTGAATGAGAAGAGTTCATTTTTTCTAATTTTATACATTCAACAAGTTTCTCTATGTTTTCTTTTCTCCTATAGCAGAATGTTTATGATAATATGAAACTAAGTTTATTATTTTAACTTAATGCCCCTTGCTTTATAGTTGGTAGAAACAAAATTGCCCAATTTGATCTACAAATATCAGGTTAAGCAAAAAATTCATTTGGATTTTTCTGTAAGATAGTATGGAAAAATCTGAATGAACTTTTTGGCCAACCCAATGTGTTTTTAAGAGTCGGTGAATGCTTTTATAAAAAAAAGTTTTTTGCATGCTAGATGTCCTACATTATGCTAACCTTTCAAAATGCAGCGATAAATGATCTAGATCTTGTCTTCCAGGAATTCATAATAGAATTAAAAAGATTAAAAAGTACACAATCAATTACCCAAAAAGGCAGTCTAAGCATGATAGAGAAACACAATTTTCAGAAATGTCATTTAACCAAGTTTGCACAACTGGGAATGTTTCACAAGTGATTAATGCCTTAACCCAACATTTAAAAAGTATAGAGGTGAGCCAAAGTGGCATTCCCAGTTGAGCAAACACCATTTACAAATCATGGAGGCAGGGGAGAACTGACCCTTCCATGTTGGTATGTCAAGAGATCAAGTTGAAAGGACAGATCAGTAAGAGTTCTCTAGGATATCCTGAAGATAGTGAGAAGCCACTAAAGGATTTTAAATAGAGAATGACATACGATTTGCACTTCAGAAAATCACCTGTGCAATTCTGTGGATATATGTAGGAGACGAAAATGGAGAGAGACTGGTCAGGAGGCACTTTGGATATCCTGGTAGATTTATGGTTACCACCTGAACCATAGTAATGATAAAGATGATGAGCAGGAAAGAATACATTCAAGAGCTTTTTAAGAGAAAGAGTTGATTGGAAGAGGAAATTGAAGAACTGGGGAAAGTGTTGAATAATGTTGGGTTTCTGGGTCAGATAACTGAGAGTTTCAGATATTGTGAAAATTTGTGAAAGCAGTTTAGCAAGGTTTCAATTTCTGGTGCCTGACTCACCCCCATTAAAAAAAACCTTACATGTGTTGGAGATGTAGACCTCAGACTTACAGACGTGGATTTGAGACTCATTGACTGTAGATCTGTAATCATGAATGTCATTGAGATCAAGCAGGAGAGTCTATTTAACAAACAATGTATTGGGAATCCTTAGTATTTAAACAGTAAGAGGAGGCAGAGTCTACAAAGGAAGCTAAGTATTCAGAATGTAAGAGACAAACCAAAGAAAGAGTGTGACTGGAAGCTAGGGAAACTGTCAAAAAAGGAGAAAAAGGTAAGTGACCAATAGGGCCATATACTGAAAATTAAAATAAGAAATGAACATTCTCCATTGAATTTGGCAATGTAAAAATTATTGGTGATATTCATGAAAGCTGTTGAAGTAGAAAACTGATATACTTGATAAGCAAATAATTGGGCAGAAGTTGAATTATGATAAAAAATTCTAAGTTATACAAATCTGTGAATCATTTAAAGAGGATTGCAGAAATTTTATGACAATATGCTATATTAAATTATGCACTAGAAAAAATAAAGTTTAAATGGAAACTATGTAAATGTGGACTATTTATAGTTAATGATTTTGGTTTTTCAAATTTGTGTATGTTTAGATATGTTTTTCAAACCTGAGTTCCGTCTCATCCATGAGTTAAGAATAAGAGTGATGTCCACACTGGTTTTAAAATTTTCAGACTGTCATTTTTAAGTCACAAGCTAACAGAATTTAAATGGTGCAAATAATTTTAAGTAAATGTACTTTAAAAACTTTTATTATCAAACTATATGCATTTTGGCAAATGAAAACAATGTGCATTTATGTTAAATATTACAAACATAATTTTAGGAGGCATGAAGTATGAAGCTGAAATTAAATTTAATATCAAATAAAACAGCAGAATTTAAAATATAGCAACTCAATATCTTGAAGTCTATATTTTAGATCAAACAACCAATAAGCTATAATTTTTGAATATCACATTTATTTTCTGTTTTTCTCTCACATGTCAGAACTAGATAGGAAATATTTTCATGGCATGCCATTATCTGAAGCTATCATTGGCATTAAACTAATGTGGTTGCTTATCTGGTGATGAAACAATTGCAGCTGAATCATAGCTATTGTTAAGAGAATGTCTCTTTCAAGACACTGGTTAATTGTGTTCTCAGATCTATTCTTTGAGTTACAGAATGAAATCAGAAATTATTTCCTAGGCTGAATTCAAGCTCCCCTAATTATATGAATAATTTGATTAAAATGTGCTCAGATGATGCAAATGATTAGGAAATTATATGCTTATGAGCCATAATTCCTAAGGCAGTAGCTGTCTAGATCATGTTGATGATTAATAATTATGAAGATTTTATTAGCAAATATAATCTGTCATCAGTGTATAATAATCATGGTCATAGAATGATCCCCTTGACATACATGGAAAAATCTAGTTAACATTTTTATAGTTCACAATTGAATTATTTTAACTGGGGTTACACTATTCAATCTGTCCTACCTTTTCCTCACATATTAGTAAAATTTGTACATTACCTGACTTTGTCTCATCCTAAGATTTTTGTACCAACTGACACCTTGCCTTTTCCCATTCCATAATCACCCCTTTCCAGAAATGTTTAAACAGATGATTAGCAATAATGAGGGCTTCCTTTGTGGCTCAGATGGTAAAGAATCTGCCTGCAATGTGGGAGACCCAGGTTCGATCCCTGGGTCAGAATGTTATCCCCTGGAGAAGGGAATGGCTACCCACTCCAGTATTCTTGCCTGCAGACTCTCCTGGACAGAGAAGCCTGGTGGGCTGCAGTCCATAGCGTCACAAAAAAATCAGAAACGACTGAAGTGATTTAGCACACACAGCACAGCAATAATGAAATTGACAGTGCTGCCATATACTTTCCAAGTATTTCGATTATTACTCATCTGCAAAACGTATATTTCATCTCACCCTGTTAGCCAACTGCCACTGGTTTACTACCATTAATATCAGTTGGATAGGATATTTATGCACACTTGTTAATGTTAAATACACTCAAGATTCTCTCTAATGTAACAAAAATGAATACACAGTGGAAATATTACATTTAATGACACTGTCTGCCTTTGGGTAAGTAAGTACTGGTGTATATCACATTTAAAAACCTGTGACCAGTCCCTAGAGTTCCTGCTTGTTTAACAGTCGATAAAAATGATTGCTTTATTTGCTTTAGGGAGTTGTCCTTTGAAAAAAGTATAACAGTCTATAAAAAACCAAGATGCTTGTATGTACCTTTATTATTGCTTAAGGACTAAAGTCCACAAGTTTGTGGGATCTAGTGCATTTTATTGTTGGGAGAGTCAACTATTGGTCCAAGAAGCTTCCCAAAAGCTGCTTCAGCAGTTGATTTAAAGAAGCACCTCTTCCTCTTCTCCTGGATTCTTATGTGTAAAAGTTAGACTCAGAAGAGAGCAAAAGAGGTGGAACACGCACACACCTGGTAAAAGGGAAGTCACAGCTGAGCCCAAGTTCACCACAATCAATTCAGCTTAAGTGTCGCTTTTAGATGCTTCTTTATTTGGAGACTCAGCATGAAAGCCAGGGGTCACTTATCCCCATGAACCAAGACCGCTGAGTTTTGCACAGTTCTACCTCAAAATGCTGAGGCAGTAAATGTTATTAAAAATGCTTTTGTGAAAATCAATGCAATCTTATTTTGAAAACGAATATTTATTTTGTGGAATGGAATAGAAGAACTTAATATGACATTAAAGTAGTTTATTGCTTAATATGTTTTTAAAAGTGCACTGCAGAAAAATGTCCAGCATATTGAGCCAACAGAAACATGATTACAGAAGGTCCTTTCTTAGTGCATTTAAGCTTTTTTGTTAAATATGAATTGTAATATGATATTAGGTAGTGTGTAATAAAAGTGAAATTGAATCCAGTGAAGACTGGTTACCACGGGATTTAAATCCATTCCGGGGTCAATCAATTCAGATTGTTCAGTAACAATGGCAATGAAAGCAATTCCAATTTGGGGCAGTGTAACACTTTGTTATAGTCTCTTGGACTAAAATACTTTATAATGAAAAGAACTGAAGCTATAGAGTCAGAAGGCCCGGGTTTAAATGGAAGTTTAGTTTCTCACTGAACAAGTCACGTCATCAGGCTCAAAACTGAGTGTATCTGAACTATATCACTTAGGAGTGCTTCACATAACAGAATACTCAAATAATAATAGCTTAAACAGATAGATTAAAAAAATTTTTTTTTATGTTATCAGGTAGTATACCAGCCTATATCATGCTTCTTCTATCCAGGATTCTTCTATCTTTCCACTCCATCCTTAGTATTTGGATATTCACCCGAATAGCCAAGGCAAAGATGGCTTCTCCATTTCAGACCATCATGTCTTCAGAACAGGAAGGAGGAAAGCTCAGGAAAAAGGAGACAAACATTTTTCTCATTTTGAAGTTTTGTGTCTCCTTTTCTTTTTACTTTTAAAATTTTTTGTGAGGCTGGTGGGATCTCAGATCCCCCTTCAGGGGTTGAACCCTGGTCACAGTAGTGAAAGCCTGGAATCCTAACCACTAGGACACCAGGGAACTCCCTGTTTTGTGTCATCTTTTGAAATAGAGAGTTATCTTCAGTAGATTTTTTAAATAGATTTTTTAGCTTTGACGTGAAAGTATTAGTCGTTTAGTCGTGTCCGGCTCTTTACAGCCCCATGGATTATAGCCTCTGTCCATGGAATTCTCCAGGCAAGAATACTGGAGTGAGTAGCCAGTCCCTTCTCTAGGGGATCTTCCCAACCCAGGGATTGAACCCAGGTCTCCCACATTGCAGGCAGATTCTTCCATCTGAGCCACAGCCTTAATTAACTTATTAATGCCAAGCAAATAGTAATGAGATTACAGGGACATGTTACTTTGCCAACAAAGGTTTGCCTAGTCAAGGCTATGGTTTTTTCCAGTAGTCATGTATGGATGTGAGAGTTGGACTATAAAGAAAGCTGAGCACCGAAGTATTGATGCTTTTGAACTGTGGTGTTGGAGAAGACTCTTGAGAGTCCCTTGGACTGCAAGGAGATCCAAGCAGTCCATCCTAAAGGAAATCAGTCCCGAATGTTCATTGAAATGACTGATGTTGAAGCTGAAACTCCAACACTTTGGCCACCTGATATGAAGAGCTGACTCATTTGAAAAGACCCTGATGCTGGGAAAGATTGAAGGCGGGAGGAAAAGGGGACGACAGAGGATGAGATGGTTGGATGGCATCACCGACTCAATAAACATGAGTTTGAGTAAACTCCGGGAGTTGGTGATGGACAGGGAGGCCTGGCGTGCTGCAGTCCATGGGGTAAAAAAGAGTTGGACACGATTGAGCAACTGAACTGAACTACAGAGACTGATTTAGACCAATCATGGTTCATAACTCTGTGGTTGGAATATGGACTTACTGTGAGCTCAAGAGATTTTCAACTGAATAAATATCAAATTCTAGTCAGTAGGAAGATGATGAGGCAGAAGGAATGGATGTAAGATAAATATAAATCATTGTCTGCAATAATAACATTTGTGGTATAACTAGACCATGCACTTTAGTTTTCCTGGGACAAGCCCAGTTTAGACCTATTGTTCTTGCATAATTACTCACAATGTACTCTGGAGCAAGCTCTTTGAATGGAGAAATGTAGAATTACTAAGAGGCTGGCAGTATCTTAAGGCTTCAGCTCCAAAACGGCTCTGTCATATTGACTCATGTTCTGTTGGTCAAAGTAAGTCATATGTGGCCAAGACCCAAGTGTATGCAGCAGATACAGGTTCTTCACTTGGACACTCTGTAAAGTCAAGTGTCAAAGGGTCTATATAGTCCCAGCAGAGGACAGATTCATTTCTCTTTTCACACAAGCTTAAAAATCAAATGTGGGTTTTGGCGTGAATATCACTGTGAATATTAGCTATTTAAGTTCCAGTAAGGGAGGTAAGGGTGGGTTTTGCTGGTGGCTCAGTGGTAAAGAATCCGCCTGCCAATGCAGGAGATGCGGGTTCAGTCCCTGGGTCTGGAGGATTCCCTGGAGAAGGAAATGGCAACCCACTCCAGTATTCTGGCCTGGGAAATCCCATGGACAGAGGAGCCAGGTGAGCTACAGTCCATGGGGTTGCAAACAAGTTGAACATGACCAAAGTAACTAAACAATAGTAAAGGGAAATAGAGGAGGTGGGTGTCTCCAGGATGAGATGAGTAAATGCGATTAGTGTTTCACTGAATAATTGGATATCTAAACAGCCCTTTTAAAAGCTACGTGTAAATCCATGGCTGATTCATGTGTATGGCAAAAACCACTACAATATTGTAATTAGCCTCCAACTAATAAAAATAAATGAAAAAAAGTTACAAAGGATTATTATATATTATTGAACTTCAGGATAGAGTTGTTATGATTTTTCAAACACACACTCTAGTGAGTCCAACCTGATCAATAAGATAATTTATAAATCAAGAAGTGAAACGAATATATGCAGGTTACTTTTAACGATTGTTGGTTTTGATGAATTGTTTTCCTTACTCTTTCATTTTTAGAATAATTATTTTAGGCTATAAGAAACCTTTGGAAAGAGAGGATCTTTTTGAACTTAATGAAAGCGATTCCTCCTATAGTGTGTGTCCCATCTTTGAGAAACAGTGGAGGAAAGAAGTTTTAAGGACTCAAGAGAGGCAAAAAGTAAAGGTAATTATTAAATCCTTAGTACTTAACTGTATAACTTGTTCCAAAATATGAGATATTATTATTAATATAGAAAATCCTTTAAATATGTTAAATAACATGTCATTTCCCTAACAATACTAGCTGTTATTAAAGCTAATTTCTGTCATCAAATTATTCAGGAGCTCTTTAAAGCTCAGGAGCAAGTGTGTTATATGTATATAATTTGGGGCTTCTCACTAGTATCCTTCCACATCCATTGTTGCAAAGATAGTTTCCATATCCCAGAGTATCATATCTATTGGTCAAAGTAAGTCATGTAGTGGCCAAGGCCAAGACTTATGGGGGGCAAGAGTAGGTTCTTCATATGTAGCATCATGCGTGCGCGCGCGCGCACACACACACACACACACATGCGAATATATATATATACATGTATACATATATATATCATGTATGTATATATAGTCTTTAGACTTCTTAAAAAGAAAATATAATTTGAAGATAAAAACTGTATTAGTGAAACAGTTTCAAAACTCACAAAAGTGATTTAAAAAATGGTTTCTTTTTCCGTTTATGCCATATGGTATGAATAACACCAAGTGGTTTGGCACCATTCTATGCCAATAATAGGGACCATGTTTTTAAGTTTAATCGAACTTATTCCTTTCATATTGCTTTTTTAACTTTGGAGTACATTGCTAATTTTATGATTTTATATATATTTTATGGATTAGTTCTGTTCTCTTTTCTCATTGCTTTTGTTTTCCTTAATTATATAGTCATCTTTTCATAAAGAGCCACACACCAGGAAGCCATCTCTACTCCGGGCATTGTGGAACACTTTTAAGTTTGTCCTGATTCAGGTTGCTTTATTCAAAGTATTGGCTGATGTTTTGTCCTTCACTAGCCCACTCATAATGAAGTAAGTTGAAGTCTTTTTTTTTTTTTTTTCCTTTCCCATGAGTACCTGATAAGGAAGTTTACTGTTTCACTTTAAAAATGTACTAAAAAAGAGTGGGGTGGGTTCATATTACAGATTTTATTTAGGATACAGGCATTCTATTAAGTTTGCTTGTGATATGAATGTGAATTATGATAATATAGTAATTATTGAAATAACCATGCATTAAGCACTATTCTAAAATCTTTATATTAATTATCTAATGTTTACAACAATCCTACAATGTAGGAAGTAATATTGTACTCACTAGCACAATGTAGAAACAAAGAAATCTCTGTAATTTGCCTAAGACCACACAACTAGAAAATACAAGAGTCACAACACAAATCTAGGAAGTCTGGCTTGAGTTTATATGTTTAGGAAATGAAATGACACATACCTTTACTATTTTTCTTTGCTGTGACCTTTTTGGAATTGAACTTTATCAGCCAAGGTAATAATATATAAATATATATCTGCATGTGTTTATGTGTGGGCTTCCTTGGTGGTTCAACCGGTAAAGAATCCACCTGCAATACAGGAGACCTAAGTTTGATCCCTGGTTTGGGAAGATCCCTTGGAGAAACCCACTCCAGTATTCTGGCCTAGAGAATTCCATAGACTTTATAGTCCATGGGGTTGCAAAGAGTCGGACACAACTGAGTGACTTTTTGGAATTGAACTTTATCAGCCAATAATAATGCATAATACTGCATGTATTTATGTGTAAATATAGAGAAAAATACTTAAGTAATTTCTATTTCTAATAGTGTCTATATGCAAGAATTCATGAGCAGACAGTAAAATTGAGTCTTTGATTATATGTCTCCTTGATTATATGCCTCCAAGGGTACAAGGAAAGAATTTTTCATTAACCAATTATTAATTTTTTTTGTTTTGAATATGTTTTCAAGTTGGAGTTTTTAAAGAACAATTTAATTCATGAAAATAAAACTAATTCTGAGTTGCCAGATCCCAAATCACATCCGGGCACATATTTAGCCCATATTTATTAAGTGCCTGCTATATGCCAGACTGTTCTAACTAGACCATGGGAATTGAGCAAAAATCAAAAAGTCCTTACTCTGATGACACCTAGAAGGGAGAGATAAATAATAAATGAATCAGTATACATTTTATTAAGAGGTAATTACTGCTAAGGAAAACAGTACAGCAAAGTAGTGGGGCAGACCATACTGGTCTGAGGGACTGGAAGTTGCTGTTTTCTGTGAGGTGGTTAGGGAAGACATTGGTTATAATGGTGAGACTTGAACACAGTTCTGAAAGAAGTTAGGGAGGAAGCCAAGATATACCTGTTGCAAATAGGAAGAACAAAGAGGGCTAAAGCCATGCGGCAGCAGCATGCTTGGTATTTTTGAAGACTCATAGGAGGCAAGTGAGTGAAGCAGGGAAGCTGAGAGGAAAAGTGATAGGATTGAGGTTGGATATATACACTGCCATCTGTAACATAGACAGCGAGTGTGAAGCCACTGTATATAGCACATGGAGCGCGGCTCGTTGCTCTGTGATGAGCTAGAGGGATGGGATTGGGGGGTGGCAGGGAGGCTCAAGAGAGAGGTTAATAAATGTATACTTATAGCTGATATGTGTTGCTGAAAAGCATAAAGGAACTCAACATTGTAAAGCAAGAATATTCCAATTAAAAAAAAAATAAAGACATTTTGGGAGCGGGGAGACAAAAAGATTGAGGTCAGAAAGTTTGGGCAGCTACAAAGATGTTGAAGGACCTTACAGAATGTGGGGGGAGGCTTTGTGCCTGAGGTGTTCTCTGGGTCCCAGGGTCCACAATGTTCATTATTTTCTGGGATCTGTGGAGTGAGGCTGCGCGTCTGGATCTGTCATGGCCAAGCGGGTGGACCTTCGCTCCCAGGCGCTGAGCAAGGGTACGGGGCAATCCCAGGCCCCCTGTTATGTATGGGGGGTTGAGGGGAGTATCGGACAGCGGACGTAGGTTTCACTGCCACCCTTCCCCCTCCTTCCCTGCATTCACACTTGTACACAGTGGCCAGAATCCTTTAGATGAGAGAGAAAAGCTAGAGCTCTCACTGGTGAAACTTGGGCCCCAGGCTTCCAGAATTCCTCCTCCAAAACTCCTTCTTCCTGTTTGAGAGGCAGGAGTGCCCTAGTAAGGCCCTGAAGACAGGGATTCCACCCTTCATTTCCAGCGTGGGCACAGTGCAGGCAGATGACAGCATACCCTCTTCAGAATTCCAGAGGGCAAAAGCCAACTTCAGGCGGCCACCTGGGTGATGAGGACCATTCCTTTCTTCCCCTTTCTTCCCCACCATGAGACCAGCAACATTGGGCCAAAGTTTCACACCTTAAAAAGTACAAAGGTTCCCTATTGTTAAAATGCAGATTCCAAGGCCAGCCTCTGAGTTTCTGCTTCACAAAGTCTGGGGGAGGATCCAGAAATCTGAATTTTGAAAAAGTTCAAACTAGGCAGCTCCAAGAATCTTGAAGAAAATGATCCCCCATTATTCCCCCTCCACACCCAGAGTAGAGGAGGGCCACAACAAAACCACTGAGTGGCTCCCCCAATATTTAGTGGAGGGCTTCCCTGCTGGCTCAGACAGAAAAGAATCTGCCTGCAATGCAGGGGCCCAGGGTTCAGTCCCTGGGTCAGGAAGATTCCCTGGAGGAGGAAATGGCAAACCACTCCAGTATCCTTGCCTGGAGAATTCCATGGACAGAGGAGCCTAGCGGGCTACAGTCCATGGGGTCCGCAAAGAGCTGGACACAACTGAGCAATTCAGCATACATGCGCAGAGAATGTGATGATATAGGCTTTCATTTTGTGTTAGAAGGGAAACCTTGGAAGATTTTGAGCATAGAGTGATATGATTAGACTGCAGTTTCATAGGAATCACTCTAGTAGCTATGTAGAAAATGAAGTAAAGAGGAGCAAGAGTGGAAGAAGAAGCAGCTATTAGCCAACTATGGTAATCCAGGCAGAAGTCAATGGTGGCTTCAAGATTGTCGATGAAGGTGATAAGTGGTCAGATTCTGGCTTTATTTTAAAAGTTGAGTCAACATTATACATTGATAGTTCAATGTAGGTTGAGAGAAGAAAGGAGTCAATGGTGCGTTCAGAGTTTTTGTTTGCCACAAGGTGAATGAGTTACCATTTACTGACATACAGAAGGTTCAGAAAAGAGTAAGGAGTGCAATTTGCTAAATTTGAAATATGCATTAGATTTTCTGCAGAATTAAAGTAACAGACCTGACTGCCGTCCTTTGGAAAGACTGTTTATATGGCTCAGGCTGGCAATTAGAACTTGAATTTCAGGAGGGTTCCCACTTACCCTACCTGATAAGAGTGGTTCAATATGGCCAGACTGTTTTATACAGTCAATATGATCCATGCTGAATTCCTGCTTTTTTTCTGCGTGTTTGGAATTCTGGCCTGTGTTAGAAAGAGGGTACCTGGATGCTGAGTTTTTAAGGGGCTTCCTTGTTGCTATTCAGTCACTAAGTCATGTCTGAATCTTTGCAACCCCGTGAACTGTAGCATGCAAGTCTTCCTTGTCTTTCACTATCTCCCGGAATTTGCTCAGACTTGGCGATGCCATTCAACCATCTCATCCTCTGTCACCCCCTTCTCAGCCTGCCCTCAACCCTTTCTAGCATCAGGGTCTTTTCCAATGAGGTGGCTTTAGGGGAGTGACACATCATCATGGTTATCTGGGTCATTAAGACTTTTTTTGTAGAGTTCTTCTGTGAATTCTTGCCACCTCTTTTTCATCTTTTCTGCTTCTGTTAGGTCCCTGCCATATCTGTCCTTTACTGAGCCCATCTTTGCATGAAATGTTCCCTTGGTATCTCCAGTTTTCTTGAAGAGATCTTTAGCCTTTCTGATTCTATTATTTTCCGCTATTTCTTTGCACTGTTCACTTAAGAAGGCTTTCTTACCTCTCCACGCTATTCTCTGGGACTCTGTGTTCAGGTGGATATATCTTTCCTTTTCTCCTTTGCCTTTTGCTTCTCTTGTCTTCTCAGCTATTTGTAAGGCCTCCTCACACAACCACTTTGCTTTCTGGAATTTTTTTTTCTTTGGGACGGTTTTGGTCATCGCCTCCTATACAATGTTGATGAGATTACCATATGAAAACTAGAAAATACCTTTCTACCCAGAAGCCTGAGAAACTAGTTGACTCTATGTGAGTGTGTGCTCAGTCGCTCAATCGTGTCCGGTTCTTTTGTGACCCCATGGATTGTAGCCTGCCAGGCTCCTCTGTGAAAAGGATTTGCCAAGCAAGAATACTGGAGTGGGTTGCCATTTCCTCTTAGAATGGAACTCAGGTCTCCTGCATCTGGCCTTATTTATATAAAGCTTGAGTAAAAATAAAGGGAGGAAGGATGCCAAATTGGGCAAGTGGATAAAAAGAGCAGGCAAGAATATGTGTGTGTATGTGTGTGTGTTTGTAACATTTTGACAGTACTTAGTTCACATATGTATTTTATTACTTTGGATGTTTAACACTTCTTCCCTTTTCTCGATTTGTATATGACCTTCAGGCAAATGATCCTTTTCTGTGAACAACGCCCAGATTTTGGCTGGAGTGGTTATGGTTATGCTTTGGCGCTTTTTGTCGTAGTCTTTTTGCAAACCCTGATCCTTCAGCAATACCAGCGTTTTAAAATGCTTACTTCAGCAAAAATTAAGACAGCTGTAATTGGACTGATCTACAAAAAGGTAAAAGATTTAAGAAATTCCAAGTTTCTAAATGGATTATGTCCAATATGTGCTTTAAAATAAGGGATCTGGAAAATTAGAAGTAGTATTTTAAAAATTTCTAGTATGCAATTTGAATATACATTTTGCTGAAAAATAACTTTGACTCATCAATGTTGATTACATCAGTTTCTTTACAGGGTCCTCTCTCTATATTTCCTGAAACTTCAAGTCAATCCTAATGCGTGAAACTCAGTGATGTTCTTTGTCCACTCTTAATGTCACTTAACTCCTCCTCAGAAAAAGAATGGAATTGAATATTTCATGATTGTCTCTATTTATGTATCAATAAATTAATTTCCATGGTCATTTTCCTTCTACATGATACCTTTTACTTCTTCCTCTGCTCACTCTACTTTTTACCGAAACAAAGCCATACTTCTCTATAGAGTCATTATCTATTTTCTCTTTGAGTCTAAGCCCCCTCCTACCGACCCCAAAAGCTGGTTGGCCCTTATACCTAGCATGACTCTAAAGTTGTCCTTTCTTGAAAATGCAGTTTTAAACATCACCTCTTTACCATTCAGAGCCTATTTACATCATAATTATAAACAATTAAAAACCTTCCTCCCTTCTGTTGTTATTACTGAGTTATTCAGTCAAAAGTATATTTTGCCTTCTTATTCTGTAGTCGTATGTCAATCTGTGTTCTTGAGATTTGGAATAGGAACTTAACTTACCTATTGTACCTTTATCATCTAAGAGAGTGGCTTTTACGTATTTTTATAAAAGTTGGAAGACTGAGTAAATGAATAAATGAGCCATTACCTTCAAAACTAAGGAACTATTAAGCATACATAATAAATGTGTGAAACTATCAATAAATGCAGATGTTCTAAGAAATCAGATGAGCAGGAAATCTACAATATTTGATTGGAAAGTTAAGGAACGTTTCACATAGAAAGGAGCCTTGAAATAATCTTTGGGAGAAGTGTAGGATTTGTTGACCTGGATATGAAGTGTCACAGACCATTTGGACATACTAGGCCAAAATGGAGGCAGCAAGTGATTTTAGAGATTCTAGAATGATCCAAGCCCAACTAAGCCAGAATATAACTGAACTTGCAGTAAACCTAGCTCTATGTGAAACTGAAAGTGTTAGTTGCTCAGTTGCGTTCAAGTCTTTGCGACCCCTTGGACTGTAGCCTGCCAGGCTCCTCCATCCATGGAATTTTCCAGGCAAAAATACTACAGTGTGTTGCCATTTCCTTCTCCAGTGGATCTTCCCGACCTAGGCATTGAACCTGGGTCTCCTGCATTGCAGGCAGATTCTTTGCCATCTGAGCCACCAGGGAAGCCCTGTATAACTAGCTCTGTGTAACACACCCCAGATACAGGGTCAGAAAGGCTGTTTGTAATTCTACAGGTTGTAACTTCTGAGAAATACAATATGGAGAAAAGATATGAAATACAAATATTAAAGAGTCTAGGAATCAGTTTAAATGCTAACATTTGTTTCCCATATATGGCCTACATGGAACAGGTCTTCATTCACTGATTAAAGCATTGGAGCTTGGGTATAGGATTTGGGTGGATTTACAAGCATAAAAGAATAGATAGCAGTAGAAATTGAAGCAAACCATCAGAAATAAGAAAGAAAGTCAAGTCTTGTGGGTGAGTACATTAAGGGCAAAGAGACCCTGGAGATAATGGAAGAGGGAACAGAGTCTACAGGAGTGAGACTATATGGGTCCTTAGAGATTATTTAACAACAAAGAGCTCTCTAAGATCAGAGGGGTTCAGTGGGTCCTGCAGTATGGATTAAGATTGAATTCTTAGTCCATCAGACAAGCAGCGGAAAACATTAGTTAGTGACCTGTAGTGTTCAGAGGCCCTGGGTGGCCCATGCAGGTGACATTAATATAAGGCAGTCTTTCTTCTGAATCTCTTATCCTATATCTGCTTTCCAAAGGGACTAATTGGGGTTATTAGATCTCTCATCTCCATTACAGGTTTTAGGATTCTGATGTTTATCATGTTTTGATAACCTCAGGATCCTAAATGGCTCTCACAGATGACCAGATAACTCATATTCATCTGACATTGGCACTCCTTCATCAGATATTCATGACTAGACTTGAGTAAAGCTAGTCTCACATCCTTTTCCTGGTGAGGAGGGGAGGTGTTAGAAAGCTCTTTATCTCTACCCATCTGCATGACATTTACTACTCTAGTAAAGTTCAAGAGACTTCATTTTTAAGGTTTGTGGGGAAGAACACGGACCTCTTTATACTTGACCACTTCATGAGTCTTCGGGTCTCAAAACTCAGTTTTGTTACCCTTTCACTCCCAGTTACAGGCTCCATGACAGTTTTTGAGGACTAAGAACATGAAATGTTTCAAAAGCAGCATCAGTTAGTCCTGTGCTTAATGCGGGCAGCCTGTGGGCATTTTGTCAAATGCCATCCAGTAGAAGTTTTTCTGATTTTTAAATTATTCTATATCCACATTGTGCAATATGGTAGCTACTACTCACATATGACTGTTGAAACTGAAAACCTGGCTAGTAAGAGCAAGGAAGTAAATTTTTAATTTCAATTAAATTTAATATCCATATCTAGACTGTCTACATTTGTGGCTAAAGGATATTCTTTCCTTAATTGTGGGAAGAATATAGTATAAAGAAAATTGATAAAATTCTTTTTCCATTCTTTAAAATAGAGATACTTAAGTGTAATCAGAAGGAGAAGAAAGAAAGAGAATCCTGGCATACTTTTTTGCATCCAAAAGAGCTAAAGAAAATGAATTCTCATAGATTTATGAGGATTCACCTTTATATACACCATGACTTATTAGAAGTAGGGTAACCACTGCAAATCACTGGGCTAGAAATGTTTAGGGCTCTTCCAGCTCTAAATTATATAATGTCTATGACTCAGAGCTAGGGTGGTCAGGAAAAATAGTTCAAGAAATAAATATATGAACCAAGGCTGTGGCAAAAAAATTCAGCAAAGAACAAATATATGAGGGAGAATGTGAAATTGCAAAGCAAATTTCGTAATCATATGACAAAATGAGCCATTACTGAATTGAGGTCAGTAATAAACAAGATATTTCCAGTCCGTAAAAAGAATTCTTGAGGCTGGGAGCCATATATGCTTTATCTGGATCTTTTTATGGCTTCCCTGGTGGCTCAGATGGTAAAGAATCTGCCTGCAATGCAGGAGACACAAGAGACTCAGGTTCAGTCCCCAGGTCAGGAAGATCTCCTGGAGAAGGGAATGGTTACACATTCAAGTATTCTTGCCCAGATAATTCCATGGACAGAGGAGCCTGGCGGGCTATGGTCCATGTATTCACAAAGAGTTGGACACGATTGAGCAACTAACACTTTTTTAGAGCAAAATGCAATCAATGAAATGAAGTTTCAAAAAATAATGAGTCACAAGTAGTGTTAGCAGTCTTCCTGAGTGGGACCCCAACAAGGGTCCTTCTGCCCAGCACCCTTCAAGCCATCTGAGTTCTGGTCAGGAGCAAAGGAAGGTTTTATTCTTTGATCAGATAATGAAGAGGTGTGGGCCTGTTCTCTTGAGCACCCACTCTCCCAATAGGCAGCAAGTAGGGCTGCTTTATAGGGATCCCTAAAAGTGAGGTTCTTGTGGAGTTGGAGCAGGGGCAGCTGGGCGGCTTAGGCTCCAGATGGCAGTTCTTGGAGCAGCGTCTCTGCACGTGGCCTGCAGCTACCATCTTGGATTTTGTGTCACGCACGGCTTCTGCACGTGGACGCCCAGCCAAGGTGTAGGCTCCACCATTTCTTTTCACAGGAGGAACCCTGGTCTGAAGGGCCAGATACAAGACTCTGCAAATGAGAATTGACTAAGCACTAGGGAAAAGGAAAAAAAAAAAATAATAATGACAAGGTAAGACTTTATTTTATTACCCAGTTCTCTGAGAATTGTTAATGGCCTTTGCTAGTGACAGTTGTGCATTGTGTGTTTTCCTAAAGGAGGGCATTTATTTGATTCCTTGGGTAATTTGATTATTTTGAACTACCCAGTCTTTTAGTTTTCACATAAGTCGGTGTATATTTTCCTTCTAGAAAAATAGGATAATGTGTTTGTATTTGTTTGTAATAGTAACTTGGAGGTGGATGCTATTAGAGATCAATGGATCTCACTTAAAAAATGCTGTAGTCTTAATGAAATGAGAATAACTGTTCTTGGATTCCCATCGTTTTTCTTGGCCACATTAAATGGTCAGTAACTTATTCAGTTCAGTTGAGTCGCTCAGTTGTGTCTGACTCTTTGCGACCCCATGAAACGCAGCACGCCAGGCCTCCCTGTCCGTCACAAACTCCCAGAGTTTACTCAAACTCATGCCCATCGAGTCAGTGATGCCATCCAACCATCTCATCCTCTGTCGTCCCCTTCTCCTCCTGCCCCCAATCCCTCCCAGCATCAGGGTCTTTTTCAATGAGTCAACTCTTCGCATCAGGTGGCCAAAGTACTGGAGTTTCAGCTTCAGCATCAGTCCTTCCAATGAACATCCAGGACTGATCTCCTTCAGGATGGACTGGTTGGATCTCCTTGCAGTCCAAGGGACTCGCAGGAGTCTTCTCCAACACCATGGTTCAAAAGCATCAATTTTTCAGCACTCAGCTTTCTTCACAGTCCAACTCTCATATCCATACATGACCACTGGAAAAACCATAGCCTTACCCACTCCAGTATTCTTGCCTGGAGAATCCCATGGATGGAGGAGCCTGCTAGGCTGCAGTCCACGGGGTCGCAAAGAGTTGGACACGACTGAGCGACTTCAATTTCACTTTCTGACTAGCCGGGCTTTTCTTGGCAAAGTAATGTCTCTGCTTTTTAATATGCTATCTAGGTTGGTCATCACTTTCCTTCCAAGGAGTAAGCGTCTTTTAATTTCATGGCTGCAATCATCATCTGCAGTGATTTTGGAGCCCCCCAAAATAAAGTCTGACACTGTTTCCACAGTTTCCCCATCTATTTCCCATGAAGTGATGGGACCAGATGTCATGATCTTAGTTTTCTGAATGTTGAGCTTTAAGTCAACTTTTTCACTCTCCTCTTTCACTTTCATCAAGAGGCTCTTTAGTTCCTCTTCACTTTCTGCCATAAGGATGGTATCATCTGCATATCTGAGGTTATTGATATTTCTCCCGGCAATCTTGATTCCAGCTTGTGCTTCTTCCAGACCAGCATTTCTTATGGTGTACTCTACATATAAGTTAAATAAGCAGGGTGACAATATACAGCCTTGACGTTCTCCTTTTCCTATTTGGAACCAGTCTGTTGTTCCATGTCCAGTTCTAACTGTTGCTTCCTGACCTGCATACAGGTTTCTCAAGAGGTGGGTCAGGTGGTCTGGTATTCCCATCTCTTTCAGAATTTTCCACAGTTTATTGTGATCCACACAGTCAAAGGCTTTGGCATAGTCAATAAAGCAGAAATGGAAGTTTTTCTGTAACTCTTTTGCTTTTTCGATGATCCAGTGGATGTTGGCAATTTGATCTCTGGTTCCTCTGCCTTTTCTAAAACCAGCTTGAACATCTGGAAGTTCACGGTTCACATTATTGCTGAAGCCTGGCTTGGAGAATTTTGAGCATTACTTTACCAGCATGTGAGATGAGTGCAATCGTGCAGTAGTTTGAGCATTCTTTTGGATTGCCTTTCTTAGGCATTGGAATGAAAACAGACCTTTTCTAGTCCTGTGGCCACTGCTGAATTTTCCAAATTTGCTGGCATGTTGAGTGCAGCACTTTCAGAGCATCATCTTTCAGGATTTGAAATAGCTCAAACGGAGTTCCATCACCCCCACTAGCTTTGTTTGTAGTGAAGCTTTCTAAGGCCCACTTGACTTTATTAGCAGAGATTAAAAAGCTGCCTTTGGAGGAGACATGGCTAGAAGCTTAACTATCGTAGTGTATTTTTTCCTTTTTTTTTTCCTCTTATGGGAGCAGTATTTATTCTGTCGTATCATCAGCACCATACCTTGCAAGGCAGTAGCAGAAAGTTAAAGGACTCAGCATTGCAGCAGCCATCCAGCTTAGGAGGATCCTGACCCCGTATGAACCTCCAAGGGTTGTGCCTTTCCTCTGCTGGCCCCATAGACTGCCATATGCACTGAGCCTGTGGGTTTTAAGCTAGGGAGTGTTAGAAGTGTTCCACTGAAGGCCTTGTCTACTCATTTTCCAGAGGGGTTTTTTCTCTGGGCTTTGTATTAGGCATTTTTTGAGTGAAGAGAACTTGAGTATCCCCTGTATCCTATTTACCATTGTTAGATCTAGCTCTCAATCCTGTCTCTCTTTAAATCAGTGTGGTAGGAGTTCCTTAAAACTTTTGGTATATGGTGGGACATTCACCTAATTTCTGTATAAATATCAATTTCCTACTTATTTTACAGTTATTTATGCATTTTTCCTGGGCTTTCTGGGCTTCCCTTGTGGTTCAGCTGGTAAAGAATCTGCCTGCAGTATGGGAGACCTGGGTTCGATCCCCAGATTGGAAAGATCCCCTGGAGAAGGACATGGCAACCCACTCCAGTACTCTTGCCTGGGGGATTCCATGGCCAGAGGAGCAGGACAGGCTGCAGCCCATGGAATCACAAAGAGTTGGAGATGACTTTGCGACTTTTTCACTTTCATGCATTTTTCTGGGAATTTTAAATGACTGGGAAATTAAATAAATGAATTTCTAATATTAGCCTTAGTAAGAAATTAGCAATAATTAACCTTAAGTATATTGGGTTCAATATACAAATATTAAATGACATATACAGAGGGAAAGGGAGAATGGGCCTTGGAAGAACAGAGAAGATGTATTTACATCTTCTAATGAAGCCTTTTCAATACTCTTACCTCTGTCAATACCCATGGCCCTTCTTAGCTACTGTTACACTTGTGTGTGTGTGTGTGTGTGTGTGTGTGTGTGTTAGTCCCTCAGTTGTGTCCAACTCTTTGTGACCCCATGGGCTGTTGCTGGCCAGGAGCCTCTGTCCATGGAATTCTCAAGGCAAGAATACTGTAGTGGATAGCGATTTCCTTTTCCAGGGGATCTTCCCAACCCAGAGACTGAACCCTGGTCTCCTGCATTGCAGGCAGATTCTTTACTATCTGAGTCCTCAGAAGCTCTTATAATCAGCCTGTGTGTAGGATGTGTGTGTAGGAGGGGAGTGGACTCCACTACTAGACTGTAATCTCTTTAAGATTGAAACTATATCATTAAAAAAATAACTTTCGTTAGATTTTCATTGATTCACCTCTGTACTCTGTATTGATAAACTTTAGATGATTTAGTAGGGGTGCCAACAAGTAGAAAGGAAGCTCAGTGCTAGAAATCTAAAATTGATTTCTTTTGCAGTTTTTCAGTTCCACAAATCATAAAGGGTTCTTGGTGGATTTATTTGGTTGGGAATTCAACTGTGACTCTCTCCCAGTATGCAGGAAATGTTAAAGCTGTGCAATTCGATCAATAATTGTTTTTTCTTCATCTGCAAACATATCTGTTGATATTATGTGATTTAAATACATACATAATGATGCATATTTGCCTAAATATTTCACAAATCTTTATTTTTAGTTAAAAGTTATCATTGTTTGACTGTAAAGATCCTGCATGATCTACAGAACTCTAAGTATTCTGCTTCTCTTTTCCCAGGCCCTGCTTCTATCTAATGTTTCTAGAAAACAGTTTTCTACTGGGGAAATTATTAACTTGATGGCAATAGATGCCCAGCAGCTCATGGACTTGATGACCAACATCAATCTTCTTTGGTCAGCTCCTTTTCAAATCCTGATGGCCATATCACTCCTTTGGCAAGAGCTGGGTCCAGCAGTATTGGCAGGGGTGGCAGTCCTTGTGTTTGTTATACCGATGAATGCTTTAGTTGCAAATAGAATGAAAAAGCTGAAGGTAAGAAAATAATCGCCTCATGTTACATGTGTCAAACAGAAGCTGAGTTTCCAGACTTGATAATAAACACCCAGCTAATTCTCTGAATATGGAAAATAGAGGCTTAAAATGGATATAATACAAATTAATCATTCATTTATTGAACGAGTATTGATTAAGCATCTATCCTGTCAGTCACTGTGCCAGGCACATAAAGTATAGCAGTGAAGAGAATTGAAAGTTCCAGCTCTCCTTGGGTTATTGGGGGAGAAAGGCAATGAACAAGTAAATAAATAGGTAAATAGCCTAACGCCTGGTGTTAATTTGTGTATGAAGAGAGATAATTAGGATAAGGCGATAGAGTAACAAAGAATTTCATTTCACAAACGAGGTCTGGAACAGCCTCAGGAAAGATGATGTATCAGCTGAGTAAGGCAGCAATCCATGTGGATGTCTGAGAAAAAGATATCAAGCAAACAGAATGGTGTGTGGACAGCCTAGAGATGGGGGTATGCTTGGCCTGCCTTAAGAAGTGGCAAGAAGGCTAGTGAGCTAAAGTGAGCTAGGAGTGGCTGCGTGCAGCCAGTGGACAGTAAATGCTTAACTGAATTAATTTTAATATTCTTCCTCTACATTCAGTCAGTCATCTTACTATCAATATATTTTTGACATTTGCTATTTCCAAGACAGTGTGTACTATGCTGTACTGTAGGAATGGGGGAACAAGACCAAGACACAGTTCATTTCTCTGAAGGAGATCACACTGTAATGGGAGAGACAAATGGTTTCCCATGCTAAAGTAACAAAGATAGGTGCAGATGTGTTGCTTATGACAATTATTGTATTATTTTAAATGAATAAAAGGTTAACAGCGTCTTATGTATGGACATGGAAATGAATCAATCATTATTAGAGGAAAAAGTAAATTAGAGAAACACATATGTATATATTATATGTATATATTTATGTGTATATTTGGGCGCTTCCCGGGTGTCTCAGTGGTAAAGAACCTGCCTGCCAATGCACGAGATGCAGGAGATGCAGGTTCGATCCCTGGGTCGGGAAGATCCCCTGGAGAAGGAAATGGCAACCCACTCTAGTATTCTTGCCTGGGAAACCTCATGGACAGAGGAGTCTGGTGGGCTACAGTCAATTGGGGTTGAAAAACTGTTGGACATGACTTAGCAACTAAACAACAAAAATGTGTAATATGTATGTCATGCATTTATATGGTGTATGTGTGTGTATATATATATATATATATATATGTGTGTGTATATATGATCCAGTTTTTAAAATGTGAATATACCTATGCACGTGGATATGATAGTAATAAAGATATATAAATATAGATTTAAATGTATTTGTATAAGCATAGAAATAACCTAGAGAAAAAACACTAGTCTTTCAATAGTAGTTGCCTGTAAAGTGAAATTAGAGGGAAGGAGGGAAGATTTTTTTTACTTATTCCTTTAATATGTTTAGAAGCTAAGAATTTATACCTTCTTTTACATTTTTCTGAATTTTTCAAATACTTACCAAAAGCCTCATTTTTAAAGAAAAGAACTAAGAAATAACATATAACTATAAAATAATTATGAATTACTAAACACATTGGTATTTAGAATAACAGATTTTTAAATGAATAATTTCAAAATATGTTTCTTAATATTCTGGATTTTAAATAATTGTAAGTTAAATTTTTAGGAATGGAATTACATTATTAGGACTTTATCTAGAGCCCTAAAACATCCAAAGAGACTCCAATATTATGTACAATTATTCTAAATTAAAAAAATGCTTTAATCACACAAATGATATAAAGGATGTTTAGCTTGTAAATGTGTACTTTGTTAGATATACAAATACTTATTATTGCATATAACATAATTGTGGCAATATTACTGGAGAAAGTCCTTGATGAAATGGCCAAATAATAATAAGTATTATAAATAAAGTTTTATATATAAATAGTATATTATATAATAGTTATATAATATTTGCAAAAAATATATGTATATATATTTTTGTATATATATGTATGTATATATATATTTGTGATAATAGAAGTACCACAGGAATAAAAATAAGATCTACATATATATAATTGATAGAGTTTGGGGAATTTTTCCCATTTTGATTGAATATAGATATTTTTATTCCATTTATAACAAATTTTTTCTGAATAAATATTATATTTTCTACACTTTTGGAAAGTGTACACCTTGTTTTTATTTTACTGCTGGCTACTTTTAAGTTTTAAAGTATCTACTTATAACTTATCTAACATTAACAGAATAATGTTGTATGAATGTTATAATATAGTTTTCATAAACTGAATTTTGTATAAAATAGAGGAAGTAGATTGAATTTTTTAAATAGTTATGTAAATTAAAGTATTAGCAACCTTTGTCAAATATACTGTCATTTCCTTTCCATTATATAGAAAAATCAAAGGACGAACAAAGACAAACAGATAAAACTGCTCAATGAAATCTTACATGGAATTAAGGTAATAAAAAAAGGACATGCATTTAATTTATCTATTTAGAATATCACAATAAGTTAACCAATAAATGAACCTTTCACCATTCTCAATATCAAAATAATGAAATATGTATAATTTTGAGAGAGCAATTTAGATTTCAGGTATATAAGATTTCTTACGTTGAAATAGTATTTAAATAAAGCCAAATAAAATGTAAGGGTTTTTTTGTTCTCAGCCAACAACTAAACACAAATATCTCAAAAGACACAAAATATTACTCGTTCTAAGGACAGACAATTTGGAATGAAGCAGGGAACAGCGGCAGTAACGCCGTCATCAGTGTGAGGGTAGATGCATGGGGAAAGTGATGAGAGGCCGTTCAGTTTCTTTATACAGAAGAGAAACCATCGTACAAATGCTATTCTATGAAAAAGAGTGAAAGTGTTCATCGCTCCATCATGTCCAACTCTTTGTGACCGCATGGACTAGAGCCCTCAAGATGTCTCTGTCCGTGGAGTTTTCCGGGCAAGAATACTGGAGTGGGTTACCATTCCCTTCACCAAGGGATCTTCCTGACCAAGGGATCGAACCCAGGTCTCCTGCAATGCAGGCAGATTCTTTACTGTCTGAGCCACTTACCTGGCTATTCTATGAAAAGTATGTTACCGATTATTTGTTTCCTAGAAAAACTACCTCCACTCCACACCACTAACATTTTCTCTGTGATAAAATGAGTGAAGCCTTATAAATTTTGATTAGAGATATCCCTCAATTTTGGAGAAGGAAATGGCAGTCCACCCAGTATTCATGCCTGGGAAGTCCCATGGACAGAGGAGCCTGACGGGCCACAGTCCATGAGGTTGCAAGAGGAGGACGCAACTTACGCCAAAACCACCACCACATTCCTCAATTTACAATGGCTTTATATCCAGATATACCATCATAAGCTGAAAATATCATCGTCGAGAATGCACTTAATACACCTCTCATACTTATTACCATAGTTTAACATATGCTTACATCACTTACATTAGACCACAGTTGGGCATAATCATCTGACACAGAGCCTATTTTATAATAAAAGTGAAAGTGAAGTTGCTCAATCGTGTCCTACTGTTTGCAACCCCATGGACTGTAGACTACCAGGGTCCTCTGTCCATGGGATTTTCCAGGCAAGAATACTGGAGTGGGTTGTCATTTCCTTCTCCAAGGGATCTTTCCAACCCAGGGATGGAACCCGGGTCTCCTGCATTGTGGGCAGATGCTTTACCATCTAAGCCACCAGGCAAAGTGTTGAAAAGTTCACTAATTTATTGAATACTGTACTGAAAGTGAAAAAAACACTGGTAGTATGGTTGTAGAATGGTTGGTAGTATATTGGTTATTTATCCTCTGGATTGTGTGGCTGCCCAGCACCATGGCAGACTATTATATCACATAGAACTAACCTGGGAAAAATATCAAAATTCAAAATTGGAGGTGTGATTTCTATTGAATGAGTATTGCTTTCACACTGCCCTAAAGTTGAAAAATCCTAAATTGAATTGCTGTATATCAGAGATCTTCTGTGTATAATTTCAAATCGTATTGCACTTGGATTATAGCTCATCAGATTTTTCTAAAGCACAAAATTTGCAAAGTTCACATGGAATTTCCTTCTGACATTTAAAACTCCATTGGACATTTCCATCCACCTGCAGTGCGGGAGACCTGGGTTTGATCCCTGGGTTGGGAAGATCCTCTGGAGGAGGGCATGGCAACTGACTCCAGTAGTCTTGCCTGGAGAATCCCCATGGACAGAGGAGCCTAGCAGGCTGTGGTCCATGGGGTCACAGAGAGATGGACACAACTGAGCGACTAAGCACAGTGCAGTTCAGTCGTGTCCGACTCTCTGCGACCCCATGGACTGCAGCAGTCCAGGCTTCCCTGTCCATCACCAACTCCCGGAGCTTGCTCATATTCATGTTCATCGAGTTGGTGATGCCATCCAACCATCTTATCCTCCATCGTCCCCTTCTCTGCCCTCTGTCTTTCCCAGCATCAGGGTCTTTTCAAATGAGTCAGTTCTTTGCATCAGGTGGCCAAAGTACTGGAGTTTCAGCTTCAGCATCAGTCCTTCCAATGAATATTCAGGACTGATCTCCTTTAGGATGGACTGGCTGGATCTCCTTGCAGTCCAAGGCACTCTCAAGAGTCTTCTCCAACACCACAGTTCAAAAGCATCAATTCTTCAGCACTCAGCTTTCTTTATACACAAATAAATTATTTATCCACAGAATAAACCCATTATATGTACATACTGATTCACCTTAGAATCAATCAATGATATGCTGCATTGTGCTGTATAACATTTTTACAAAAATATAAATTACTGAAGTGAAAGACATTGTTAGATTGAAGATACTTTGAAAGGAGACTGATAATCCATGAATAGCAATATGTAACTGAGGTTTAACTCAGATTCTTCTATAAAGTCACACATCCTCAAAGTATGTGATCCAGGTGCATCTTGCATCTCTTTGTGGGTTAACTGAGATGCCCAGGATCCATTAGAAAATAGTGATGTATGTTTATATGCTGTAAGTATTGATATTCATAAAATGAAATTTGTATTATCAGTAGAACTAAGACAATGTAGATAAAAGAAATTTTCTCAAGATCTAAGCAAAGTTCAAGATTTAAAATAGCAGTAAATACACTAGAATATTGGAAGAGATCCAAATGGAAATCAGTTAGGGTAGTTTAAAAGTGGAAGCAGTTTGCATCCTTGGTGTTTGAAAACAGGTGTCCTAAAGCCTCTCTCTAACAATGACAGTAGCTTAGCATTTATTGAACATTTTCTGTATGTCACACACTGTACTTATCACTTTATATCTGTTTCCTCATATAATTCTTATAAACCTAAAGAAAAAAATTTCTCATCTTCATTTTACAAATAAGGAAACAAAGTATCTGAGCAGTTGAGGGTCATGTCTTAGTTCACAGAGATGGTGAGAGATTATTAGGGATTTCCAGAGAAGCAGGGCTAACAGGATTCATAGACATATAGATAGATGAATAAATAAACAAAGATTTATTTTAAGGAACTGGCTTATGAGTATAGGGAGTGGCTTGTCTGAAATCTGTTGAGCAGGCTGGAAATTCCTGCAGGACTTGATGCTACAGCCTTGAGTCTGGAGGCAAAACTCCTTCCATCTCAGAGAACCGTAGTTTTTTTCTCTTGAGACCTTCAGCTGATTAGATTGGGCTCACTCATCTAAGGAGCTTCCCAGGGGGCTCTCGTGGTAAAGAACTTGTCTGTCAATGCCGATGCAAGACATGTAAGAGAAGCAGGTTTGATTCTGAGGTCAGGAAGATCCCCTGGAAAAGCAAATGGCAACCCACTGCAGTATTCTTGCCTGGAAAATCCCTTGGACAGAGGAGCCTGGCAGGCCACAGTCCATAGAGTCACAGAGTTGGACACAACTGAAGCAACATAGCATGTTACACCCATTTAATGGAGGGCAATCTTCTTTATTTAAAGTTTAATGGTTTAAATGTTAATCAGATCTAAAAATTACCTTCACAGTAACATCTACTGGTATTTGATAAAATAACTGGGCAATACAACCTAGCCAAATTTACACATAAAACCAACCATCACAAAAAACTAAGATCATGGCATCCAATCCAATCAGTTTATGGTAAATAGAGGGGAAAACAATGGAAACAGTGACAGATTTTATTTTCTTGGGCTCCAGAATCACTGTGGTCAGTGACTGCAGCCAGGAAATTAAAAGATGCTCCTTGGAAAGAAAACTATGATAAATCTAGACAGCATATTAAAAAGCAGAGACATCATTTTACTGGCAAAGGTCCATATAGTCAAAGGTATGGTTTTTACAGTAGTCATGTACGGATGTGAGAGTTGGACTATAAAGAAGGCTGAGTACAGAAGAATTAATGCTTTTGAACTGTGGTGTTGGAGAAGACTCTTGAGATTTCTTTGGAAAGCAAAGAGATCAAACCAGTCAATCCTAAAGGAAATCAACCCTGACTATTCACTGGAAGGACTGATGCTGAAGCTGAAGCTCTAATACTTTGGCCACCTGATGTGAAGAACTGAGTCATTTGAAAAGACCCTGATGCTGGGAAAGATTGAAGGCTGGAGAAGGGGATGACAGAGGATGAGATGGTTGGATTGCTTCATCAAGTCATGGATAAAAGTTTGAGCAAACTCCAAGAGACAGTGAAGGACAATGAAGCCTGGTGTGCTACTGTCCATGGGGTCACAAAGAGTTGGACATCACTGAGTGAATGAACAACAACAGAAGAGACCTGGAATTTGAATGCAGGCCTGTCTAACTCTAAAAAGGATGTGGTAAGCCATTGCATGATTCTACTTCTCCATGTTTTCCATCTCAGAAAATAGTTTACAATCGCAAAACACTTGTAACCTTTCAGAAAATGGTCTGACATCCCAAGACATAAATTTTCAAGAAATTGGGAGGCTGGGGGAGAAGCTTAACTAGTAAGAGATGTGAAAAGAATAGAATGGAGAGTTGGACCAGTGGAAAATTTGTCAGGATTTAGCTAGACAGAGGGCTTCCCTGGTGGCTCAGACATGTCCATAATGCATCCATAGACAGAGTCAAACATACTTGAGCGACTATCACTTTCACTGTCAAGCTTGACAGAAACTGCTGTGGAGCTCATGGCAGGAGCTGGGATGTTGTCCAAGTCTGGCTCAGGAGTAAGCTAGTAGTGGGTAAGAGAGACATAAGAGTGGGGAAATGGTGATTTCCTCCTCCCACTCACCCTAGAAAAACACCACAGGAAATGTTTTGACTCAGTTGAAAACAGGAGTAATTTACTTCATGGGTACTGTTTTTACCTTCACAGTTATGAGTGTGTGTGTGTTACAGTGTGTGTATTTGCACGCGTGCATGTTTTTTATTCCTTCTATGATACTGATTGTCATCATCTGACTTCTTTACAGATTCTCAAACTTTATGCATGGGAACCCTCCTATAAAAAGAAGATTATTGAAATTCGAGAACAGGAATTGGAAGTTCAAAAATCAGCTGGGTATCTTGCTGTATTTTCCATGCTAACTTTAACTTGCATTCCATTCTTGGTGAGTGTGTATATTATTTCTTGTTTTGATTTCAAATTTGATTTGCATATTCACCTTCAAATTCCCTGGAATTAAGATTTCCAAAGTGAAGTCTTCTATATCTAAATTTAAATTTTCAACAAATGCAGTCATTAATCTGTAGAGATGAGAGATATGAAAGTTTTAAAGATGGGGAAAATTTTTTGGTGCATTTTAATTGGTCTGTATTTTTTATATTTAATAAGATTTTACATCTTTGTAAATTTTTCATAGATTGAACATATGCTATTCTCAATCTTAAAAAATATAACCTATATTTCAGAGTCCCATTTCAGCTCTATTATTTTTCATGACTAATCCCTTTTAAGCAAGACTGAAAGGCACTCTACATAGAGTTGGAAAGGGACATTACATTTATTGAGCGTTTCTACTGTGTATCAGACAAGTTATATGCATCTTATTTCATTCTTGCAATAATAAGGTATTTTTTCATTTCACAAGAGGAAATGGAAATAGTTTGGAAGTATCCTTAAAGTTATAGAACTAGTATTTGTAGGTGAATTGATATGAATTGAAGTCTCTTTCTGTCACTTCATGCAAATATTGGGAATCTCATGCTATTTAAAGAGTATAAATTGCCTTGAGATATTGAAGCAGTAGATGAAAGCCAAAGGATAAGAAAACTATGTATAACTGAAGGATCAATTTTAACCACTCTCAGTAGTGATGGGGTCAGGAAACATTCTATATGTCTCCCCTGTTGTTAATTTAAAATATTATTTTTTATTTAAACAAATGTGGATATTATGAAAGTAAAAGCAATATTTACATTTGGAATACTTTAGTAAAAATATCCAGGAAGCATTTGCTTAAGACAGTCTTATGTACATGATAAATAGTCAATACAGTCTCATGCATAAATGAACTTTTCTGCCTTTTCTAAATGAAACTTATGCAAGTAAATATAAATCTTACTAGTCATGATTTATTTATACATTCTTCAGTTAATATTAAGACACAGAGAAAGTAAAATTTCTGCATATGAGACAATAGGTATGCATGCATCACTGGAAAATTTACATAAAACTCCATTTTGAAGGAAAAAATGAACTGCTGTATGTTTTAAATGGGGATAATTACTCTAGTGAAAATGTGCCATGTCAAAGAAGGGAGCTGGACCACATGTTCATAGGATATCATTATCTAAGATACTCAATTGTATGATCTGTACTAAACATTTACTTCATATTCTTCAGCAATAGTACTAAATAGTACCAAATTTTGGTAAACAACAACAAAGATTATTGAAGATTTCTTTCCTAATTTTGAGTCTGTAATTAATAATTGCACAATTGAAGAAAATTACATGTCTATTTTTAAGGTGTCCCTGGCAACTTTTGGTGTCTATTTCTTACTGGATGAAGAAAACATTTTAACAGCCACTAAAGTGTTCACATCTATGTCTTTGTTTAATATCTTGAGGCTTCCTCTGTTTGATTTACCGATGGTGATCTCAGCTGTGGTCCAGGTACATCCAAATTATCCTTACACTGAGAATCATTCCTCTACTGAAATCTTTAGTTTTGCATATTTCCTTTCTTAATCTTTTTTAAAATTTCGCTTTTTGTAGTTGTTTTACAATGCTTTCAAAATTGCCCTAAATTAATGAGCAATAGAGAATATTATAGGATGAAAAGAATCACGTCTTCTTCGCCTGTGCTTTTCGTCTATAAAAATGACTTTTAAGCATTTCAACATGTGACATTGTTTTCTTTGCTAAGTGTTAGTTCTCTCGTTTAGCTTTTAATATTTGGTGTTTGACACTATGCCATCAAAGGGTTTATTTTCTGTTTTCAATTGAAAAATTTTAAGTAAGTGATTTGCACAGTACTAGTCTGAATTTTCCCAGGGTTCAGCAAAACTTCATCTGTGCTGAAAGAATAAACTAGGGAGAAAAGTGCGCTGATAATATCAGTCTGCCAACCAACCTTGTATAAGGTATCTGGTTTGGCCTGCTTTTATTGTAACCTCCAATCACTGAAGCCTCTTTAGATGCTATGATGATAGAAGGTAGCTAAAACCATAGGGAACCCAAAGAACTGAGTTCTTTGATCCCCTTACCCCTAGATTTTCTCAATTAAATTTTTTCAATATCAGGTTTGGGCACTCACCCATCAAAACTTTTTCAAGTCTGGGTTCATAAACAAAGTGAATTTTTGCTTACTGGAACTAGCTCTTTGATCTAAGAACTTTTCCTTTTAATTTATATAAATTGAGATCTATAAATTATATCTGAATGAAGAGTAACATAATTCTATAGTAAATAGCACGTAAGCTATTTTTGTTCCAGAATACTGTTTTTATATTCTTTTACTAATAATCACCAGCAGAGGGCGGAGAAGTACTATCTTTTAATATGTTTCACAGCACACTTCTCTTAAAAAAATATTCTTAGAATAAAGGTTCTGTTTTGCTTTTGAAATTATGTTCTAGCTAAAGGTCTGGTATCCCAGAGTGTTTTCCAGCTCCTAGTGGTATGCTACTTCTGTCACTAAACAAATAAGGAGAACAATTGTCCAAAAAAAAAGAGAAAAAGAACCAACCTTGCATACTGATAGGACACACTTGGTAAACAAAATCGCAGCTTTTAATTACATCTTATCCATTAACAGTAGACATATCCTAACATAAAGTGAATAAAAATGTACTAGAGGTTTCATGCAAGTCAGTATCAGGGGAAAAATGACTATTTATCCTATCTGTAGCAAAACATTTATAGCTATTCTATTAATTAAATGTTACCATTGCCAAAACTATTACTTTGTTTATGCCCACAAGCAGAATTCATTCAACCAAACTGAAGTCGCTCTTAAAAACTAATTATTCTATGATTATTAATTAATCAGTTATCATGTTTTTGCTCGAATGTTAAGGAGAATTTTTGGTTTCTAACTTCTCATGTTTTCCTGCATATATATATTTGTTTTGATTTTTGATCCTTGAAACTTCTTTTTCTTTATCGATGGGCTTATTTATAAACATTAAAACAATGCAAATCATGCTTGCTGAATGTTTATATCAATATCACCAGTTTACATCAAAAACTTTTAAATGCTTTTTAGTTTAACTTCTTCTTGAAACCCAAAAATTCCATTTGCGTTTATTTTGATAGACAAGAATATCACTGGTTCATTTGGAAGATTTTCTCAACACTGAGGAACTTCTTCCACATAGTATTGAAGCAAACTACATAGGAGGTTAGCAGTTCTTTTTTGTGTTTAATATTTATTTGACTTCTGGGCTGAAGACAATTGATTCTAAGATACATTTCTGTATTTATTTTTCTTCCTAGATCATGCCATTGGTTTTACAAATGCTTCCTTTTCCTGGGATAAAACAGGGATTCCAGTATTAAAAGAGTAAGTCATGATTTGGGGGAAATTAAAAACAAAACAAAAAAATTAGCATAGATTCTATCATGCTTCATGTGTTTATTTTTTAGAGTTTTTAAGCAGAAGATGAATCTATTGGAATTTGTGAAGATTTTTTAAAAACCTCTCACTGCATCTTTCATTTTTATGCTTGTTTTACAATCTTTTTTACCGCCTGTTCATTTCCTCTTTTTACTTTGCAGCATTTACTGCTTGCATTTTGAAAGGTTGGGTGTTTGTAGACTAATGTAGGACAATGTGAATAGCAGCAATTTCAAGGATGATGCCCTGTATATAGTGACTTGTGATACAGTGACTTTTCTGGGAATATACATTAAAGACAGTTATAACAGAACTTCCTATATCATCTCTTTCTTTATTTGTTGTGCAGCTTGAACATAAAGATTCCAGAAGGAGCTTTAGTGGCTGTTGTAGGGCAAGTCGGGTCTGGAAAATCATCTGTGCTTTCTGCAATTCTGGGGGAAATGGAGAAACTAAAAGGAGCAGTCCAAAGAAAGGTAACGTCAACAATGCATTCTTTGCACATCTCCTGGTGTAATGGACTACAGCCAGCACATCATTAGTGTCAATAAGAATTTATCAAGTTGAATTGAAGAAAGAAGTATTTAATGAGCATTTCTAGTTTGTAACAAACATTTAAATTTCCACAGAAATTGATTAGCTATGGATGGATTAGTCAAAGCATTCTGTCCTCCATATACTTCAGCAAATCATTTAGGAATGCTTATGGTAATTGTTTGATGATATTAACTAAATTGCAACCAATTATGGAGAAACAAATGTGGTTTATAATATAATTTGATTAGGTTTCTAATTATCATTCATTGCAATGTTTCCCAAGTAATTACGGCCATTCCATTTCTAAGAAATGGTGTAGTTGCTCACAGGAAGGATCTCTGACCTAGGAAAACCTCAGGAAAATAATAATTATTAATAGCTTACATTTAAATTTCAGCATTTGGACTCTGGAGAGGTCTACTTCCAGCCATTTGTTCTATTCTTAAAGGTCAATAGGAATAAGAATTCAACAAGTTCTTCATCAGCTACTTCTTTTTTGAAGTACTAGGCTATCCAGTGAGTTTTTCCTTAGACCTAACTACCTAAGAAGGTAAAATATTACCTAATCACTCCTTCTCACTTCTGACAAGATGGAGAGGGTCTGTGGATATGAAACCAGTGTCTTCACTGCTTTTTTTTTTCTTTAGGAAAAATCAACTCCAGATCCTTTTACTTTTGTTCATGATATATCATTCCTTGTGTCTATATTTATTCTCCTCTGGAGAAGGAAATGGCAGCCCCCTCCAGTATTCTTGCCTTGAAAATCCCATGGACAGAGGAGCCTGATGGGCTACAGCCCCATGGGGTTACAAAGAGTCAGACACGATTGAGCAACTAAGCCTGTCTTTATATCTTTCCTGATTCTAGGTCTTTAGTGATTAATTGGTAAAGAATCCACTTGTAATGTGGGAGACCTGGGTTCAATCCCTGAGTTGGGAAGATCCCCTGGAGAAGGGAATGGCAACCTGCTCCAGTATTCTGGCCTGGAGAATTCCATGGGCTGTATAGTCCATGGGGTCGTAAAGAGTCAGACACAACTGAGTAACTTTCAAGTTCAATTTCATGTCTTTATATCTTTCCTGATTCCAGGTCTTTAGTGATTAATTTTGTATTTTTTTATTTTTCTCATTATTACTGTTTCTTAGTTTGGAATCAAGCATAATTTCAATTTTTCTGATAAGATTACACTTAATAAATACCACTACTTTTAACTTTAACTATACTATCTTTTCTCCTTATGTTCTCTTTAATGATTACAATCAGCCATTTGTCTGTTGATCAAGATGACTATAAATTTTCCTAGGCCAGTAAGTATCCTTTAAAAATATAATACTTGTCATATTGGGATATATGATTTTACTGAAATATTGATTTTGTTTTCATTCAGTTTCTTCAATTTTCACAAAGTGACTATTGAGCATATACTGTGTGCCTGGCACAGTACCAAGGAAATAAACATGAATATATGCTACTTTTCTTAAAGAGTTCATAGTCAAGTGAGGGAGATACTAAGGTCAATTACAACAAATATTTAGATTTTTGAAATGAAACAGTATAAAAAGCAACAAATTCTGCTTTGAAGAGTTAAAAAAATAATCAAAGTAGGCAGCCTTTTATTTAATCTTGAAAAATGATTAGGAGTTGATCAAGATAAATTGATCAACAAGTTGATCAAGATAAATTGATCAACAAGTTGATCAATTTTAAGTTTCATCCAATACATAAATTATAATAATAAACTTAAATTTTAAGGAGCAGATTGAATAAGATAATGTGCAAAGACCTAGACTAGTTCTTGACACAGAGTCAGCTGGCTCCCTAAGAATTTTTGTGGTTATTGTTATCTTCATTATGATTGTTGAGGGGCTCGTGGTAAGACTTAAAGATTATTTCTGATACTTTTGTGGATTCATAGTTAGGAAAGTGTTCATAGTGATAATAGAAACCATAACATTGCTATTACTAATCATAAAGTAGAGAGGACACACTTTGTTTATATTAAGCTAGGGATAGACAGTATTATCTGTCTATATAACTGGCCACTTTGTTCTTTAGGAAGCCTATTGGTCTGGATCAGTGGCAAGATTTTAATTATATCACATTCTGAATTATTTCACATTCTGTACTCTCAGTTATTTCCTAAAACATGTCTAATCCTAAATTTGTAAGTATTACCCTGATTATCTCTAATTTAATAGTAATGGGGTTCCCTGGTGGCTCTGATGGTAAAAAAAAAGTCTGCCAGCAATGTGGGAGACCCCACATTCCCAATCCGTGGGTTGGGAAGATCTCCTGGAGAAGGGAATGGCAACCCACTCCAGAATTCTTCCCTGGAGAATTCCAAGGACAGAGGAGCCTGGAGGGCTACAGTCCATGCATGGGGTCACGAAAAGACGGACACCACTGAGTGACTGATGCTTTCACTTTCAATCATAATAATGGCATGGCCAACCTAACATTTAGTATTTATAAGGTGCTTTTGTTTACATCTTTCTGTTTCTCAAGGTTTCACATTCTCAACTGTTTGATGCATATCATTACAGTGTTCAAATTCTAAGATCCCCTATTCTCAGTATCAGAGGTTTTTATCAGACATCATTCATGCAGCATATTCAATATTCAGTGTTCTTTGGTGGAACATCAGAGATTTAGAGTCCATTTTTTAATTAACCAAACTGCTATTGGAGTTTTATTACTAAGAATGAAATGAAACAAATACACATTTTCATTTGTATGTGAGATGTGATAATTATAATGATAATACAAGGAAAGTTTTATATCTCTGTGAAAATTTATCAACTCTTTTTCAGCTCCTGTTATACCAATACATCAAGTCCATATTTCTCAATGTAGCATTTAGTTCCTATTTTATATTATATGCCATTTTCCCCTGTTCTGCATCTTCTTTCCTATGTTCTTTACCCTCTGTTCTCCTTATCTTGCCTGATGTATATCAAGTATTCAGAATCTCCATCACCTGAGGACTGATTTATTATGCTATCCTAATCAAAGGTTATTCACTAAGTAAGGTAGTTCAAGAGCAATTACTTTTGTGTTCAAGATCAAGTCAGATCGAATTATATTGTTTTGGCTCAAAATCCATTCTGTGTCTTACTTGCTCAACAAAGAAGAATTAAAAGTTAATCTTTTAAACAAACAGTTGGTAGAAATCAAAAGACTGGTAGTTACATACAGATCTATGTCAGAAAGTACTTTAAATGTGCAGTATTGTTAGAGTGAGCAATAATCAGAACACTCAAGTCAGTGTTGGATAGAGTCCATGGGGTAGATTCAAAGGTGAGTCTCTAGTTCAAATACTGGGAGTCCTTTAGAAGACAAAGGTTAGTTAAAAGAATATTTCATGCATCAGAGTCATATTCAGGAATAATGTCAAGACATCAGATTATCAGAAAATGAATTTAAGAGCAGTGAGTGCCTGGAAGACACAGCAATGTGGTGTCCAGAGCCCCCTTCTAGGGGGCTTGCCACAAGCTTTGGGAGTACATCAGACACATTAGCACCTTCATGATGGCCTGCTGGGTTCCAACCTTAAAGGCCAGGCCAGTTCAGCCTAACAACAGAATCCCTCTCCTGGGTGATAACACTTCCAGGGCTCTCTGGAAGACTGACCAAATCTTTCTTGGATCTGGGTCACCATGTGACTTGCCCCTCTATCCAATCCTGCTTCTCCATTTCCTTTCCATAAGAATTCCACAGGAATTCATCCCTCCAAAACAACTTGCACCCCAACTTCAGTGTTATGGGCCGAATTGTCTTCTCCCCATATTCATATGTCAAAGTTCTAACCCCCAATACCTGAGAATATGACTGTATTTGGAGATAGGGCCTTCCAGGGGGCCACAAGTTAAAATAAGGTTAATAGGGTGGGCCCTTTGGCTGATATCTTCAAAGAAATTAAGACACATACTCAAAGGGAAGGCCGTGTGAAGACTGGGGAGAAGACTGCCATCTTCAAGCTAAGGAGATCGGTCTGAGGAGAAACCAGCCATGCCGTCCTGTTCATGATGCCGGTTGTCTTGCTGTTCACACTTTGCACAGAGTTCGCTGAACCCAGGGTAGGCCAGGTGCAAAAGAGGCTGGAAGAAGATGCGAAGAGCGGCAGGAAATAAAGACACGTTTATTCTCTCCTGGCTGGCACAGCAGCCCTGGCAGTAGACATTACGCTATTTTCTCTCCTCTCATGGCTGACCCAACAGACACAGCCCTGACGCAGCAGTAACGCCGCCATTTTCTAGGTGGAGCTCACACTGGTCACAGCTTGTGACCAATCAAGGACCTCCTGATGCGCATGCGCGGTGCTATAAATGATCTCCGCTGTTACATAGTCATTGTTTATAAACTGTGGGGTGAGAGAGTCTGGACACACCATCTTGGCTCATTTACTCTCTCCTCACATGTGCCAACGCCTTGATCTCAGAATTATGAGGGAAAAAAAATTCTATTGTTTAAGCCACTGAGTTCATGGTAGCTTGTGAGGGTAGGAAGAGCTGACTGGTAAACTCAGTGTCTGCCAGAAATCTCACCAGGGACCTTTGATAGAAAGGAAATGGGTTGCCTTTTCTTTCTCCAGGGGATCTTCCCGACCCAGGGATCAAACCCGGGTCTCCTGCATCATAGGCAGATGCATTTAGTGTCTGAGCCACAAGGGAAATCTTGGTAGAAGCTTCTTCAAAGTAAGTAAAAAACAAAGTAATTCATTTGAAGGAGCCTCTAATAAACATACATAAGGTTAAAATAGGATATAAGATTAAAATATATATGGAATATATTTACATTTAAGAAATAATCTAATTTTTTTAAAAAAATTCAATTTAAAGGAAGCAAAACCATGGACAAATATGTTCCCTTTATCTGGCACATGCAAGTTCTCCTTTTCCCCTGTTAAGAGTATTTCTTTTATTTATTTCTTTTTTAGGGCTCCGTGGCTTATGTTTCCCAGCAGGCCTGGATTCAGAATTGCATTTTGCAAGAAAACATTCTCTTTGGCTCTGTCATGCAGAAGCAGCTTTATGAGAGAGTTTTGGAAGCCTGTGCCCTCCTTCCTGATTTGGAGCAGTTACCCAACGGAGATCAAACTGAGATTGGAGAAAAAGTAAGGAAAATATATTTTATCCTATGCAGGAATAACATTCCAGTCAGCTGCACTAGTAAAACATCTATAGCCCTTTTACTGAGGTCTTGAAGAGCTACACAGCTGTAATTTTTAAAAGTTAGTGTAGAAGTCCTATGAAAGAAATGGCAGTATTAAAGATGAATAATTTTTTTTTATTGACTACTTGGAAAGCAGATTAAAAATCAGCAGGAAATTCTGTTGTTAGTGCCTATACAGGGGAATGAAAGCCCATCAAGTGGATCATGAACACTTGGCCTTAGTTTCTGGCATAATGCTGTTCGCTGTCTAATGAGGGAGTAGCAGTTTTGTTTCTTTGTGGATCTCTTGTGCAGGAAGCCAAGCCTAGGAGAGTAGCAGCAGAGCCCCAGTCCACAATGGTGGCACCGAGAGACTCCAACAAAGCTCTGTTCCAGGTTCACACATTCTTCCTTAGGAGGAGCTTGTTTCCCAGACACCATATTCTTTGTTCTATTTATTTTCATCCAGTTAATGAATAGTTATCATGCTGCCCAGTGTTTGTGGTTAAAAACAAAACAAAATAAGATATCACAAGTCAAATAATGAACCCCAAGAGATTATCCCCAACCCTTGACTAAAATCTCCATTAATTAAACATGAATGCAAAAGCAGCCTCTGCCTACGATTCAGATGTACTATGAAGATAAGTAAATAATCCTTAGTGTTTTGAATTTCTGAGAAGAGAGTTAGCATAACGTTGTTAAGCGTTTTTACCTTGGCCTCCTATTATTTAATTGTCTTGTTATATAAATTGGAAACTATCAACGAAATTGTAGAAAGTGCCAGGATTTAAAATCTAGGGTTTACACTTTGCTGTACATCTGAAACTAACACAACATTGTAAATCTTCTATATTTCAATAAAATATAAAATCTGGGACAAGGTAGATCTTACCTTTTAACTAGACTTACATTGTTTTTATTCATAACCTGTTACTTTGCAGATGTATGTTTTCGAAGTGTTAAGTAGATTTAATTTTTTGCAACCTCTGTGTTTTTTCTGGCATCTTCATTATCCCTCTAGGCAATAGCAGCGTAGCTAAAATGATAAAGAAATGCAACTTCTTCAAACTTGTTAATACAGGTTGAACCTTTTGCTGATAAAGTCAACCTCTAATAATATGAAATAGCTAACACATGCATGCATACTCAGTCGCTTCAGCCGTGTCCGACTCTTTGCAATCCTATTGTAGCCCACCAGGCTCCTCTGTCCGTGGGATTCTCCAGGCAACAATACTAGAGTATGTTGCCATGCCCTTTTCCAGGTGATCTTCCCAATCCAGGGATGAAACCAGCGTCACTTGTGTCTCCTACATTGGCCGGCAGGTTCTTTACCACTAGTGCCACCCGGGAAGACCAAAGTAGCTAATCGTATGTAACTAAAAAATTAAAGTGGAAAATTCAAAATGTGAAGTATAGATTTAATATAGTCCTTAAGTGTTATTACCACTTATAAATTCTGTTTTTTATATTTTATAATCAAATTTCTCCCAATCTGATGATGGACCTTAAAAATGTAATTGAATATTTCAGAAGAAAATCTGTTTACAGCTGTTTATGGTCCATGGGGTCGCAAAGAGTTAGACACAACTTAGCAACTAAAACAATGAGATGAAAAAGATAATGAATGTAGGATTTTCTTCACTTTTATTATCTTTTTCTTTGACATAATTCAATTGAACACAAATATTTATTAATCTGTTATTTGCCCTATTTCTACAATGGAGTACCTAAGGGTGAGCAAGAGAGCTATCACTTTGTCTTCCAAGGATTGGAATCAACTGGATCTCTGCCAATGATGTTATCAATTGCCTTTACCAGTATTTATTTGGACACTATGTGCTGGGAGTGCAAGGATAAACTAGGTAGGAGTGGATAGGAGAATGAGATGCTGACATGAGTATTGCTATTTCTAGCAATGGATGAGTAAACAGAAAACTGTAAGACAAGAAGGGAGGGAAGGAATCGCTTTACCTGAAACTCTGGGTAGAAGATTGATTTCAAAGAATACTTGCAGTGTGTAGCTTTTGAGTTGCAAGGTGGAGGGTGTGGGTGCCCAAGCGGAGTGAACACTCTCTGGGCGGGCAGGAAAAGGCAGGCTAGTCTGATTGTAGGTCAGTCAGTTGAGGGCAGCATTGGGTGAGAGTTTGAAAGATGAGTTAATGTCAAAATCTAAGTGTCTTGGATTTCTACTAAGGAATTTGCTGTTGCTCATGAATGATGAGAGGAGAAAGATGTGGCTATCCAAGATTTTAAGCAAAATGACATTATTGCAGGATACATGATGACAAGTCAGAGGACGGATTAGCGAGAGAAGTGATTGAGTGACAATAGCTAATGTGTATTGTGTCTCTACTCAGTATAGGATTCATCCTAGATATTTTAAGCTCATTAAATGCTCATGACAAACCCATGAGTTGGAGACTGTTACATTCACACATACTGACAGATATATGTATCGTATCACTTTGTTGTATTTATGTATCATATTACTTTGTAGGTATTTTTTTGCTCTTGGCTCCTTTGCTAGAATATGACCTCCCCATGACAGAGCCTCCGTTTCATTTATCATTAAATCCCAAGTGCTAGCATAGCTCTCCACCTGGAGAGGGAATAGCAACCTACTTCAGTATTCTTGCTGGGGAATTCCATGGAGGGAAGCAGGCTACAGTCCATGGGGTCGCAAAGAGTCAGACATGACTGAGAGACTAACACTTTCTTATTCTTTAACAGCTCTCAGAACATAGGAGATATTTGTTGATTAGAGGGAAGATGAGAAAGGCGAAGAAGCAATGGCATTTTACAATTATAGGGCACTGGCTCGGTTCTATGCTGCATGGAGAGCTTTTAAACCAGATCTGTAAACACTAAATATAAAATAAATCAAGTAAATTGGGCCTGGCCACATAATTCTCCATACATGGCTGTGCATGTCGATTCTAATTCTCACATCGAGTGATGTATATTTCTTATTCTTGCTTCTTAAGAGTTGTACTTTTGCCAACAAGACTTGTACTAATCTTTCTACAGAAGAAAATTGGACATGTTGATTACTGCTTTGATAATTTAGCTATTATTTTCCATTTCCTATATGTCAGTTTAAAAATGATCACCAGTGTCAGTATATGAATGACAGCCAAAAGTCTCCTTTAATATTCCACAGGCACGACCTTTCAGAGGTAAGGGATTGGACATTCTTTTCTCCATAACTGTTAGTGTCTACTTTTTAAAAGCAAGTAATGAAGAGAAAGCAGATATATCTGCTAATTTGCACAAATTAATGGCACTAGGAAATAGAGGCTTTTGGAATTTCAGGATAAAGAAAGGTTGAAATGTTAATCCTGAGTTATTACCTATCCCCGCTACAGAGGAGAATTTGGACATAACTATGTGTTCTTTGGGGGCTTCCTATGTGGCTCCATGGTAAAGAACCTACTTGCCAATGGAGGAGACCTGGGTGAGATCCCTGGGTCAGAAAGATCCCCTGTAGAAGGGAATGGCACCCACTCCAGTATTCTTGCCTGGAGAGTCCCATGGACAGAGGAGCCTGGCGGGCCACAGTCCTTAGTGTCGCAGAGTCAGACACGACTGGAGCGACTGAGCACACACTCATGCATGCATGTGTTCTTTGAGATTCACACATTTTTCCCTATTTTTTTTTTCTTGCTTCATTTTCAGGGTGTGAATATAAGTGGTGGACAGAAGCATCGAGTGTGTCTGGCCAGAGCTGTCTACAGTGGGGCTGACATCTACCTCCTAGATGATCCCTTGTCTGCAGTAGATGTTCATGTTGCAAATCAACTTTTTGAAAAAGTGATTGGGTCCTCTGGCATGTTAAGGAACAAGGTAGCCATAGCATCACATATGCTTTTGTGAGGGAAGGGGAGAATAATCTACGTAGCATTGGGCCCCGAATTCTAATACTTTATTTGTTGATGCAGAGTAGTCAAATTTCACATAAAGAATGGGATGGTATGTTGCTCTTTCACAGACTTTGATGAATATTTTTAAATTTTTACAAGTTTACTCAACTTATGTGATTATTACATAAGATTGCAACTTACGTGATTATTGCCTCATTGACTCATACTGTATTCAAAGGTGATTTACACCTCAAAATGAGTGTTTTAAGTTTAGCTGACCATTTTTTGGAAAAATGGAATTTGGTTGTATAGCACTTTTCTGGAAAATAGCGTTTATTATTTTTTACTTAAAATTAGGTATTTTAAACATATCCTTAATAATAATCCAATTGTCTTGTGAAGGAACAAGGAAAAAAGGAATTAATATTTACCAAGTGCATATCATATTTGACACTAGGTAAATATGACTAATTTGACACTAAACTAGTTCATTTAGTTCTTATGGCAAGTCTCTGAGACAAGCATCATCAATACTCCTGTTTTACATATGAAGAAACATGGAGCTCATCATGACTTGATGTAGCTTGCTCAGTTTAAGAACCACAGAAATGTTTTCTTTTTTTTGGCTGTGCTGGGTCTTCATTGCTGTGCAGGCTTTCTCTAGCTGTGGAGAGCAGGGTCTACTCTCTAATTGCGGTGGACGGGCCTCTCGTTATGGTGGTTTCTCTTGTTGCAGAGCACAGGCTCTGTGGGCAGAGGTTTCAGTAGTTGCAGCACGTGAGCTAATACTTGTGGTTCTCAACTCGAGAACACAGGCTCAATCGCTGTGGTACGCACAGGCTTAGTTGCTCCACAGCATGTGGGGTCTTCCCGAATCAGGGATGAAACCCATGTCTCCTGCTTTGGCTGGTGGATTCTTTACCACTGAGCCACCAGGGAAAACCCAAGAACCACAGAATTTTTTTTTTAATTTAATTTAATTTAATTTATTTTTTTTTCATTTATTTTTATTAGTTGGAGGCTAATTAGTTTACAATATTGTAGTGGGTTTTGTCATACATTGACATGAATCAGCCATGGATTTACAGAAATTTTTAAAAGCCTCTCTGACTGCAGAGCCATATGTATGTATTCACAGTGTGTGCTTATAGATTTATTTATACAGAGAATTCTGGAAAAAGTAAATAAATGTATAAGATGTCAAAATAAATATTAAATCACAGAAATGTCTTTACTTATTGAAATGAACCCAAGATAAATCTTCTCATTCAATTTAGTGTACATTATTCAATAATATGGAAAGATTTAAAAATAAAGACTATGTGTTATAACTGAAACATGTTTTTGTAACACTGTGTGCATGCTAAGTTGCTTCAGTTGTGTCCAACTCTTTGCCACGCCATGGACTGTAGCCTGCCAGGCTCCTCTGTCCATGGGATTCTCCAGGCAGGAAAACTAGAGTGGGTTGCCATGCCCTTCTCCAAGGGATCTTCCCAGAGCTAGAACCCAGGTCTCTTGCATCTCCTGCCTTGGTAGGTCAGTTCTTTACCAATAGCGCCACCTGGGAAGCCCCTTGTAACAGTACAGGACCTTCTAAAAAGGAAGCAAGAATGACAGTTATAAGATTACTTTTAATTTGTTGTAAATTTGATTCATTCTTAATGAATGAACAATACCTGAACTAATGGGGTAAAGCATTTGCTGACTTTTTAAATTTTTGTCAAGTAATGTATTATCATTCATTGTGAAATATTTATGTACTATCTTAAACTGGTGCCTCCAAGAATTATACTCTAAAATAGTAAAGACAAAAAATAATGATTGCAGCTCTCTTTTTTAAATTTTATTTATTTATTTTTGGTTGTGCTAGGTCTTCATTTGCTGCACAGTCTTTTCTCTAGTGGCAGTGCGTGGGGGCTTCTTATTGTGGTGGCTTCTCTTGTGGAGCACAGACTCTAGGGTGATCGGGCTTCAGTAGTTGCGGCATGTGAGCGCAATAGCTGTGGTCCGAGCTCTAGGTCACAGGCTCATGGGCTTAGTTGCTCTTCCCCGACCAGGGATCGAACCCGTGTCCGCATTGTCAGGTGGATTCTTTACCGCTGAGCCACCAGAGATGCCCTGAAGCTCTCTTTAAAATAGTCATTTTGACCATCTTTTGTAACCCAAGGAATAAAATACTCTGTTCCAGACTCGAATTTTAGTGACGCACAACCTCACACTTCTGCCGCAGATGGATCTCATTGTTGTGATGGAGAGGGGCAGAGTAGCACAAATGGGAACATACCAGGAACTTCTGTCTGAAACCAAAACTCTCACGAATTTGCTTCAGGCCTTCAGTGAACAAGAAAAAGGTGAGGACACAATTAAAAATACGCCTAAGATATAGTGTGCTAACCCATTCTGAAAGCCCATTAATTGTCTGGTTTCTTACTATGCATTTTTCTTCATTCCTGACTGCTAAGTCAGGAGCTGAACATCTTCCTTTCTCTCGAAAAGAAACAAATACTTTGGGACACCTCAGCTAAAAATCAACCTCACATACAATTTTTAAGCAAAATGTTATGCTCCAGGATCAGTTTGTTCATCTATGAAATAAGAGATTAAATAATTTATAAACCCCTACTGCAAGTTTAGAATATAATGAATCTAAACTTTCTAGTTTCTTTTAAATTAAATTCATATCAAATAAACAATAAATCTTTAAAATGTATTATTGCATATTATGGGAGAGAAACAAATGAAAAGAAAATCTGAAGAATGACAAAGGGGAATAATTGTTGTCTAACTTTTACAAAACAACAACTGAGGTTATTTACTACTAATTTTTATTTCTATAGTCCTAGTATTTTAAATTAACATCTAAAGATGTTTGTATAAATGAAGCTGTTTGATCTTTATGTAATTAGGACACAAGGGTGTTTGAAATCTAGCATTAGTTTAATGTTCTAGAGATCCATCATTTTCTCACTCTGAAAACTGAATGTACCATCATCTCTTTTCCCAGCTATAGATGGTTTCTCATATAGACCACCATCGTGATCCTCATGCTTTACCTTTCCGGAACACCACTGAGAAATGACTATAAAATCAGTGAACTATTAAAAAATTCCAGGCTAAAAAAAATATAGAGTTATGTCTTAGCATTTTCTGCATGAACTGGTATCTATTAATTCACTTTACCTTTTACCTGGATGTAAAGGTCAGAAAGATATGAAACCAGTTCATAATAGGATCAGTGCCCTTTAGTATCTGAATGCCATGAAATCAAAAAACAAAGCCATTTTGCTGATGTTTTTTCTAAGCTAATACACATTAGGTATGCACTACTATTTTTTTATTCCTTGTTTATACTCCTTTCTCAAATTGAAATGTTCTACATGTAGATGCATTCAGAAATATCTGATGCATCGTCAGATGGCTGTGGTCATTCTTAGTAAGAGAAGCACCTTATCTTTTCCTAAGGGCTAGCAATTTTGGAAATGAGGCCTTGCCTACCTGGTCAGGCTAAGTAATAACTTATGTTTAGTGTGTAGGAAAGGCAGGTCTATGAGTGTCTCTGAGGGCTAGAATGAGGATGCAGTCTGTCATTGTCTCTGTCCCTAGCACCTAGGTAGCCTCATGCTAGGCACTCCATAAGTGTTAAACAGATAAATCTGCCTCCATTGTTTCTACCAAAAGTATGTCTCTTCAGAGTTAATAGAATGATTTGTAATGCTATGAGTCAGTATTGCTATTTATTTTAAAGAGCACATGATATATAAGTTATATTACCTTGGGAAATATAGCTTTAAAAGCAGGCAATATGTAAGTTTTAAGTTCAATATTTAATTTACCATAAAATATGGAACACACTTTTGAAAGCTGTTTAAGTCTCCAGTTTTGGAAAAAACATCATTCCTTCTCAGCACTGATAAAACTTCTTAAGTACACCAGTTCTCTGCGGTAACAAGTGGAAAATATTCTTGAAGCCTGGCTGACATTAATAGATATTACAATCTCACCATCAGAAAAATGCCATCATTAGAAAAATGTAAATGGAACTTTTTTCTAATTACTTCAATATTGTGTCTTCTCTGTTACAATTCAGAAAGGTGGTGAGTAGAGATCATTTGTGTACTGGAAATAGAATATGTTTTCTAAAGTGAATATTTCTGGGATTTTGATTTTTTGCATCCTGAGTAAAAAATATATGAAAGCTTTTAAAAAGCAGGCAAAATATTACTCATGATAATGCTAGGTAGATAGATAGATGTAAAAGGTCAGCCATATATATTGTCATTTTATTACTGATCACACAGAACAGGGCAAAAATAGATTAACAGATATAAAATTGATAATAAAATATCCCACCAAACAACTTCAAATCTAGTTATAGTTAGTGTTGCATTCCTGCAATTATTTCCCTTGGATTTAGGCCAGCAGTATCCAGTCCTGTACTGGGCCCCTGTTCTGCCTTTCCTCACTGCTGATGACCCAGACACTTGTTCTTTCCCTATCGTTCACCCTCTCACTACCAGAGCTGATGACAGATAAGTAGACTTTATGGGCTTCCCTCATAGCTCAGCTGGTAAAAGAATCTGCCTGCAATGCAGGTTCAATTCTGAGTCAGGTTCAATTCTGAGTCAGGAAGATCCACTGGAAAAGGGATAGGCTATCCACTCCAGTATTCTTGGACTTCCCTTGTGGCTTAGCTGGTAAAGAATCTGCCTGCAGTGTGGGAGACCTGGGTTCAATCCCTGGGTTGGGAAGATCCCCTGGAGAAGAGAAAGGCTACCCACTCCAGTACTCTGGCCTGGAGAATTCCATAGACTATATAGTCCATGGGATCGCAAAGAGTCAGACATGACTGAGCAACTTGCACTTTCTTTCAAATAGAGTTTATATTATAATTTGGTTTGGATACATCAGATCTCTAAAAGTCCAGCCAGCTCTGAAAAATCTACAAGTCTCATCTCATGGGAATATTTTAAAACAGAATCAATCAGGAGTGAGAGAAGACTTTGTGAAAAAAGGTATGAAAAATAAAAGCAAAAGATATGAAATACAAAGGTAAATTTACCTATTTATATTTAGAAGTTTAGGCTCTTATCCATACTAATAATACTTATGATAGCTAGGCTGTCTTGGGTATTAATTTTGTCAGTATATTCACACATGTTTTGCTTAAATCTCTCCCAAAACCTCCTGAGGCTGCATGGTCCTGATTTTACAAAGAGAATTTGTATCTTGCACAACTTAAGACAGATGATAAACTGCAGAATTTAAATCCATCGCTGCCTCTGTTTCATGCCAGAGGCCAATCAAGCTCTTAAACATTATATCAAATTTGTAGGAACAAGCCCATTGACCTAGAGTGAAAGACAGGGAGGAGTGTGGGGCTCAATTCACTCTCAATCTCTCCATCTCTCAATCTTTCTCTCTCTCTCTCCCGCTGTTTGTCTCTTTGACAACTTTGGGCTTTAGGCAAGTCACTTGTCCTGAATTTTACTTTTCCCTGAAAAATATGGGTAAGCTTACCTATTCTGTTCTCTTTATCTTATCAGGTCATTCTGATGCTCAAATTGTACAATGTATGTGAACATATCCTGTAAATTGTAAATATGTAAATTTAAATGTTTATCATTATCAGCTATGAAGATGAAAATGTGCCTTAGGCAGGAGAGGCTACAACATCCCCAGATTTTCATTCTGTGAGACATGGAATCCCATGTTTCACAGAGACACTTGATGCAAATCAGATGCTTCCTTTAAAGGCCAGATGTTTGCTTCTAGAAATAAAAAGCATAGAACACATGTAGAGACCTCAGAAATTTCCAGTTCCTTCCTTTTAAAAATAAGAAGTCTGAAATTCAAGTATTATACTGTGAAAAAAAGACAAAAATCTGCCTAACTCTGAGATGTTTCCCGTGGAATTCACTAACAGCAATTTGAACCTCGGGGCTTCTCCAGTGGCTCAGCTGATAAAAAACCTGCCTGGAGTTTAGGACATGCAAGAGACAAGGGATAGATACCTGGGTTAGGACGCTCCTCTAGAGAAGGAAGGGGCAACCCCCTCCAGTATTCTTGCCTGGGAAATCCCATGGACAGAGGAGCCTGGCAGGCTACAGTCCTTGGAGTGTCAAAGAGTTGGACACGATTGAGTGCACATGCATATACACACAACTTGAACCTTATTCTTGTAGTTCTAGAGGTGTGACTGATTTGTATAACCTGCTTTACTTCTCTGTACTTTTTATCAGTAAAATAAGGATAATTGTAGGATCTTCCTCACAGGGTTACTTTTGAAACATAAGAGTTAAAATATGTAAAACATTTAGAATATTGCTGACACATAGGAAGCTATTGTTAATATTAATGACGTTAGTAAAAACAAGACAGAGATTTGGGGAATTTACATTGTATTTTCTTAACAATTTTCACCATAATAGCATTTTACAATAATAAAACTTGATGATATTCCATTTTTCTGTTAAAGAAAATCATTCCAGTTTGGCAAATATTAAACCCACCTGTGGAAGATCCAAAACAAGTTAGCGCTCTCTCTAATGTCTAAGAAAGAATTTTCTGTAGGCTTTTTCATTATAGAATCTCAGTTTTATCAAGACATTACGAGACATTTTAGATGAAAGGGAAATACTGGGGAAAATGGAAGGGCTTCCAGTATACCTGTGAATCTAAAACACAAAGAATACTCTAAGTTGTATAATCTTTCATGATATTTCTGTTTTGTGCATTGATTGCCTTTATGGATATAAAAGCACTCACCATCTTCTTCCCCAGCTCATGCTTTAAAGCAAGTCAGCGTAATCAACTCCAGAGCTGTTCTGAAAGGCCAAATCCTGGAGCAAAATGATAGGTGAGTATTAGGGCAATACTGGGGATTATAGACTAATTAATTACATTTTTAGCATTTAAAATGTATCCTACAAAAAGGATATGTTATGATGGACATAAAATGTACTTAGTGGTTTCCAAATTTTAAACTATAAGTTACATGGTTGTGTCTAAGTTTTTAACTGAGATGTATGTGACTTAGTTTGGGAAACACAGTAAGTCTTAGTAATTTCTAGTCAAATTCTGCTAGAAGAAATCTACTCTGATTTGTGCGTGTAAGTGCTAAAAATATCCCCCAAATGAATCTATTTAGAAAAACAAGAGGAAGGAAGGAGAGAGGAAAGAATAAGAGAAAGTGAAAGAGAAATAAAAATAATAAAACTCTGACTCCGATTGAATTGTTGTATTATACTTATTTTTCCTTTTTGTAAGTAACTAAAATGAAGAGTGATTGAAGCAAATTAACCTAATCAGCTATTTGCCCTAATTCTACCCCCAACAGTTGCAAAGAGGAGACTGAAAGAAAGAAAGAATAGCAACGAGTCACTTAAAAATAAGCAGCTAGAATTACTGAAAGCTGCCTGGCATCAAAGTTGCTAATGTTGAGAGCTGGAATGAACTACAGAGAAATGAATACTTTAGGATCTAATAGCTCAGAACTTTGTAGTTTCAACCTTGAATTGTTCTAAAGGATTGATAGTCCTGTGAATGTGTGTATGATGCAGATGCTGCAGATTGGAGCTTTGTGTGTATACCAGGTTTAGATGAGTAGGTAAACTAAATTATTCCTCTTTGATCCTGAAGACCTTGGACTGCTTCTTTTTTTTGGCTAGGTATTGTCATCCAGTCTCATGACTTAAGTTACCTTTACACCAAGTGTATATCTCCAGCCCAACCTGTCCTCTGAACCCCAGAGGTGGATCCTCCTCTTGGACATCTAATCTCAGCTCATGGCAACACTGTTCTTCCAGTTACTTAGATAAAAATATCTTGCAATCACCCTTGACCTCTTTCTTTTTCCACATCCAATCCATCATCAAATCCCCAATGACTCTATCTTCAAAGTAGATCCAATAACCCAGAATTCAAACACTACTCATCAATTTCACAGCTACCCTTTTGCCAAATCACTGTCATTTCTCACTTGAATTATTGTAATTGTCTTCTTATGAGTCTTCCTGCCAACAGCCTGTCCATGTACTGTCTGTTCACAACCTACATCAAGTGGCTTGTTTTACAGATATGAGTCAGATCATACCAGTCTTCTGCCCCAAATCTCCAAAGGTTCACATCTCAGAGTGAAATCCCAAGTCTTTACAAGGGCCTGTTAAGGGCTTGCCAGGTGGTGCTAATGGTAAATAACCCACCTGCCAATGCAGGTATATGTAAGAGATGTGGGTTCCATCTTGGGTCAGGAAGATCCCCTGGAGGAGGGCATGGCAACCCACTCCAGTACTCTTGCCTGGAGAATCCCACAGACAGAGGAGCTTGGCAAGCTACAGTCCACGGGGTCACAAAGAGTCAGACACAACTGAAGCAATTTAGCATGCACATATGTTTAAAGCCTTGGAGGACCTGAACCTGTCTATCTTTCTGATCTCAGAACCTCCTAAAGCTCATTTCACTATTCTATTCCAGCAGCCCTGACTCTGCTATTCCTAGGCAATCAGACATGCTCCTTCCCTGGGATCCCACTGGTTAGGGCATATTTCTCCCAGATATCCATTTGGCTTATGCTCTCCCACCTTCTGCAAGTCTTTCCTCAAGTATCACCTCATCAATGAAGACTTGTTCAACCACGCTATTTTATATCACAGTATTTCCTATCCCTTCTCTGCTTTTATCCCCATAATTTTTATTAATTATCTGCATAGTAGAAAATGTATTTGCTTGTTTTTTGTCTTTCTCTTACCTCTAGGTTGTAAGCTTTATAAGAGCAGGAATTTTTGTCTTTTTGTTCTCTGTTACTGCCATCTAAATAACACATTTCAACTAAACACTCAATAGCTTGTAACCTGGTGTTCAATAAGCATTTTGAATGGATGAATAAATAACTAGAGACTGAAAGAACACTCAGGGAACTTTAAACTATCATTTTATTTTTTCTTACCATTATAACAGTGTTTCATTTATATGAGTGCAATTTTTAAGGGTCTCCAAGAAAAGCAAATCCACTGAAGCGGAAACACTGAAGCAGACTTTGAAATTTCTGTGCTGTGGCACTTGTACACATCTCTGGATCATAGTTTTCATTTGTGTATAGTCTCACCATACACTCAATAAGTAGCTTGCTTTAAAGCTTAAAAGTGAAAAAGTAATAATTATTGTTGTAAACATAATTGTACCCTTTCCTCTATAGTAAATCATTTTCCTTATTTATAAGTCATCTTTAGTTATATTTAAATTGAACCTCTCAAAGTTTTGGTGGACCACTTTTGCATAATTTTTGCAAATTTTTTCCTTGAAAAAAGCACCCCAGTCCTTATAGAGGTTTGTTTACAGATCTGGTTTCTAAACATTTATCGAGTTACGGAGGCCAAATAGAAACCAGCTTGCTGAAAGTTACTTCTTCAGTAAAGATCGCATCAAAAAAGATTACCTCATTGTACTATGGCACATTCATGTCAACACAGCTTGGCCTCAAACTTAACTTTTTAATGACTGTGATAAAAGTGTTATTGGAGGTCCCTGAATCCTCCATACCATTTTTATGTTGTCTATGAGAGATCAGAGACTTATTTTCATTTCTCCAAAATATGTGCATTTCTTTACATACTTCCATGTATTTCTTACTTTACGACTTTCTATACAATCCTTAGTCTAGCTTTCGTTTTTTTTAATCTGCTTTACTTTTCGGTAAGATAACATTATATGGAGAAAATTTTCCTGACTTTCAATCTAACTTGTATTTCTTAAACTTACTCAATTACTTCCAATTTGTGCAGAATTAAGATAGACTAGAGACTGGAAGATAGAAGGAAGTAATAGCGACCACAACGACTCTCTAGAGTGGGATGTACTGAAATAGAACAATGAATCTTCCTTGTGGAAGGATTCTCAGGAAAACTGACTACCCATCAAGAGAAAAGGTGGAAAGGAATGTGGACCAAATAATGTTTGAGAGTCTCTCCCTTTGAAATTTAAGAATTAGAATTACTTTATGACATTAGTTTTGTTTTCAAATAGGGACTAAAATAATAGGAACTGTTTCAACATTTTATTCTTCATTTTGTGGTTTAATTTTGTATGGTATATATTAATTATTTTATTTCCTTAAAATCCTTATTACTATCTTCCCTGAATAAAATGAACTGGAAATGCTATTTTAGTATCTAGACTGCCCCCTTCTGGCTTTCATGTCAGACTCTATTAATCACTTTAATCCTCCCATACATACTCTGTACTTTACAACTGTAGGCTCAGTTCAGGGATAATGGTTTCAGTATGTTAATTTTATATATTTTATACAAAAATATGCAGACAGATATTGTGCCAACTTTCCCAAGGGTTTCTGAAGGACAGAACAAGACTCATTTGTAAAACTTCTCTACCAGCACAAAATAATTTGCTCTTTTAAAATTCAAATAAAACCTGTTGTTCACAACAAAATGCCCTGGATCAAATGCAATATTTTCATGGAAAAAGGATAATTAACATTGTAGTTTGTGAAAATTGAAACTTTTGTGTAAAGTTCATTAAATTATTGGTCTTTGTTAGTTATGTCTAATTAGGATGCTTTAATTCCCTTTTAACAGTTGGGTTTCATAGCATTTTATATCCCACTACATTAAGAATTAATTTTTTGGCTTGACACCAATGCTAAATTTGCTTATCCAAACAGAAGCCATGCCAAGGGCTTGAAGGATGATGACAGTAATTAACCCAAATCATATACCAGGAGCTATTCCAATGAAAGTGTCTGTTAAATAGTGTATCTTTTTTTTTTGATGGTGAAACTGATCCGGCAAAGGGCATGTACCACGACCTCCCACAGAGTGTTTCTTGACAGAAATGCCAAACATGGGCAGGGAAAAACTACTGAACTGATCAAATAGCCATTTCTTATTCTGATAAACAGAATGGGAAGCATGGAGAAATGGGGGCATGCATGTACCTCAGCTCAGAATTTCTAGAGGTCAGTTTGATATTTCATGTATCAAATGACTTAGAATTTAGCGGGTCTCATGCTCTTACGTCCCTACAAGGGGCCATGAGAGATGTATAAACAGAATGAGCATTATAGCAATAGTAAAGTAGGAAAAATCTACAACAGGCGTAAGTTTTGATTTTGTTCAACAAGTCTTAACTTAGTAAAAGCATAAAATCTTACATTGCCATATGACAGAATAAAATGTTATTATAGAATGATATTTGAGGTTGGTTATATTTGTTGTTGTTCAGTCATTCAGTCGTGTCCGACTTTTTGTGACCCCATGGGCTACAGCACGCCAGGCTTCCCTGTCCTTCACCATCTCCCAGAGCTTGATTAAACTCATGTCCACTGAGTCGGTGATGCCATCCAATCATCTCATTCTCTGTCATCCCCTTCTACTCCTGCCTTCAATCTTTCCCAATATCAGGGTCTTTTCTAATGAGTTGGCTCTTCACATCAGTGGCCAAAGTATGGGAGCTTCAGCTTCAGCATCAGTCCTTCTGATGAACATTCAGGGTTTATTTCCTTTAGGATTGACTGGTTTGATCTTCTTGCTGTCCAAGGGACTCTCAAGAGTCTTCTCAAACACCACAGTTCAAAAACATCAATATTTTGGCTCTCAGCCTCCTTTATGGTCCAACTTTCACATTCATACATGACTACTGGAAAAACCATAGCTTTGACTGTACAGACCTTTGTTGGCAAAGTAATGTCTGTTCTTTTTATATTAAGTTGAAAAGACCACATGTACATTTTTAAAAACAGTAAGACTGGTTAAGGAGCAACATTTGAATTATGACACCACACATTTTGGAGAAGGAAATAGCAACCCATTCTAGTGTTCTTTCCTGGAGAACCTCCTGGACAGAGGAGCCTAGCAGGCTACAGTCCATGGAGTCACAAAGAGTCAGATAAGAAGACACACACACACACACACACACACATAAAGACTCCAGCAGTACTCACAAGCACCTTAGCACCAGATATCTCTGGAATATAGCATTATGAGTATTTTTCTTCTGTTTCTATTCCTCTGTGTTTTTCTTCTCTCTCCTCCTTTGTCCTTGTTCTTCCTTGTGCTATTCAGTATTTTCCAAATATTTCTTCAGTAATACAATTCCAGAAGAATTGACAGCTCCTTGGTGATGGTTGGAAATGTGTCAAGATTGAGACAGAGGAAGTGTTTTGGCCAGAGTAAGCTTTAGAAGAGGTAAGAAATAACTGGTTCAGTCCAGGGTGGTTGAGATAAACAAGTAGAGATGAAGCAGATGGCAAGTAAGCTTTTTACTGTATGTATCTGGAGCTCAGAAAAGAGGTTTGGACTTGAGAAGTCCATTTTAAAGTCACCCACAGAGAAGAAGTTTGTTGAAACTGGGGTTGGAGGAGATTGCTCAGAAGAGGGGCATACAAAAGGAATAATGACTAGAGCTGAGTGTCATGGAATATAAATGTTAAAAGAAGACAGAGAAACTAATGGAAACCTAGACAGGTGGAAGAAAACACAAAGGTATGATGGTAAGGAAGTTAAAGGAAACATATCTTAAACGAGGGGATGATCAATGATGTTAATTTCTATGAAGAGTTTAGGTGAGATAATTTTCAAAGTATCCCAAGAATACAGCAGTAAGTATTGTACTTACTTTATCAAGGCCCCACTGATGGAAACCCTTTCAGCCAGGTGTTGGAAAGTTCAAGGAGAAAAAAAAGATGGTTTGGCAGAAAAATATTTGGCTACAGAAGGAAGGCAGGAAGTAAGAGGGTAACAACACAGGAATGAGGGTGGAATCATTTTTGTGGTGATGGTATTAATTAAAAGATGAGAAAAATGTGTAGTTCTTTGTGGGCTGATGGGAAAGAGATGCTTGAAAGGAAGTAGATGAAGATTAAAAAAGAGAACAATTGAGGGTCTTAAAATTTGCCATGCGATAAAATGATCCCTTGCATCATTCCTTTAAAGATGGGTTTCCAGAGGGGGAATCTTACAATCTGCATTTTTATCAAGCACTATCAAGTGACTCATCAACAGGAAAGTATGGAAATAATTATAGTTAATGGATGTCTTTTGAGGAAATGGGCAGAATGTGATTCAGATCATAAGGTTATCCTTGGATCTGAGGAGAGAATTATCTTTGGTTTTTATAGGAGAGAGTCAGAAGAGGCAGAGTGGAGATGCAGGTAAATGTAGAAGTGTGGTGACTGACGTCCCTCTCTGCTTTGACCTTCTCCATCAGATAGGATGTGAAGACCCCTTCTGAGAGATGCAAGAATTTCTAGGCACTATGAAAACCCACATGGAAGGAAGATACTAATTTATGGTGGATCCAGTTTGCAAGGCTTTATGATCTTTTGAAGTAGCAGTCCACAGATAGGGAGCAAGTGTGATCAGGACTGGCTTGTGAGTTCTAATGTTGAAGCTTAATAGAAAGAAAAGGAAAACGATTAAAGTTTAGAATACCACCACCATTTGGGTGAAATGTAATCATGGAGTACAGGCTGAATAATGAAAAGATTCAAGACAGGACATAGATGTGCTTAGTCCTGAGAGTTTTCCTAAACGTGGGACAGTTGATGCTAAAACCAGGGAGACCCCAGGTAGACCAGGATCATCAGTCATCCTAGGGAGCATGGATGATAGAAACTTGCATTTTTAAACTGAGAGTCTCGATAGAATAAGAACCAAATATAGTGAGACTAACTGAATGTACAATTTAGAAACAGAAGAGGCTACATTATGGCCAGAGGCTGAAATAATTAGAGTTGGGTTTGCAAAGGTGGATTAGTTCCAGGTAATAAGATTCATGGTTTATGGTCATGAAAGTTGATGGCCAATGTAGCATGCAGCTGACAGACTCTAAAAGTATGAAGGTCATGAAGTTGAGAAGAGATTGAGTGTAATACGGTTGTCCTTGTCAGCTATGCCATCCCCTAGAATGGTGGCAGAATGAGGTGGCATGAATAAGCTTGATGCTAGTCTTCTGGTAGGACAGGAGGCAAGGACCTGAGGAGTCACAGATTACGGTACAGCCGGATGGAATTAGTTTAAACCGTCTAGGAGTTTGGCTCAAGTTTGAAGGATAATTTTCTAGAAGAAACAATGAAAAAATCAGGTAATATGCCCTGGCTCTAAAATATGTGGAGTATGGAAGAATAAACAATTTCCCTTCCAGAAGATTAAAGAAACAAAGTTAGGTTGCCGTTAATGAAGCAGATGAATATGCAAAAAAAGGGATTAAGAATGTATAACTTTTAAAAACTGTTTGGTTGATCTAAAAATCTAAAGGAAAAAAAGAACATTTTGTCTTGCTTTATCAGGCCCTTATTGGATCAAAGAAAACAGTTCTCAGTGAGAAAAGAAAAGATTCCTGTTGGTGGGGTAAGTACCAGAATAACTAGCGTTATTTGTTACCAACCACTCCCATGTAAGTATTATTAACAAATACCATCTATTTTTTTTATTGAATTTGAAGGGAGTTGCTATATAATATTTTGGGGAAATTAAAGTAAATGAGCTGTCGGACATTAGAGTGATGTTTAATTATTTAGCTATGTATATTTAGCTATGTATATTCTTATTTACTAAAGATATTTAGCTATATATATTTCACTATGTATATTCTTGTTAGTGACAGTAACTAACATTATTTGAGCACTTATTTTTAAGCCTTCAGGACTGTGCAGGTACTTTGCTTGTACTTATAAGGTGGCTACTATTATTGTTCCAATTTATAAATGAGTAATCTGAAGATTAGAGGAGTTAATAATTTGAATCAAAGTCATAAAGCTTAGAATATATCACAGTAGGTTTAAATCTAGCTTTTAGTATGACTTTTAATTACAGTAATTTATCATTTTTTAAAAACAATTTTGCTTTTAGGTGAAGTTTTCAGTCATTCTGAAGTATCTTCAAGCCTTCGGCTGGCTCTGGGTGTGGCTGAATGTGGTCACTTGCCTGGGGCAGAATTTGCTGGGAACTGGACAGAATCTCTGGCTTAGTACCTGGGCAAAAGAAGCAAAGCACATGAATGATTTCACAGAATGGAAGCAAATAAGAAGCAATAAATTAAGCATCTATGGATTACTGGGATTAATGCAAGGTTAAAAAAAAATTCTAGCTTTTTTTTTTTCAGTTGCTTTTCTTTTCTTTTTCTAACCTAACTGATCTGGACGCAAGCATAAGGCTTTTTTTTTTTTTTTTTTAATCTACACCATAATATTCAGATACTTTGGGATAATTCAAATACATATATTTTTAATTCATCATATTTGAGAGAGTAAACGGAAACTTGTGTGTGTCAACTACATGACCCATACTAAAAAATTTGTCTCATTTAATCTTGCCAATAAGTATTTAGAAAGGTATCATTATCCCCATTTTATAGCTGAGAAAATGGAGGTTTATCTGTTAAGTCATTCAGGACTCAAAGTCTTGACTACAGGGCCATTCACCGTATGTGGGAAGCTTGTGACTGATGTGAAGATCAGTCAGTGAGTCTGTTAAAAACTGCATTGTAAGTGAAGTTTACTACTACATGGCAAGCAGTATTTGTATAAAATAGTATAAGATGACACTGGGAGGATTTAGAGCAGGGGAAAGCTATATTTGGTTGAGAAATTAAGATAATTCCCAAGGCATAGTTGGCATTTGAGGCAACACTGAAAAGATGGATTGAGTTTTGTCAGAGATCACAGAGAAGGGGAGGTGAGAGATGCAGAGAAAGATGTTCAGAAAGACGGATAGGAAAGGTGAGGGGGATAGAGGCACAGCTGAGGATGCCAGTCTGAGTCATCTTCAGGTAAGTGATGGGGCAGTAGAGAAACAGAAAGGTAGTTTGAAAATGTGTTAAAGATGATGGTTGAAAAGGCAAGTGTAAAACTTTGGGGAAAACATGACAGAATTCGGAATTATTTTTCAGAGTATGAATAAATTTGGTGTGATGAAAAAACAGATGGATTTTTATTGGAGGGACTAAAGTCAGAGACCAGGGAGAAGTTGGGATCAGTAGAGATAAAATTAATCAAGTATTTTCAGGCGTCTAGATGAGAGATAAACTAGTACAAAAAGGTCTCTTATCTGATCCATCTCCTTGTCACTAAAAGCATCTAGTCCAGTGCTAACCAATGGGTAGGGAATGGAATAAGACTAAAGAAAGCATGAATGGAGGAAGGGTCAGAGAACTGCAGTGGGGTTAGAGAAAAGGGGTGGATAGCAAGGACATTGCGGTGAAAAGATATATAAGATTTATTGTGTGTAAGAAGAGAGCATCACTTGAGATTTTGAAGTTCGAGTAATTGGGAAAACAATGAAGACAAAATTAAAGAAACCAGTGGGGAAGAGTCTTAAGTGATAGAACAGAGAAATTATGAATTCAATTTGGAACACCTTTAGTGGGAAGTGTGGATATATTTTTCTGCTGTTTTTCCCCCCAGTAAGCAAAGTAGATTCACACTGTCCTTCAAAGAAGTTAAGTGATTCGAAAGAGGAAGAAGAAAGATTCTCAAAAGTATAGTACTCAAAAGTACAGAACCATTAAAGGAAAGGTTTTTTAAATTAGAGACAATCTTTGTGTATTTATAAGGAGAAAAGAGGATAACGTGAAGGAGAGCAATAAATAAGAAATAACAAATCAGCTACATGGAAGTCTTGCTGTCTAAGGATATGCATCAGGGAAAACAGAAAGAATACATGCTTTTGGTAACAGAAGATGAGGATAACATTTAAAAGTATGTGACTCAAGGCCTTGCTTTGTTTTCTACTCTCCTATCTTATTTTTTTATTATGTCCCCATAGTACTAGCTATAAGTATCTCCATGGAAAGTAAACAAATATTTTGAGGCAAATTTATGCTTGGTTTGTCATTCTGTTACACTCATTGGGAAAAGAGTTTTTATGTTAATAACTAAAACGAGATTCAGAGACTTGGAATGTGCTTGGTTCTAAACCAGTGAGTCAAGTTTATTGGCTTGTGGTTTGCAACTCAATGAGGTGAAGGTAGATTTAGAGATATAGCAATAGAATGCTGAGCAGCAAAAGAAATATCCCATATACATCTCTATACCTGTGTCTATCATCATATATAGGAGAGTTAAACTCTTACCAACCTACTGAGCTCCTGTTACAGTTTTAAGGGAGATTCAGTATCCTTTGGAGAATATTTTAAGTGACCAAATACTGTTATTTTCCTATACTAAGCAAGGTATGCAAGTTTAGTATTCAAAATTTTACTCATTTACTTTAATTAACTGTCAGGAGGTGTAAAAATTATTTTGTAATGAAAGTAACAGATTATATACAATTTAATCAAAAAGGTTTTTTCATGACTGAATTTTTGTTTTTTACATTTAAAAATTTAAAGTTTTGACTTACTATTAAATGTAACTGTTATAAATTTTAAATTATTTCATAAGAAGTGAAACTCTATAATTCCTGATTTTATTAGTGGTCCACAGCTGCATCCTCTGGAACCTGACCCAATCAAAAGTAGGCTGTATTCACTGATATCATAAAAGCTTACATTACTTTTTGAGCTTTAAAGCATAAATAGCACTTTCACATGTTAATACCAGAGGCCTGGTATGAATAATATAGAAGGCTAACATTCAAACAAAACTGGAGTACTGAAGCAGAAAATACTGCATCTATATTTTATAACAATGATAACGATCCTACCTTATCTTCTGAAAAAGAAATAGCCCTAAACATTTTATTTCTGGTTCTCAGCTATGGGCTGAATCTCTGGAACACTCTGGACACCCCTAATCGATTGTGTTTTATGCCCCCTTGTTAGGACCTTCTTTTCCAGCCCAATGTGTAAAATATAGACACCTTATTTTCAAAGTGGAGTGTTTAAGGAGTACACTGCTACTTCCTATTTGAGATGAATGAGTGGATCATTTACTTTACTTACCTTGCAGAATTCCACTGAAATGGTAGTGAAGAAATCCAAACGTAAAGGGTTCAGGGGATTTCACAGTGATGAATTTCTACGTAACCGATTATACTGATAATCAAGGTAGAAGAACCTGTAACCAGGAACAAATACTAGATGAAGCTGTAAAACATACTGAGTGGTTCAGTCTATCCACTGGGGAAACACAAGTACAAGGAGTAAGATTAAGTAGCATAGAAATAATCCAAGTGGTTCACTAGAGCTTTGTTCTGGCCTGCCAGCCTCTCCTACAACCCCCGCCCGATCCCCAGCACTATTCATGTATTATTATATACCAGCTGGCCCAGTAGGAGTACAATGAAAACTAGGAGCTGATGTTTAAAAAGAAAATGAAGGTTACTAGTGTGTGTGACATATATTAAAGATGGCCTCCTTATGTGGCTTTTGAAGAAGTTCCAGCCTGCATGTCTAAATCACCATATCAGACTTGCAATGTCACACCTACTTACATGGAACTTCCATTCAGAGGACAGAAATGTTGGGGGAAATTAATGTATGCGCTGGCACACCAAGTACATCTTGATTAAGCATGTCTTAATTATTATTTTATATATTATTTTATTAAATATTAATTATTAATTAATGTATATGCTTGGCACACCAAGTACCTCTGGATTAAGCATGTCTTTATCTCGCATGTTTAAACTGGTCATGATGGATGGTCATGCATTTTAATCAAGTGAACAGTATAAATAAGAGCTAACAAATAGAACAGTGGAACCAAGAAAGTAAAATACTCATACTCACTCAGTATATAAGAGAAGCTTAAAATATCTAACTAGTATCTTTAGATATTCACATGGCAGAAGCAGAGCAAGTGCAGAATGTGCTGAAATAAGGTCAATCTAAGAGCAAGAAGTTTCTTAAAAATTTTAAAGAATTTAAAGAGGTTGTACAAGTGTGAGAAGATAAATTGGAGGAGATAGTCCCAGATGTACAGCATCAGAAACAGATGGCAAATGATAAATAAGGAGAAATTAGAGTAACAATCCAGGATGTTCAACATCCCTATAGTAAGACTTTCAGTAAATGCAGATAGAAATTATCAAATATATAATATGTAACAACATTTTCTGTATTTGAGAATTGAAGCCTGTCCCCACAAATGTTCCAGTTTAGAGCAGAAATACAGGGGGTTCCAAGATAGTACTTTGTGTTGCAAGAGGAGGGGGCAAAAGAGGATAAAAGAAATAATAGAATATCTGATGAGTTCGAATATATTCAAAAGAATTTTGCTGACTCTTGAATTGTTTGGGAATAGATGAGTTCTTGTTGCATAGAAAAATAGTGGTACAAGCATTGTAAATGTAGTGAACTTCATGAATATTATGTTTAGTAGTAATGTAAACACTGAATATTTGAGGGGAAAAGGGGCAGCAACCTATTTTTAGAAGGGCTAGAAAGTGTGGGGGATTGAGGTAGGAAAATAATAGGAAATATTTAAGAGTAAGAAATTATTTAACAGTCGTGTGTGTTGTTATTTAAAATATAACAGAACTAGCTAAAATAATTTGAGGTGGTCAGGGTCAACTATTTTTGTTTTGCTTTGTTTTACACATTATACCTATAAGAATCATGTTGCCAACACACTTTTATTAACAATTTTATATAGTAGAGATCAACAAAGTAATTGTGTATTCCAGAAGACTCAAAAGCAAATGTCTCAGATAACATGAAAGTTTATTGATGCCTCAAACGGAGAAGTCCAGGCACAAGTCTTTAAACTCACTTGATCCAGGGGGCTCAAACTAAGTATCCACTACTCTTTATTTATCAGTTCTACTCGTTTTCCTCATTTGCTTAATCCTTAAGCTTCACATGGTGATGGAAATGTTATCTTTCAAATTGCCCTCCATAGAAACCCAAGAAATTACTCTCCTTGAAACAACTGAGTTACATATTCATCTTTGAATCAATCATTATAACCAAACATCTCTTCTTCCAACCTTACAAGTTCCCAAGTCGGCGATTCTTTGTCCTTTCATTTCTTCTTGCACACCTGGATAGCCCTTTTCTGAGCTTGCCTCTTTCTTGTTATATTCAGTATTTTGTCTAACACAGCTCGCAATCGTCAATAGATGCTGTTAACTGTTTTTTAACCTCTTCCACTAAAGCTACATGTTGATTATATTTTCTGACTTTTTAGTTTGTCAAGAACAACCCTTCCACCAACCACATCTCTGTAGCTTGACAGACCAAAAAGTTTTATTCCTCACTCACACCACTTGTGCATTGTTGATTAGGAAGGGGATTTTTTCTGATTCTAGAGCCCAAGTTGGAAAAGCAACCCGACTTTTTTTTTTTTTTTTTTAAACTTTGGCAGGCACTGTGCAAAGGGAATAGGAGCTTTAGCAGATCTGACTCCAACAATTAAATGCTCTAATCTGGAAGTATCATGTGTTGTTTCTCCCTCAGTGTATTGTTCAGAACTATTTCTTTGGTGTCTCCAATCACAAGGGGGCCAAAAAGTATAATTCTACCATGGACCTAGAAGCTAGGAGACCTGAAACTATTTGCCTAGTAGCACCAGTGACTACCATTGTCCCTCAAGACATTATAAAGTTAATAGGTTGCTAAAATTCTATCCACCTGTTTGATCTCATCTTCAGAGCATTTCTCTAGAAGCTATGCTCAAAAATAAGAGAGCCCTGCTCTGATACCCCATCAGAGCATCTGTATTTATTTTCAGCGTGCCATGTACATTTATGCTTAGTTTGGTCCAGAGTTACACATTCTAAAGTTTGATACTTGAGTCTTCCATTAAAAATAAATTCTATGATATGCAATTTCTTGAGTGTTAAAATTTGAAGTTGAAGCTGTTAACATGTCCCTGATAGCAATTTGTGTTTAGGTCTCTGTGTGTGCTTTGGAGCTTATGTAGTCACCAGGGGATCCTTGGCTGCCTCTCGAGTTTTGCATGCTCAGCTATTGGACAATGTGCTGCATCTCCCACTCCAGTTTTTTGAAACCAATCCCATAGGCCAGGTCATCAGTAGGTTCACCAAGGTAAGGAAACCCTATCTTATTAGATAGCATATGTAAATAAATGATGACCCACATTTAGTACTTGACAATCTCATTTGTGAAAAGTGTCATTCTCAAAAAATGAGATTATGTTCAGTGTAGATTTCATTGTTTAATTTCTAATTCTTGGGACATTCCTAATTGATGTATAACAGAGTCACATCTCACACACAGAATTAAAACTCTTAAAAATTGTTGAAAGAATCCAAGAAGTGCATGTGCTGTGGTGTCTATAGCTCCAATTCTTACACACATTTAGTTTGAGAATCAGTGGTTCAGACAGAGAAAGGGAAGAATATGTTAAGTCTATATTGAGATATCTGGATTTTAAGCATTGTACCTTTTGAAAAATATCTTTCTTTCTTTCTTAGACCCAATGGCTGCATTGGGTCTAAGTTGCCTTGTGCAAGATTTTGCACTGCAGCCCACAGACTCTCTAGTTGAGGCAAGTGAACTCCCTACTTACAGCACACAGGCTTATTTGCTCCATGGCATGTGGGACCTGAGTTTCCTGACCAGGGACTGAACCCACATCCCCTGCATTGCAAAGTGAATTCGTAAGCACTGGACCACCAGAAAAGTCCCTAAGCATGCTTGCTGCTGCTGCTAAGTCGCTTCAGTCGTGTCCGACTCTGTGCGACCCCATAGACGGCAGCCCACCAGGCTCCCCCGTCCCTGGGATTCTCCAGGCAAGAACACTGGAGTGGGTTGCCATTTCCTTCTCCAATGCAATGAAAGTGAAAAGTGAAAGTGAAGTTGCTCAGTCGTATCCAACTCTTCGTGACCCCATGGACTGCAGCCCACCAGGCTCCTCCATCCATGGGATTCTCCAGGCAAGAATACTGGAGTGGGTTGCCATTGAAAAAACTTTTTAAAAAACCTTTTAAAAAAACTATCAACTCACTAATAACAAATGAGGAATGGATGGAGGTTCCCAGAATGTCTCTGCTTACCTATAGGGTTTTACCCGTTGTGTTTACAACTAAGTACTTTTAATTGTACTGTCCAGTAAAATATTATGCAAACCACATAGGTAATTTAAAATTTTCTAGTAGCAACAATAGAAAATGAAAAAGAAACAGTTGAAATAATTATTTATAATAGTATATCTTAATATGTCGAGTATCTGACACAGAATATCTGAATACCTGAAACATTAATGTGTAATAAATGTAAAAATATTAATTGCATATTTTGATTTTTTATTCTTACAAAATCTTCAGAATCTGATTTGTGTTATAGACTTCAGTTATATCTCAATTTGCAGTAGCCACATTTCAAGTACTCAATAGCCATATATTTGCTAGGGGCTCCTGTATTAGACTGTACATAGCCATAACCTTAAAATATGGCAGTCGTATAAATCAAGTGTCATGTAGTTGTGATTGGGAAATGCAGACTGCTTGATCATAAACATCTTGGGACTATAAAACCCTCTTAATTGTTATAACTGAAAAATATGTGGGGGTGAGTTGAAAAGGGCAAAAGTCATTTAAGATTCAGATTGTCACTTTTGGGTAAATGGTTTTATTTTTACACTGAATGATACATGTCTTCCTCCCCTCATTTTAAACCATGAAAAGTTAAAGTGATCTGATGTCAAATTTTTCAGGATATGTTTATAATTGATATGCGTTTCCATTACTACATACGGACCTGGGTGAATTGTACCCTGGATGTTATTGGAACAGTTTTGGTCATTGTGGGAGCTTTGCCACTCTTCATTCTGGGGGTTATTCCCTTGGTTTTCCTTTATTTCACTATACAGGTAAGTTCATGGATTTGTATGTTTTAATAACTTCCAAGTTCACAGTCAAATGCTAGTTGGGCTTCCCTAATGGCTCAGATGGTTAGGAATCTGAGGAAGAAGAGAAAGGAAGAGGATTGGGTAGGAAGTCTTGGACTGCAGAACAGTTTCATAAGAGGTTTGGTTGAATGAATGGGAAGTCCACAACCAACACTGCCCATTGATGCTCCCATGTGACCTCTGAATGAGTCTGTTTTAACACTCCTTCCATGCTGAGTCATTTTCTGGGAGCCACCTGAGGGAAAAGTGGTCTCTATTCTAAAATAGGAGTGGATTTGGAAAGGCAGCACCATGCTCTCAGCCAGCAATGTAGCCTGCAACAGGGGAACTGAGTTGTGCATTTTTATGGCCACCACAAAACCTAGGTGTTATTTACATTTTAGCAGAAAGTCAATTTGCCTGAAGATTCAAGAGAGAAACAAATATTCCCTTTTGCCCTGTTACCCTGCTATCAAGAAACTATTGCTAGAAGTACTAAACAGATCTCTCATGATAGCTGTACACCTTTATATTCTAATTAAAATGTAGTCAGCCAATTTGAATTCCAAGATAATGTCACTGGGAGGCTATAGTGTAAAAACAAAATTTCTTAGCACTTGTTTAAATTAAATATAATAGTGTTTTGAGGCTCTTTATATGAAAGGATGCAGTTCTTGTAGTTTAATGTTTTCTCAAAACCCAGATTTTAAAATTCTTATTGGAGTTCAGTTTGTCCAAATCAAGCTGTTAATCATTTGCTCATTTCTACATGTCTACTATCATTATTGTTCCTATTTCTTATGATGCCCCTCTTCTCTCTGCCACCTGGATCTTACTTACCCTTTATGCATAGGTTATATTCTACTTTCTGTGTGAAGCATTCTCTACCAAAACAGTGCAAAGATATGACTTATGAAGGTATTATGGACTTATTATACTATATTATTATAGTATATTATTGTATTATGCTATATTATTTTGTAGGCTGTTTTGGTTTTGTTTTATTTTTTAGTGGACCTAAAATTGTCTCCTCAATAAGACTGTAAGTTCTCTGGGACAGAAACTATGTTTTATGGTTTAGAAAATAACCAAGAAGTTGATGAATGATGTTGAGAATCAATTGTATCTGCTTAAAAAACCAAAAACAACAAAACGTATCACAAGTGAAAATTTTGTGGTTGATGCAGTATAATAGGGTGACTAGGAATGAAAAAGAGTCTAGAAACCAAGTTTTGTGAAGGGGAACTTAGTAGGTTGAGCCCCAAACATAGACTCAGGAGCCTCAAATTCTAGTCACTTTCTTGACTCCTGTGCTTCGTATATCACTTCCCTTTCCAATCTTCGTTTCTTTCACCTGTAAGATAAGAAGTTTGCCTTAGATCAGTGCTAAGTGCGGTCCCTGGACCCATGGACCTATTGAATCAGAATCTCCAATTGTACCTCTTCTTTTAAAAATATCATATTTTGCAAGCAAGTATGTATAATTTTTATTTATCATACTCTAACAGAGCTGGGCTGGGGGGATGAAGAATCTCTCAGGTTGGGGCCCAGAAATCTGTGTTTTATAATCCTTTGGTAATTTCTGCTGAAGTTTGAGGAGCATTAATCTAGATCAAAGGTTCTTAAGCTCAGAGCTCTGTATAATTTTATGGAGAGACTCCAGGGCTTCAACAATTCATTGAACTTCTATGAAATTCTCTTTGGGACAATCTCTTAAGTCCCCTGGCAGGCTCAGAATGCCATCATCCTTTGTATTCTACAGAACACTTAGCATAGAGCAGAGCTTGTAAACTCCAAGACAACAGACCACATGTGGCTTCAGATATGTTTTCACTTAGCTAGCTCAATGTTTTTACCAAAATGAAGACATTTTTAAAATCAGGAATTTTACATAAAAGATTTTCCTGAAAAAAATTGCAAGATACGGCAACTCTTTATTTTCACTTCCCAGTTTGTAGCAACTATTTGGGGCTGATGAATGGTGGTCCAGTTAACTCAGGCTTACTCCTTCTAGCTCTCCACAGTCCACTCATCCCAATCGTCCAGAGGGGAAGCACCGATCATAATTGTGGCCATGTTGAAATTTTTTAGTGGAAAAAATTTTCCATAATTATAGTTAGGTATAGGTGGCTCAGATGGTCAAGAGTTTGCCTATAATGCAAGAGACCTGGGTTTGATCCCTGGGTCAGGAAGACATCATGCAGAAGGGAATGGCAATATTGCCCAGTGTTGTCACCTGGAAAACTCTAAGGACAGAGGAGCCTGGTGGGCTACAGTCCATGGGATTGCAAAGAGTTGGACATGACTGAGCGACTGAACACATTCACTATCACAAAAATATTGTTGTTTGTACACTTGGTAGGCTTCCTTCATTTAATGGGTTAACCACCTAGCCATGCTTTCAGCTATTTAACATAGACCTTTTTCCACAGTAGGTACTCAATAGGGGTTGTTTGAGAGCATTCAGTTCAGTTCAGTTCAGTCGCTCAGTCGTGTCCGACTCTTTGCGACCCCATGAATTGCAGCACACCAGGCCTCCCTGTCCATCACCAACTCCCGGAGTTTACTCAAACTCATGCCCATCGAGTCGGTTGATGCCATCCAGCCATCCTCATCCTCTGTCATCCCCTCTCCTCCTGCCCTCAATCCCTCCCAGCATCAGGGTCTTTCCAATGAGTCAACTCTCGCATGAGGTGGCCAAAGTACTGGAGTTCAGCTTCAAGCCCTCATACTTCCAATGAACACCCAGGACGATCTCCTTTAGGAGGACTGGCTGATGTTCTTGCATCCAAGGGACTCTCAAGAGTCTTCTCCAAGACCATGGTTCAAAAGCATCAATTTTTCAGTGCTCAGCTTTCTTCACAGTCCAACTCTCACATCCATACATGACCACTGGAAAAACCATAGCCTTGACTAGATGGACCTTTGATTTTGCCCAATTATGTTCGAATTGTGCTGTCCAGAATTTGGGCTTTTTACTGTTACTAACACTTTCACTGTTACAAAGGTACATTCCTTCCTTGGGGCTCCTATAAGAAACTTGGTGGTTTAAAACAACAGAAATTTTATTCTTTCACAGCTCTAGAGGCCACAAGTCTAAAATCCAGGAGTAGGCTTCTGTTGACTTCTGGTGACTGTCTGTCAGTGACCCCTGGCATTTTCCTTGACTCCCAGGTACCTCACTCCAATCTTATCCTCCATGGTTTTCTCCCTATGTCTGTGTCTTCTTCTCTATTTTTTATAACAACACTCAGACTGGATTTCAGGCCAACCCTAAGGATCTCATCTCAAGATATTAATGACATCTGCTAACATCCTCTTTCCAAATAAGGTCATATTCACAGGCAATGGAGGTTAGAACTTGAACTTAACTTCTGGGGGCTGCTCATTAGCCCACTACACACATATCTTGCCATTTTCATACTGCTGAAGAAATTTTGGCTACATCTTCAAGACCACCTCTTTCTGTTTTCCTGTTAGAGATACTACATGGCGAGCTCTCGGCAGATTCGACGATTGGCAGGAGCATCTCGCTCTCCAATCCTTTCCCATTTTTGCGAGACTCTGCTGGGAGTGTCCACTATCAGGGCATTTGGACATGAACAGAGGTTCATCCAGCAAAACAAAGAGGTGGTAAATGAGAACTTGGTCTGTTTCTACAACAATGTGATTTCAAACAGGTAAGTCATATCCACATACCTAATTCAGGACTAGTCCCTTCTTGGATATTTTGTTTATTGACCTCTAAATAAAGTATTTTTAGTAACATTTCATCAAAAATATTAAAACCTTAAATATTTCTAGTATTTAATACACATTTACATTAAAGTATATCTACTTATATCCATATGAACAGTCCATGCTACTTATGTGAATATAAGGTCCTATGTTTTCTGAAAGTTACACAGGATGCTATAAAAATTACTAAAGATATGATTCTATATTGTATTTATGTTTGTAAGTGGATATTATTTGCATACAATAATTTATAATATTTTTAATTTGAAGCTATTCTTCTGGTGGGGGGCAATGTTAAATAGTAGTTGGGCACATTTTAACTTTTAGAGATTAATTTTATTGTATAAAACGTGTATATAATGAGAAAGGTAAGTGATTTTTCAATGAGATTTTAAAATAAATGCATCATTTAAGCTGGTGTTCTTTCCTTTTTCTTTTTAATTCTGATTAAGTTTAAAAGCAAAGTTCTGCAAAAGTAAAACATATTTTTATGCAGAGAAATTCTTTATCGTCATTGCAACCATCCTATGTTTGATTGAGTCCTAAGTAAGTGAGAAAAAAATAGAAAGCAGCTATTGATGTTTATGTCTTCATTTCCCAGAGGAGAGTTCATATTGAGTGCACCAAAACTTTTGCATCTCATTTCAGGAATATTTTCCATTATTTCAGGTGGCTGTCTGTTAGACTTGAATTTCTTGGCAACTTAATGGTGTTCTTCACTGCAGTGCTCACTGTGCTGGCTGGCAATTCCATAGATTCAGCAATAGTTGGTTTGTCTATATCCTATGCCCTAAATGTAAGTAATAATGATTGTGTGGTATATGACATGTTTATAATCCAATTAATTAAGCTCTCTTCTTTTCCCTGTCTGAATGAAAGATGGTAGTAACTAAGTAATGAGAGACAAATCTGGATTACCCTGGAGGCACATTTCTTTTTCTCTTCTGCTACTAGCAAAATAGCTGGCTCGGCAGTTCTAAGGTAGCTCACAGAAAGAAAAGGCTGATCCCCAAGACTCAGGGCTGGAGGACCAGGATCCTAGTGTTGCATCATTACCCAGACATTTCATCCTCTCCTATCCTTATAGACTGTAAAGTGTAACAAGGATAGGGGGCTTCCCAGGCAGTGCTAGTGTAAAGAAACTGCCTGCCAATGCAGGGTAGAGGTTAGAGATGCAGGTTCAATCCGTGGGTCAAGAAGATCCCCTGGTGGTGTGACAACCCACTCAAGTATTCTTGCCTGGAGAATCTCATGGAGGGAGGGGCCTGGAGAGCTACGGTTCATAGGGACACAAGGCAAGACTGGAGCAACTTAGCATGCACGCACACAAGGGTAGGGCCTTTCTCTACCATGCCCTGTCCATCTATTATGTTGGGGCAAACATAATTGTGGCTTCAGACCATGAATTTTAAATCTTTGTAACCAGGCTCTGCTGCTGCTGCTGCTAAGATGCTTCAGTCATGTCCAACTCTGTGTGACCCCATAGACGGCAGCCCACCAGGCTCCTCTGTCCCTGGGATTCTCTAGGCAAGAGTACTGGAGTGGGTTGCCATTTCCTTCTCCAACTAGGCCCTTCTAACACATCTTTATTAATCAAAACAGGAACCTTTACAATCAATGTATTTTTGCCAATGAGAAATAAGTTTGTTTATTCCTGTAGCATAAAACTCCATGCTTCAGGATTTGACGAACTCTTGGAATGCATTTGCTGCCTCCTGCTGGTTGTGGAAGCATTTTCCCAGCAAAAAGTTGTGGAGATGCTTGAAGAAGTGGTAGTCGATTGGCAAGAGATCAGGTCAATAAAGTAGATGAGACAAAACTTCATAGCCCAGTTAGTTCAACTTTTGAAGCATTGGTTGTGTGACATATGGTAGGGCATTGTCATGGGGAATCGAGCCTTTTCTATTGATCAATCCTGGCTGCAGCAGTTTTTGGTGCATCTCATCAATTTGCTGAGCATATTTCTCAGATATAGTGGTTTTGCCAGGATTCAGAAAGCTGTAGTGAATCAGACTGGCAGCAGACCACCAAATAGTGACCATGACCATCTTTTGATGCAAGTTTGGCTTTGGGAAGTGCTTTGAAATTTCTTCTTGGTCCAACCACTGAGCTGGTCATCACCGATTGTCTATAAAATCCACTTTTCATCACACATCACAATCTGACGAAGAAGTGGTTTGTTGTTGTTGCCTAGAATAAGAGGAGATGACACTTCCAAATGGCAATTTTTTTGATTTCTCGTCAGCTCATGAAAGTGAAAGTCACTCAGTCATGTCCAACTTCTTGAGAGCCCATGGGCTATAGCCTGCCAGGCTCCTCTGTCCATGGGGTTCTCCAGGCAAGAATACTGGAAGAGTTGCTATTCCCTTCTCCAGGGGTTCTTCCCAACCCAGGGATCGAACCCAGGTCTCCTGCTTTGCAGGCAGATTCTTTACCATCTGAGCTACCAGGGAAGCTCGTGAGCCACCCACTTACTGGACATTTTTACCTTTCCAATTTGCTTCAAATGCCGAATGACTGTAAAATGGCTGATGCTGAGTTCTTAGGCAACTGCTCATGTTGTTGTAAGAAGATCAGCTTTGATGATCTTCTCAATTGGTCCTTGTCAACTTCCCATGGCCAGTCACTATGCCCTCATCTTCAAGGCTCTTGTTTCCTTTGCAAAACTTCTTGAATCACCACTGCAGTGTATGTTTATTAGCAGTTCCTGGGTCAAATGCGTTGTTGATGTTTCAAGTTGTCTCCGCTGCTTTAAAACCCAATTTGAACTCGAATAATAACATTGCTCAAATTTGCTCTTTTTCTAACATCATTTCCATAGTCTCAAATAAATGTAAAATAAGCAGCAAATAATAAGTCATTAGCAAAGACACAAAGCAAGAAATGTGCATTAAAATGATGTATAATGTAACCACATTTAAGAATGAATTCCAATATCAAATGGCTAATTTCAACAGTGCAAAAACTGCAATTACTTTTGCACCAGCTTGATAGTTTATCCAACCTAAGCAGAGATAATGCAAGTTCTGGGAAGAATATATGCTCTGCTTCTTTTCTTCTTGTACTTTTTTTCCCTAATAAGCCCTACGTATATTATACTGCAAAGTGCTAGTGGTATGGCTGTGTTCAGGTCCCCTTCGTAAAATAGAAAATGTCTTATACTGCTTTATATATATACATATTATTTATAGGGTGAGTTTAGATGATTTGGGTACGTGCTCTTAATCTCTTATCTAAAATCTTCAAGGTGAAAGGAAATATAGTATAAATACTATATATATATATATATATATATATATATATATATATATATATATATATATACACTTCCCAGGTGTGGCATTAGTGGTGAAGCACCTGCTTGCTAATGCAGGAGACATAAGAGGCATGGGTTCGATCCATGGATTGGGAAGATCCCCTGCAGGAGGGCATGACAATCCACTCCAGTATTCTTGCCTGGAGAATCCCATGGATAAAGGAACCTGGCAGGCTACATTCCATACAGTTGCAAAGGGTTAGACATGACTGAAGAAGCTTGGCATGCACACACGCATATAAATAGTATATGGAGGGCTGGGCAGAACTCTGTAATCAAACTATTTGTTCTGCAGTGAAACATGTGAATGTGTAGCATAAGTGAATTAAATCAACACTTTAAAGAGGCCCACATTAGTTCAAATCAGGTTGGCCATCAAATTGTTTAACAACAAACTCAAGAAAAATTTGAAATGCGAGGGCTTTTTGACTTTCAGAACTACATTTGAGGTTATAACCTTGGAGAACTTGTATTTTGAGGAAAGGTGAGTGTGAAGAATGTAGAATTTGGGGGAAAAAGGAGACAGTTGTAGTCAGAAAATTAGAAGAATCCTTCTTCTAGTGGAAAATAGTAAAGTGTGGCAAAGGTAACATCATGCACAAATTTTTTCCCCACTTAGGATGTACATTTCTTAGGGCCTATCCCATCAGTCTTGGTATTCATCTTTCCTTACACCAAGTATGGGCACCTTTAATATATAGTGAACAGTCTATCTTCTGCCAAATAACCATTATTTATGGCATTAATGAATTTAACAAATCTAAAGCAACACATATGTGTGTCTATAGATAAAAATGCTTACTTTGAATTAAGTTGTTAAATAATTCAAAGGGATAAAATATACTAAAACTCTGGGGAAAAAGCTTTGTAAAGTATTATAAACATTGTGTAAAAGACTGATACTTATTTATTAAGCTCTTGGTTTTTCACTCCCAGATTACTCAAACCCTTAATTTTTGGGTAAGGAAAGCATGTGAAATTGAAGCCAATGCAGTTTCCATTGAAAGAGTTTGTGAATATGAAAATATGGATAAAGAGGTAAGCACTCATGAATAACCAATGAACAGATACAGAATTTAAGATATTGCAGTGCACCTTGAATGGACATTCTGAAAATCAATTCTCAACAAAACCTGTATTTGTTATAAAAATGAAACATGATCACCTGTTTTTAAGAGGCACAGTGATTTGTCCCCTACCAATGTAGAGTAAAATATGCAACCTCTGATTACAACTTTGTAAAGATTTTACATTGAGAAGTGTCTTAATATAGTCATCTCTTAATTATTTAGAGTCTGATTGTATAATTTAAAAATTAAGTACGCCTTTATTGTTTATACCTTCTGTTCCATGTCCTCATCATTAGCATCTCTGTGGATGGGAAGGAGGAGGAGAATAAATCAGTCTGCTCTTTTTCCCTTTAATTAAGTATAATTTGAGGGACAGATGAATGAGACTATTGACAGAGTATAATGGTTGCATTATCTGCATATTTTGTTAATCTCAGTTACTTCTGTCTCCCAGTTCCATGAATTAACAGGGCAGATGATAAAGGGTATATGTTGAATTTCTATATCTTCTTCAATCTGCCTATAAAGATGTCTAAATCTTCATGAAAAATTCCTCCTTTGCTCATAACTCAGGACGGTGTGTTCCTCCTCCAAATAAAAACCTACAGATTTCCAGTTGTATTTTTGGTAGCATCTCTTCATGTCTTTCCTCAGACCTTGTTCCATTAACCATCTTCTCCAAGTCCTAACTTCAGCACCCTAACCCCTTGCTCCTTTCAACCTACAAATATGCTAACATATTTTCTGCATACTCCAACTCCTACCTAAATGTTGATTCTTCCTCTAGATTCTTCCCTGAGTCTTACCTTCATTTTTCATACAAATTTCTTGAAAGATTAGTCTACCTTCACAATAATAATCATAATTATCAATATTTAGTTTGTTCAGACTACTGCTATGTAATGACTCTATAAAAATTTTATCATTCTCAGGACTTCCCTGGTAGTCCAGTGGTTAAGATTCCACACTTCCAATTCAGGGAATGCGGTTTTGATCCTTGGTCTGGAAACCAAGATCCCACATGCCACGTGGCATGGACAAAAGAAAGGAAAAAAAAGTTAGTGTTTTCTGTATTTTCTAAACCTCTTCCTATTAATATATATTTTTTATTTTGGAAAAAAAAGACAATAGAATGTGTGTGCACACACAAACACACATTTTAAAAAATTACCTTTATATAATTTGATGCCTTGTAAGGTAACAGAAACCTATATGCAAGTCAGGAAGCAACAGTTAGAACTGGACATGGAACAACAGACTGGTTCCAGATAGGAAAAGGAGTACATCAAGGCTGTATATTGTCACTCTGATTATTTAACTTATATGCAGAGTACATCATGAGAAACACTGGGCTGGAAGAAGCACAAGCTGGAATCAAGATTGCCAGGAGAAATATCAATAACCTCAGATATGCAGATGACACCGCCCTTATGGCAGAAAGTGAAGAGGAACTAAAAAGCCTCTTGATAAAAGTGAAAGAGGAAAGTGAAAAAGTTGGCTTAAAGCTCAACATTCAGAAAACTAAGATCATGGCATCTGCTCCCATCACCTCATGGGAATAGATGCCACACACACACACACAGTTCCTTTATTTTTTGGGCTCAAAATCTGCAGATGGTGAGCTGCAGCCATGAAATTAAAAAGACGCTAACTCCTTGGAAAAGGATAGTGATGAACCAACTTAGAACACAAAATTAAAAAGCAGAGAACATACTTACCAACAAAGTCCGCCAGTCCAACTGGTTTTCCGAACATTGATGGATGGAGAGTTGACTGTGAAGAAAGCTGACACTGAAGAGACTGCTTTAACTGTGGTGTTGGAGAAGACCTGAGATCCGCTTGGACTGCAAGGAGATCCCAACATGGTCATCCTAAAAGGAGAATCAGGTACGGTGTTCTGGAAGGACTGAGCTGAAGCTGAAACCCTCAAACTTTGCCACCTCATGCGAAGAGTTTGCTCAATTGGAGTACGCCTGATGCTGGGAGGGATTGGGGGCAGGAGGAGAAGGGGATGACAGAGGATGAGATGGCTGGATGGCATCACTGACTCGATGGACGTGAGTTTGAGTCAACTCCGGGAGTTGGTGATGGACAGGGAGGCCTGGCGTGCTGCAGTTCATGGGGTCGCAAAGTCGGACATGACTGAGCGACTGAACTGAACTGAACTGAAGGTAACAGATAGCATTATAAAAACTCTTGATGTGGAAAAAAGTAAATACATCCAAATAACCATATTTAATTTTTAATAGCCCCATTTCTCTGCTCCTCCTTTACAGCAGAATTCTTGGAAATAGTTCCTGTACTTGCTCTGTCTGACTCCTTTTCTCATCCTCTTTTGGAACCTCTTCTTCACACAGGCTTTAACTCCCACCACTTCTCTGCGCCTGCCCTGGTCAGCGTCACCAGTGGCAGCCTCTCGGTCTTCACTTTACCTGGCCTGTCATTTGATGCTTTTGATCACTTTCTTTCATGAAAACACTTCACCTCACTGGCCGGGCACGCACTCTTCTGTGTATTCCACCTCCTGTTCTTCCTTCCGTGTCTCAGGTCCTCAGCATATGTACCTAGCTTCTTTTACCTGGAAAGCCCTTCCTCTGATATCCAAATGGCTTGTTTCCCAATCATGTCCAGTCAAGACTTTCTTAACCACCCTACTTAAAATCACACCAACACTGCCTATTTCCTGACCTTCAAAACCTTATCATCAACTAACATTCTGCATGGACCTCCCTGGGGCCAGTGGTAAAGAATCCAACTGCCACTGCAGGAAACACGGGTTTGATCCCTGGATCGGAAAGCTCCCCTGAAGGAGGAAACAGAAACCCCCTCCAGTATTCTTGCTGGGATAATCCCATGGACAAAGAGGAGCCTGGAAACCTACAGTCCATGAGGTCACAAGAGAGTCAAATACCACTTAGCAAGTGAGCAACGACAGCAACAATATTCTGCATAGGCTGTATGATTCTTTCTGTCTCTCCTCACCAGCAAGTACCCTCCCGAAGGGAGAGTTTGTGTTCATTATTTATTACGTTTTTCTCACTGCTAAATCTCCAACAACTAAAGCATTGACTGGTGCGGTAAACACTCGGTATTTGGGAAATAAATAACAAGCTGTCCCCTGTCAGTTTAAAGCCCAGGTTACCTTTATCTCCTTTATAAAGTATAGAAGACTTTTCTTGATAACTTAATAGAAGATGGGAAGCCTTTTTATGTGTGAAAATTGATTTATAAAATCTTCTTATAACTAGAGAAGTTTTACGTTGGTATTATTTAAAAATATTTTCAGGAAAATCATAATATTTACAAATGTTGTCTTTCCTCATTTTTGTTTCATCACTTCTGTTTTCATGCCTGAGAGTTATTTTTTTTGGAGGGAAGGTATTTTTATTGTAATTGCAGTTTAAAAAATATTTCTTTCTTTTAAGGCACCCTGGATAACGTCTAAGAGGCCTCCACCACAATGGCCCAATAAAGGGATAGTGGAGTTTGTTGATTATCGAGCTCGATACCGAGATGATCTTGGTTTAGCATTACAAGATATCACTTTTCAGACTCGTGGGGAAGAGAAGGTACCATAAATATTTCATAAGTTTCACTTTACCTTTTATCTGAATATATTTATTCTCAACACCAAAATATACTGTGGTATTTAGTATAAGATGGTCATTGGTTCAAATTTCATTTAAAAGTAGTAAAGACATGGTTGGCATGTAAAGAATAAGTTTTTCCTCTACAAATAAAAATATATATTTTAAATTGTACTTAATCTATTATGAAACATGATTTTACTGTTTTTACCTACATGGAGGTATAATTAACAAATGAAAATTGTATATATTTAGAGTGTACAGTATACATAGAGTGTACAGCATGATATGCATAAATTGTGAAATGATTATCATAATTTTAAGCACTTAAGATCTCTTAGCAAATTTCTGTGTTGTTAACTATAGTTACCATGCTATGTCTTAGATATCTAGAATTTATGTGACTTATAACTGAAAGTTTATACCCTTTGACCAATATCTTCCCATTTTTTCCACTCAACCCCTAGTAACCACCATCTACTGTCTGGTACTGTGAGTTTGACATTTTGAGATTCCACATATAAGTGAGATCATAAAATATTTTCCTCTGTCTGGCTTCTTTTGCTTAGCATAATGTCCTACAGGTTCACCCATGTTACCACAAATGACAGGATTTTCCACATTTTTTATGGCAGAATTATACATGTATATATATACTTTCTTTATCCATTCATCCATAGCATATATTTCTCTTCATCATACAAATTTCACTTCCTTTCCTGGCTACACATCCAGTATTATTAGTATATTTTATATTTACTTCCTCTAGTAAGTGAAGTGCAACAATAAGACAGTAAGATAATAGTTACTATCCAGTAATACACAGGTGAGACTATTTGTATAGTCAGTGACATCATGTTTTCCAAGACTATTAGTGAAGTGGGAAAATGCTTGAGATGTAATTTAGTTAGTAAGAACAATATACAAATCTGTTGATAGTGTATCATTTTTGTGTTTTAAAAAAGCAAACAAATAGACATATTACTAATAGCAAAAAGAATGGTTACAAAATATAAACAGTGATTCTCTCCAGGTGTTGGGATTTTAGATGATTTTTGCTTCTCTATTTTTCCCACATTTTTTCAAAATGTTTTATGAAAACATATTATTTCCCTGATCAGATTGATATTTTACAAATAAATAAAGGTTAAAAAATAAATTTTAATGAACAGCAGTGTTCCACTTTCCCTTTTCCTGAGACTTGTTTCAGATAACCCCAAATTCTCCTTTTCTAACCCTCTAAACCAGGTCCACTGAGGCGGCCTCAAGGACAAATCAATTTTTTGGAAATAATTGTGGAATTTTAATTGTTCTATTTCATTCAGTGTATTCCTGGTTTTTCTGGGTGTAGTATGTCAGATTTAAGATTTAAGATCTTTAATTAGGGCAAACCAACCACCGAATGTTCTCTCCATTCAGTGTTTGCATTAACACCAAGACACTAACCAACACCCAGAAGAGGTTGCTTTAGATCTCATGGCCAAAGGAACACTGCAATCACTGGAGGCTTATGACAAGCTGATTGTTTTTGTCCAAGAGTCCAAAATCCTCAGACATGATCTATGACCACCTTTAGTAGTTTTGATGCAATAGTTGTTTTGCAGGCATTCCTTTAGATTTTCTAGTCTGTCTCAGCAAAGGGTTCCCATCTCCTTTGTTTGTTTGTTTTGGAGGAAGAATGGTAGAGAAGCCTCATTCGAGTCTCAGGGAAACAACCCCATTATTAGTCTTTCTTTAATTCCCACATTTAAAGGCTAGTTCAGGGATGGTTCTGGGATGATCTGCTCTGCCTGGGGCAGTTCTTGTTGGGTGATAGCTAAACTATTCAAAACTGGAGGAAACACACAGATTAGCCCAAGCCTTTCTAATGAGTAAAGTCAAAGTGTTAGTTGCTCAGTTGAGTCCGACTCTTAGCAACTCAATGGACTGTAATCCACCAGGCTCCTCTGTCCATGGAATTCTTCAGGCACTAATTCTGAAAAGAATTGCCATTTTCCTTCTCCAGGGGATCTTCCCTATCCAGGGATCAAACCCAGGTCTCCCGCACTGCGGGCAGATTCTGTACCTCTGAGCCACCAGAGTAAGTGGTATCTAAATAAAGATGGATCCTTGGAAGTCACCTTAAGTCTTCCATGATAGTCAAGTTTACTCTAGTTGTCAGTTAGATTCCACATACCAGACACATAATGTATTTTTGGTCAGTACAAAGGTCTCTTTCCCTTACACAAAGTGCGATTAAATTGTTTATAATAAATTCATTACAGATTGGAATTGTGGGACGAACTGGAGCAGGCAAATCAACACTATCAAACTGCCTATTTCGAATTGTAGAAAGATCAGGAGGTAAAATTATAATTGATGGAATTGACATATCTACTATTGGGCTTCATGACCTTCGTGGCAAACTTAATATTATTCCACAGGTAAAGACTGTTTTGCTGCTAGCCTTTCTTAACTCCCTCTGGTAAACTTCTTTTTTTTGTTTTTTTAAGAATATATTCCTTTCAAGCCTATACATTTGAATTTGAGAGCCAAATTATTTTAAATATATTGTGAAAAATAACTATGTAATTAAATCCTATTAAATACTCTACCCTGATGCATTCTTCCTAAGTACATTTATCTATTTGAAAAACTAGTATGTTGCTTTGCAAGTTTCCTTCATAATAGTAAATACAAATAAAATTCAAATGAAGAAATCAGACTGAAACACACTACTATTTTTAGAAGAAAAAAGCAATTAGTGAGGCTTTTGCTTAGTTGGTACTTTGAATGTAGAATTTTGACTTTTTGACTTGAGGTTTAGAAATATTTTTAAAAAATGAAAGGAACCATAATTCAGTTAGATCTTTTTTCCCAACTCCTTTGATTTTTCCATCTGTGGCATCAAAGGAACTTGATCATTAACAAGTATGCAAATCGGCTCAATAATATGCTTCTACAGTCAAATATGACTCATTCAGTTGTGTTTGAAAGATTTGAGCTGAGAATTTATGAAGTATGTTTATATTTGCTTCTAAAAATGCTATCAGCTCTTTGTCATATTGTTTAAACATATACTGGCATTCATGAATTTACTTTGGAACAAATTTAAGTAAAATCTGTAATTCTGGCAGGGAAAAAAAATTGGTGGAGAAAAGAAGCAATCATTCCTTTCTTATAAATCAAAACAGGTGTAGTAAAATGCAGTTTCACTAGATGTGTAAATGTATTGGGAAAAGCATGGACTTGCTGTCTTTGAATTCTGCTTAAGCACTTACTTTCTGTGTGTCCTTGGACAAGAGCTTTTTGAAACCTCTAGTTCGCTGTGGAACAAGGGTGTTTGCTTCCTTATTTCTGGGTTGGTGGGCTAATTGATAATATTAGATACATACTATAGATACATTTATTCTATTCTTCTCTATATTATATATTACATTGTTATTTAGTTGCTAGCTCATGTCTGACTCTTTTACAACCCATTGGATTGTAACCCACAGCTACATGGACAGCTTCTCTGTCCATGGGATTCTCCATTTAAGAATACTGGAGTGGATTGCCATTTCTTTCTCCAGTTGATCTTCCCAACCCAGGAATCAAACCCCTGTCTCCTTGCATTGGCAGCTGGATTTTATTTTTACCACTGAGCCACCTGGGAAGCCCATATTATATTATATCCCTGACTCTTATCACCATTATTATTGTGGTTGGAAAGCTGTTGTCAACATTATTAACTAGAGAAAGAAGAAGAATCAGGAAGTTTATAATGATTTAATCAAACACAGCTTATGCTGATCTTCTGCCTTTGGTTTCAATATAAAATGAATTTGTTAACTATTTAGTTTTTCATCATTTTGCTTTTTCCTTATTTAATGTGTGCATGCCTCATGTGACAGTAAGATTACCAGTGATTGTTCTATTCTCTAGGATCCTGTTTTATTTTCTGGAACCCTTCAAATGAACCTGGATCCCCTAGACAAGTATCCTGATCATGAGCTATGGGAGGTGCTGGAACTATGTCACTTAAAAGAGTTTGTGCAGTCCCTTCCCCAGAAGCTGCTGCATGAGATTTCAGAGGGTGGTGAAAACCTCAGGTAAGCTGCGAAGAACAGAGTTTGCCTGAGTTACTCCCTCCAGGCTTTTCAGAAACAAGTTGGCCCCAGAGGGAAGGCACTCCTCGGCCACCATGGATTTTGTTGTTCAAAGTACATCATTTGCTGATTCCTTCTAGAGAAGAGAGACAAGGAATAAATAAAATGGTCACCACCCACTGGAAAACTGCTGGTGAAGGAAAATGAAGGGGAAAGAAAGCAACAATGCAGTGTGGAAAGTCATTAGTTAACTCTTCTTTAGTAAAGACTCCTACCCTAATAGCTTTCTTCCTAAAAATGTTTTCTCAAACTCTGGGAGATAGGAAGGACAGGAAAGCCTGGCATGTTCCAGTCCATGGGGTTGCAAAGAGTCAGACATGGCTGAAAGACTGAACAACAACTAAGCGCTGCATTTTCTTCATCACTATTTGATGTCTTAGGACAGTCCCTTTATGTGATCAGAAACCTAAGGAAAATCAATTAGACCCTCTCTGCGCACAAGAGACACAGCCTGCATGACTCAGCTGCTTCTTTGCTTACTCCCCGATCTCCCTCTCTGTTTCTACCACCTTGGCCTCCTTGGCTCCTTATAGTACCATGAATGTGCCAGGCCAGTTCCTGCCTGCCTCAGGAATTTTACATCTGCCAATCACTTTGCCAGGAGCAAGTTCCCATTGGAAATCTGCAGGATTCACTTTCCATTTTATTCAGGTCTTGAATTTAAAGGCATCGTCTCAGTGAGGATTTCTTTGGCATGCTCATCAAAAATGTCCACCCCATGCCCACATTTTACATCTTGCCTTTCTGTATATTCGAATTCTTCTTATGCCTTTTGCTCCTTTATCTTGTTTAGTTTTTGTCTCCCCATGTAAACCCACAGACTTTTGTCTGTTTAATTCATTGTTCTATTTGCAGAAATTGAACCAGAGTCTGGTGTAATCACTCAGGGAATACTTCTTAAAGAATGAATGAATGTGGATTAGGAAGAGAATAACAATGTCATCAGAATTTTAGAATAGGAAGTGTGTGACCATAAAATCCATTGTTGAGATCATTTTACTATTTTTTACAACAGTGTTGGACAACGACAGCTCGTCTGTCTTGCTCGTGCTTTGCTGAGAAAAACAAAAATTCTCATCTTGGATGAGGCAACAGCTTCCATCGATTTTGAGACTGATAACTTGGTGCAGACCACAATCAGGAAGGAGTTTTCTGATTGCACCATCCTGACAATTGCTCACAGACTGCACTCTATCATTGATTCAGACAGGTATGCTTTATTTGTTTTCAGAAATAAAACAATTTCTATAGAGATAGCTATTGCACATCTGAAACACAGTAATTACTTGCCACTAATAATGGATTTTATCTGTGCTGAGAGATACAAAGTGTCCCCTAATAGTATGGAAGATACTTTCCAAAATAATTAGAGGAATGCGTTAATGCTAAGAGAATATTAGAAAGCTTGATGTATTTCCTGAGTCAAATTGTACTTTTATTTCATACTGACAGAACTTACCTAGTAATTTAAACTTTACAGTTGCAAGAACAAGAAAGGTGAACTGAAACACTGATTATAGGTTACCTGACTGGATTCTTTTCACATTGCAGGGTACTTGTTCTAGACTCTGGAAGAATTACAGAATTTGAAACACCACAGAATTTGATACACAAGAGAGGCCTTTTCTTTGACATGCTAACAGAAGCCGGAATAACACAAGACTCAGGGGCGAAAAATAAATAGTTTATATATGGATTATACCAAATAAAAAAAATAGTATTTGAAAAAATAAAGACAGGAGAGAAATGTCAAAAAGTAGGCCTGTGTTGGCACAAATAGAGATAAGCACCATAGTTCTAACCATCCTGAGCTGTGCCCAACCTTCTTTCTTCCGTTCATGCCCTCCTGAATATCTGCCTTTTCCTGATTGCCCAAAGTCCAAAATGCCACTTATCCTTTAAGTCTCTGACTTTGTTCAGGAGTTATCTTCTGCACAAAGTATCTCTTGGTTTCTCTCCTTGGTCCCCTGTCTTATCTAGATGCCCTTTTGATATGCTCTGACTAGCCCTATGTGCATAACTTTATCATGGCAGGGACCAAAATCTGTTTAAATTCTTTTAGTGTGCCTCCCCTTAAAGCTACTTGAAGGCAAATGCCCAGTTTTATCATCTTTGTATGTTAGGTTGCTAGCATAGTGCTTTCAGATTGTTGATACTCAACAAACATTTGTAGAATAAATCATTAGGCATTTTAGAGTAATACTGTATAGGCACCTATATACATATGAACAAAATTTTGAATTACTGTACAGTATATAAAATTTTGGAGGAATCACAGAAAAACTTTGAGTTATTCAGCTGCTTTTTTGAAAGAGAAAGTATATGTTAATTGATTTTATGATGTGCTTTATTTAAAAATAATATTTATAATATTTTTACTATTTGAGTAAAAAGCCAGTATTTTCTATAGAATGTCATTTTTGACTTGATGAAGCTCAGTGAGTTATGTATCAGATCGTATACATTCACAAGTAATTATTAATTTGTGGTATTGATTATATTTTGAATGCCTTTTTCATTTGGTAGTTTTATGTAATAGAAGCAACATTATTTCTCTGAATTGCCCTTCAAATTTGAAATTTCCAAACTTCAATTATATTTTCAAGATTATTTTAATAAAATGTTTTAACCTGCTCAGACCCATCAGTCATTTCTTTTATCCTCTTTTTCTCCTTAACGACTTTGCATAACCTTGCTTCATCCCCTAAAGGTATTTATGAAAAGTTAACTTAAATTGTAAAACCCTACATTATCTAAATTTTCCTTCCTTAAAACATTAGCTACTGAAAGTGTTGTCCTGTCTTTATAATTCCTGTAGTACTTACCACTATATTTCATGTTCAGTAGGCATTGAATAAATCTGTTGAAATCTGTTAAGAAAGGAATTGTATATTTCATTAACATCAGTTAAAGTTTATGTCTTAGCTTCTTTAAGTCTGCAATAAGTCAATCAGAGACACTCCATAATTTAAAAATCTAATGGGATGTCAACAGTCACCTGGATATATTGTGGTATCTTCATACCATGGAATTCTACACAGCTGTGAGAGTGAATGAACAACCACTAAAGGCAATAACACCAATGAATCTCACATGCATAATGTGGAGTAAAAGAAGTAAAACACAAAGAATATTCTTACATGATCCCATGATTCCACTGATACAAAAGTTTGTTTTTTAAAAAAGGAAAAGCCAATTATACTCCTAGAAGTTGGGATACTGCTTACTCTTGGTTATTGGTGTTAAGTCGCTTGCTCGAGTCTGTCTCTTTGTGACCTCATGAAATGCAGCACACCAGGCTTCCCTGTCCTTCACTGTCTCCCAGAGTTTGCTCAAATTCATGTCCATCGAGTCAAGGATGCCATCCAACCATCTCATCCTCTGTTGCCCCCTTCTCCTCCAGCCCTCAATCGTTTCCAGCATCAGAGTCTTTTCCAATGATGGGTAATGATTAAAAGGGTAAACACGGTGGGCTTCTGGAAAACAGTTATGTACTGTTTCTTGATCTGGGTCTGAGTATTGGTTCAGTTTGTGAAAATCATCAGGCCATATACTTAGGGTCTGTACAAATTTATATAGATTTATATATTTACCTCATGTATAGTATGGGCTTCCCAGGTGGTGCTAGTGGTAAAGAATCTACCTGCCAATCCAGGAAACATCAGAGATGTGGCTTCAATCCCTGGGTTGGGAAGATCCTCTGGAGGGCATGGCAACTCACTCCAGAATTCTTGCCTGGAGAATCTCGTGGACAGAAGAGCCTTTTGGGCTGCAGTCTATAGGACTGCACAGTCGGAGGTGACTGAAGTGACATTAACATGTATGCATGCATGTATAATATAGTTTATATATCTACATATAAATGTATTTATATAATTATATATTATATATTTGTCATATTTATATTTATATAATACAGTTAAAGAATAAAAAGAAAGTAAATTTTTAAATGACTAAGCCATTATTACTCAATATATTGTTTTTTAAAAATTTAATATTTCATTCTAATTTCTGTTATGTCCATCAAGTTTGTTCAATCATATAAGTGGTCTTTGAAGAAAATGAGAAAAATTTAAAAGACTGGATTATAGAGAAGTAGTAAATTTAAATTTTGCTCAGTCCTGTGTGACTCTATGTGACCCCATGGACTGTAGTACACCAGATTCCTCTGTCCACAGAATTCTTGAGGCATGAATACTGGAGTGGGTAGCCATTCCCTATTCCAGGGGATCTTCTTGACCCAGGGATCAAGTCTGGATCCCCTGCATTTATTAAATGATTTATTTATTTCAAATTGTAACTTAAAAAATAGATTAAGAAAAGAATTATCATTTTTGACATGCAGAAATACTCACCTTAGCTAACAGAAGGAAGATTCTAAGCAGCATTAAGTTGAATTATTTTAGGATAAGAATATTTATTACTGAAAGCCCACTATATGCCAAGTGATATACAAAGCACTGGAATAATTTATTACTTTCAATTCTCACTAAAGAACATAAGGAAGGTATTACTACCTACCCTATTTTATCAAACATGATAAGATACCAAGGGGCTCTTAGCCAACAAATTATAAAAGCCAGACCCGGGTGCCTGGTAAAGGCTGATTGGTTTTGTAACCAAAAGTGGGGTCTGGCTGCAACCTCTCAAAAAGCCAATAAAGTGTCAAGGTTGGTGTAAAGGGAAGTTTGCTTTATTTTGTATGTGGACAATTGGGGGCAGGGGGAGGACAGACTCCTGTCCAAAGACCAATTCCCCCCAGCTCCAACAATCAGGGAGCAAGAGCTTTTACAGATGGAGGGAGATAAAGACAGAAACAGCTTAGTTAGCTCTGACAGTCACCTTGAAATTGGTCGGTGGTCTGACCAGCATCATCTTGATTGTTTTAAGTACAGTTAATCTTCAATTCCAGGGCCACTTTGTTTCCATTTCTTGAGGCCTGTTCTCAGAATTGTCGGCTTATGTCATGGCTAAAGTCTGATCATCATGTAGTTAATTTCTCCACCTGGTGGGGTGGTTTCAGTATCCATAAAACAGCTCACAGGATGTGGCTCAGAATGTTATCTATAGCCTTTGAGAAGAAACTGAAAGTCCTTGACTATGCTTAATGAGTACGTATTATTATTTGGTCTCCTTTGACTGTTTTCCATTGTTTCTGTATGTTCTCACACCTCTGATTAGGTTTATTCTTTGGCAAAAGTTTTTCCACAGACAAAAGTCAGGCAGACGACATGGAGAACAAGGATCCACAGGGTCCTGCTCCATTTTAGCTTGTCTTGTTAATGATTGCTGACTAGGTAACCAAGCTTGCTCACTTGCAAGTTACAGACTGACCAGATTGAACCCAGGCTTAGTTATCATAGCTGATCAATGATAGTAACATTTTATCTCATGAGGGCAGCACAAGAGAAAAATAAAAATGAATAGGCATATGAGCATGTAAAAACATCATAAACTAAAAAATTATTTATGATATTAGTCAAAAATTTGAAAAATATGTTTCCAAAACATTTAAAAGGAAAATGACATATACGCATTTTTTGTGTGTCAAGGGGAGGGATACAGGGTTGATTTTGAGTTCATATTTATAGCACTCAGCTTGTCATTAATATACTTGTGGATGATTATGGGTTTATTGCTATTTTTCAACTCTTGATAGACATAATAGAAAATGTGATGTGGTCATCAGAGAATAAGACTAAAGGAATGATGGAGAATGTGTTACAGTGGAGTACCACAGAAACTAGGCATAAATATTAATCCAGCTTTAGTCAACACTGATTCTGTCTGAACATTTGCTTCTGGCTTTCTGTTCTGAGCATTTGTGCAACAATCTCCAGGTGTTACACAACAGACTCTGCTTTCCCTGTATTGCTGGAGCTATGATTTTACAGAGATAACAGACAGGAATTGATGTTGACCATGATGCATAAGGTCTTGAAAAAACTGTTTCCTGTATTTTCTTCTACTTTTTACTTAAACCTGTTCCTTTTTATTCCACCTTGGCCAGAAGCAGAAGTCCAACAAATGACAATTTGACAAAATGTTTAACCATAAATTAAGGGTCAAAGGTTCAAAAAACACAAAGAAGGAAAACAAAGAAGTGTAAACAACTAAGGGGCTTGTTTTTCTTAGGTAGAAAGAAGTCCCAAGGTAGAAAAGACAAAGATGGCCAGAGCAGTTACATGACACCACTGGCTGCTTCTACCTTTGGCTCAACCACCCATTACATGTCTGTTGATTGTTACTTGCAAACCCATTGCTTTATCTCCAGCCTCATGCCTGTACTTCAAGAAGGTAGGTCAGAGTTATGTCACATACTCATCCCTAGCTGCAGAGGAAGCTGGAAAATAATTTTTAAAGTAGGGGATGTTGCCTCTCCAAAAAAACTCACTTCTGAAGTAAGAATGAATAGAGAAGATATTGCAGTAGCATTTAGCAGGATCTGCCACAACCACTTTTTTTGTTGTTGTTAGTTGCTAAATTGTATCTGACTCTTTGCGACCCCATGGACTGCAGCATGCCAGGCTTCCCTGTCCTTTACTATCTCCTGGAGTTTGCTCAAACTCATGTTCATTGAGTTGATGATGACCCCTTCTCCTACCTTCAATCTTTCCCAACATCAGAGTCTTTTCCAATGAGTTGGCTCTTCACATCAGGTGGCCAAAGAATTGGAACATCAGCTTCAGTATCTTTCCTTCCAGTGAATATTCAGGGTTGATTTTCTTTAAGTTTGACTCGTTTGATCTCCTTGCAGTCCAAGGGACTCTCAAGAGTCTTCTCCAGCACCACAATTAGAAAGCATCAATTCTTTGGCGTGTTATAAAGTATTAATATTTTTCAACCTTGACAAAATATTCTTAATTTAGTTACTTGGGAGACAGGAGGGGTAGTATTTACAATTAATAATTAAGATCCAGTTTCTAGTTTCCAATACTACATAGGACACATTAAACAATTTAAGGTGAATGGATTAAACTCTTAACAGAAGTGTGTATTTACATTGTTTTATGTATATATGTATAATATATACATATATATAAAGTTGTGACTAATAATTTGCCTTCCAATGCAGGAGTGTGGGTTTGATCCCTGGTCAAGGAGCTAAGATCCCTTGGCTTAAGGATTTTAAGAAGTAATATTGTAATAAATTCAATAACAACTTAAAAAAAAAGAAGTCCACATCAAAATTGTGTTACATATTTTAGGTAAGCCATTGAAAACATTTTAAATGTCTTTTAGGTAAGCCAAAGCATAGTTAATTCAGTGAGGTATAAAATAAACTGCATTTGTTATTTTTTTAACATCCAAATAACTTAAGGTGAGGCAAGCTATTAATTCTTTCCAAAATTAAATAAATGCTTTACCACAGCAAATTTATCTTCTCTCCTCTTCAGAATTCTCAAAAATTTTCAGAAGTTTTAGACTCATAGAATTAGGGTTTTGAGGATATTAGGGAAAATAACCTACTTTATTGTGGTGTTTTCTTACAATTTTCATAAAGTTAGCAAGTCACTGAAACTTATGTTTCAATGTTTCTTATGTTCAGTTATCTATCATCTCCATTTATAATACTTGGCACTTTCTCTGCCAGGCACTTACAAAATCCCAATGAATTAGATACTATTATCTTCATTTCATATCTGAAAAATCTGTAAATTTCTCAGTAGAGAATTAAACGTGTGTGTGCTCAGTCACTCAGTTGTGTCCAACTCTTTGTGACCCCATAGACCATAGCTCACCAGGCTCCTCTGTCCATGGGCTGGATTTGAATAACTCTGCTACTTACTAGCTGTGTAATGATGTATTAATTACATAACACATCTGTTCCTTAATTTACCTACCTGAAAATGGGTTAACAGTGTGTACATGCTAAGTCGCTTCAGGCACGTCTGACTCTTAGCAACCCTATAGGCTGCAACCTGGCAGAATACTCTGTCCACAGGATTTTCCAGGAAAGAATACTGGATTCAGTTGCCATTTACTATTCCAGTGGATTTTCTCCACCCAGGGATCAAACCCATGTCTCTTACGTCTCCTGCGCTGGCAGGCGGGTTCTTCACCACTACCGCCTGGGAAGCCCAAGGTAACAGTAAATATTCATAAGTCTGCTAGAACAAAACTATTTTGTACTATTAAAACACTTAGCAAACTCCAGGTACATAGTAAGCACTGCATTATCTATTGCTAAAACATGTCCATATGGTCAAAGCTGTGGCTTTTCCAGTAGTCGTGTAATGTGAATTGAACCATAAAGACCCTGATGCTGGTAAAGTTTGAGGGCAGGAGAAGGGGGTGACAGAAGATGAGATGGCTGGATAGCATCATTGACAACGCACAAGTTTGAGCAAACTCCAGGAGATAGTGAAGGATGGGGAAGCCTGGTATGCTGCAGTCCATGGGATAGCAAAGAGTCAGACACAACTGCGCAACTGAACAACAAAGCTTAAAACAAATGAAGCAAGTGTACTAGTTTCTGTGAACTGGGAATCTGGAAACTGCTTAGCTCAATGATTCTGGTTTAGAGTCTCTCAAAAGATTACATTCCAATTTGAACTGTGGCTACATCATTTGAAGACTTGAATACCAGGCCAGAGTATTGGAAGCTACATTAGAAGCTGCCTACCTCAGCAGGTCACTGTATATGTTTGTTTAGTGAAACAAATATAGACATATCACTCTATTTCCTCATATATTTGAATCTCCCAGCAACGGTAGTTAAAGTAACCATGAAAGAATCATAGGAACTAGTGAAAGCCAAATCTGTTTTTAAGGGTCATTTGAAAAGACTATATGAATCGAATGAACTTCTTTAAAAAAAAATATTAATTTTTCTGGTCCAAAGAATACTACAAACTTTATTAGAGAATTATAAAGTATTAATTGCCAACCAAAGGATTACAGTTGTTTATTAAGCAGGGTTATTAACTATCTAAATTAGTTTTGGCTCCATTAGTCAGAAGCCATGAATTGGTATTCAGAATTCTGGGTATATGTCATTTCTTTACCTTAGAAGAGACAATTCCTGTATCATGAACAGGATACCCAGAATTCCGAATACCAATTCATGGCTTCTGACTATAATGGAGCCAAAACTAATCTAGAAAAACAAACACTATATCGCTTATATGTGGAATCTAGAAAAATGATACAGATGAACTTCTTTTCAAAGCAAATACAGAGACACAGGCCTAGAGAACAAATGTATGATAAGCGGGGAGAAGGGAAGAATTGGAGATTGGGATTGATACATATACACTATTGATAGTATATATAAAATGGATAACTAATGAGAAGCTACTATATAGCACAGGGAAGCCTATTCAGTGCTCTGTGGTGACTTAAATGGGAAGGGAATCCAAAACAGAGGGGATTTATGTCCACGTATCACTGATTCACTTAGCTGTGCAGCAGAAACTAACAAAACAACTGTGAAGAAACTTTGCTCCAATAAACATTAATTAAAAAATAAACAAGTAGAAAAGTAAGCAATTTCAGGGACATTCAGGATGCAGGGAATTAGGCCATACCTGCTGAGGTCATGCGCCGTAAGCATCAGATCAGCTCTGTTCCCATTTCCTTTCTTACTTACATACCTCAAAAATGTACTCTGGCAGAGTCTCAAATAGAAAATAAAGGACACAGTTTAAAAAACAAACTGCAAAGTGGCATTTATTTACATTAAAATGTAAACCACCTGTATGCACACAAAGTTAAGAGGCACAATGTTATACACAGTATCTATGATCTTCAGAACATGTTATACACAATAGTATCTGCTGATACATCAGTGGTTCCAGTGAAAACACAGGAGGTACCGAACCATTTCTGACACCAAATAAATTATTCATTCACATATTCTAATCATATAAGACAGTTAATATTTTAAAAGTTATGTACTTCAAAAAACACTAGCAAGATGTACAACCAAAATATAGTTTTATGCAAAATGTCTTCAGATTATATATAAATGATCCCTTTCAGAATGCATTTTTACCTTTTAAATAAACTACATTGACTTCAAGACTATTTATACATAGCCTCCTAAATATGATTGAAGACAGACACTATTTTTTTTAAAGTGTACTATACTAGAGAATATGCTGAACTATTGTCTCCAAATTCCAACACTGCCATTCTATTTTTCAGACACAAATTTTTTAAATTCCAATTTTAGAGTATGAGATTAGCTGCTCTGTTTTGCAAATCATTTCTTCTAAGAACTATTAACAGACTGTCCTGAACTATCTCATATATTAGAGAAATTCGAACTTTAAAAAATCTTCAAATGCTTTAGTTAAAGCTGGTACTATATATAGAGATTTTGATAAATTGAACACTTTTCTCTTAAAAGACCTTTGCACAAAGATCTTTTTCAATTTTTAAGTCTAGTAAAAATTTTTATAAAGTTCAAAAGAACACTTGAATATATTTATAATGCAGTGAAGGCTTCCTCTTTGGCATTTCTCCATTCAGTTCTAAAATAAAACATGTGAACAGACATTTTATATTTTTCTATTTATCTACTACAGACATTTTCTATACACAAAAGTATCTGATTGAAATTGTTTTAACAGCAATTTCACTGCTAAGAAATATTTTCTTTATGATCTACAAAAACACTCAGATTTTACTATGAGAAGCAAAAATGTTTTGATGTTGCTGAAATGAGGTTGCTTTTTTTTTTTCAGTGATTGGAAATTCAACATCCTTCCAAATTCAGCAATGGGTAAAGAGACATATTTTACATTAGCAAAAATGTTGACCAGAGTATAACTTTTGAATATTGAGAAGTAGCAGCCTCTATTAAGGAAAAAGAAAATCTTCAAATAATAGGGGCATAACAAATAAAACCACTATGTTTTCTTTCTTGGTTCCTGCAGCTTTTCTAAAAGGAAACAAACTAAAACTACCACACTATACCAATGTTACTATAAATACTGATTTGTGGACATTTTTAAACATTGCCTTCTGTGAGATTTCCACATTACTTCCAGTATTCATGAGTTTTTTGTTCTTATCACAAATTAACCTTAAGGTTAAAACAGTCCAAGTCTGATTATTTTTAAATGACGGTAGGAAACAACAAGGATTTTGCAAATGAGTACAATTTTCCTCATTCACAATTAAATATGGGGAAAAATGTCAGTAAAACTGAATCAAATGCAAGCTAAATTCTCCAGGGCTTACTGACAATAAACACTAAAAGAAAACAAAAACATAAAATAAATACTGTACCTAATTACTGCTGTTTATCAATGTCTTGTTGTTTAGTAGCTAAGTTGTGTGTCTGACTCTTTGCAATCCCATTGACTGTAGCCCCAGACTCCTCTCCATGGGAGTTCCCAGGCAAGAATGCTGGAGAGGGTTGCCATTTCCTTCTCCAGGGGATCTTTCCAAGCCAGGGATTGAACCTGTGTCTCTTGCACTGACAGGCAGATTCTTTACCACTGAGCCACCAGGAAAGCCCCTTATCAACATCTACAAAGGTCTTAAATAACCAAAAAATTATAGTAATAAATACTGTGATATTAACACATTTTTAAAATGCAATTAATAATTCTCTTTTGTTTTCTAACCATGCAGAACCATGGAAATCGAAGCAGAGAATGATAGCAGATTAAAGAAATAAAATATAAATTGGTAATGAAATATTTGAATAAATTTGTAGCTTTTTAGAAAGAAAACAAACTGATTCAATAAATATATTTTAAAAATCTGGAGAATGCAGGTTACATGAATAGGACACATAACAGGACGCTGAATTTGTGAAGGTTAACTTTGTCATATAATATGGCTGTTACTGAATATTGTATATGCAGCTTATATAAATAACACTGCTATCTCCCAGTCAATGTAAGTACATGACATTAACACTGTCCTTCAAGTATAGTTCAAATTAAGAATTACATCTGATAACCAAGTAAATTGCCAGCCCCTGCTAATACAATTTAGTAAGAACTGGGAATCATGTAATTGGCACTAGGCAATGTTTACAGAATATAGTTTTAAGTGCACATGGATATCTACTTCCAGAATCCAGAAAATACAGTCACCTATGCTCCTACAAAAGAGTTTTACCTCAATTCTATCATTTTAGAAGTACTTGTTGGAATGGGATCTCTCCAAAATCAAGAAGGATCAATCTGGTCACATTCAATCTTAAAACAAAATGTTATGCAAAATTTCATAAACGTTATCTTTCAGGTAAATGTATGAGATATTTTCGAGACTTTATTTGGCTGATGGAGGTGGTCTGATAAAGAGGAAGAGATCATTAGATAAGATCTCAAATAGCCATCCCTCCGTCTTCAGTTGAAGTTGGTCTTCTGTAAATGCTTATTGGGGATTTCTAAAGCACTGACTTGGAGAGGCCAGGAGCCTCCATCAATCCCTGCCTGGATAGCCACCCCCGTCACCACGGCCAGGTCAGGGTCTACAGACGTGTTGGGGTCCTTTCCAAAGAACTCTTGGATGACTTGGCGGATTCGAGGAATGCGAGTTGAGCCCCCAACCAAGACCACCTCATCAATCTCAGTTTTCTCCAGGTGGCCTTCTTTCAACACTTGCTGAATGGGTACAAGTATCTTCTGGAAAAGATCTTCATTAAGGGTGTCAAAGAGCTTTCGTGATATTTCTGTTTCAAATAAAACCTGACCTTCTCCATTTTTCTTTTGAGAAAGGTTAGCTCCAAACATGCTGTCCACATGGGGGTCATTTGCTGGGGAAAATTTGTCCTTTGGCAGTTCAGTGTCACTAGTTGGAGGTTCCTTTCTGTCATTTTCCTCCACTGTTAGTAACACTGACATCTGGGCAGTCTCATGAAGTGTCAGGTTTAACTTGACCATTTCTACAGCTTGTCTTAATCGGTGGATTTCCTCTTTCCTAGAGGGTAGGAAGCCATATGTTTGATAGATCTGTTTGTATAAGTACTGAAGCAATCTTTGATTGAAGTCTTGTCCTCCAAGTTTATTGTTTCCTAAGTTAAAAATAAAAAAGTTTATATTATGACTACATGTATGTGTTTACATATGCATGTATCTGTTTAGTATGTATGTATAAATGATATTCTGGGACTGATAAATCCTTATTTAATATATTATCAAGATTTTATTCATATACAAACTGATTGAAAATAACTGGGTTAAAAGGAGTTTAATTCAAAAGTATACTATTAAAATACAGTGCACATCTGGGTTCAAATGATATAAAAGGAAGTCTCTCAGTGATATCAAATACTTTTTCAGAAAATAAGAAATTGAGAACACAGACTGGGCTTTAAGTAGCAATTTAAAAACAAAAAGTGGCATTAATCTCAAAAGAAAGAAGTGTTGCTTACAATTAAAAAGTATCATTAAAAAAATCCTTTTTAAATGATTAAGAGCTAAAAAGTAGAAAAAATAATTAATAAGGAAAAGAGTAACGTGATATAAATTCCCATCACTGAACTTGCTTCTAAATGGAGTCCAGTTAGGCTACCTATAAATTTAAGTTCCATAGGCTTAATTCCTTAAACTAAAACAAAAACCTTAAAAAAATTTAGAATGCAAAACACTATTACTTGATTTCCTAAAGATAGCTATTTTGTGAAATAGATTATTAAATGAAATAAACTGACCATCCTTCATTTTAAATGATTTCTTTCCTTCTGTTCCCTTCACGATGGAGGTGTAAACTACTGGCTCAGTGAGCTACAATATTTGACTTACAGCATATCTAGTCATTTTTTGAGACTTAATTTTTTGCCATAAATAAAACAGGTGGTGGCATTAAAATCACAAGTACAGAAGATTACCAAAATGAATGTGAAGAATACTGAAAAGTTGAAAAATGAACACTTTACACATTAGATATGTTAACATGGCTGAATCTCGTTAACACTCCCTACATTTTTCTTACCAGACATGGCTCGAGTTAAAAACATTCCTCCTTGTTTATTTAGCAATGACACATCGAGAGTTCCTCCGCCCAAATCTATCACCAACACGTGAAAGACTTCAGCTTTGTGGAGGCCATAGGCCATAGCTGCTGCTGTGGGTTCATTTATTACTCTTAAGATCTTCAGTCCTGTAAAATTGGTTGGAGGGAAGAACAATTATTAAATGACATGATTAAGGAATTTTTTTTCACTTAATCCTACAACATATTAGTATCTTCTCCAACATGAACTCCACTGAGTAGTAATAAGAACAGTCACAAGCCAAATAAAAACAATGAAATGGGAAGGACAAATATTGGTTCTTCTAAATAGATATCATTAAAATTATTCTAAAAGACGACTACAGTATAAAGAAATAAAGGCCCAGATTCAGTGAAATACATCATTCTATTCTTTTTAATACTTAATTTTACAAGATCCCTTGGCCTCTTCTAACTTTCGTACTTTACTTGGGAAAGGAAACATTAATCATATACAGTAACAAATAGCTATAGAAACAAGCTTATGGTGCTCATCTTTTAAAAATGACTTTTTTTGTAAAAGAACAGGTGACTAGATAGAAAAATGATAAAAAGAAAAATCTTAGAAGATATGCTCTAATAGCTACAATGATATTTTTAAAAAAGACTTAAAATGCAAGACCCTTGAAAGCAACTCTGAAACATACAGCAAAATCTGATTTCAAGGTAATGCTAAACAGTAGATGTGCAGACAAAAGATCAAAATTTCCTTGAACAGAATTCCTGCTTTAACCGCCACATGTAATGAGTGGCCTTGGAAGTAGAATGACTTTCTGTATCAAGAGCCACAAAAACTAGTCAAACTCTGAAGCATTTATTCAGAGACCATAATACCATTCCCCTTAGCTTTCTGACTTCATCACTCATTCGCCTTTGGTCACACTGGCCAACCTTCTATCTTCTAAATTCTCATCTTAAGGCTGCTACACTGGCCACTCTCTATCCTGCAACAAATTTCCTCCATGCACCTGCTTGGCTCACTACCTGGCTTCCTTCAAATCTGCTTAAATATCACTTTCCCACTGAGATCTACCTGACCACTCTCTTCAAAACCTGCAAGGCCATCTACGCTCTGATCACCTAGCAAGCCTATTCCCTTATCCTGTCTTTTTTTCCATAACATGTTCAGTTCAGTTGCTCAGTCGTGTCCGACTCTTTGTGAACCCATGGACTGCAACACATCAGGCTTCCCTGTCCATTACCAACTCCCAGAGCTTGCTCAAACTCATGTTCATCAAGTTGGTGATGACATCCAACCATCTTGTCCTGTCATCCACTTCTCCTCCCACCTTCAATCTTTCCCAGCATCAGGGTCTTTTCCAATCAGTCAGTTCTTCACATCAGGTGACCAAAGTACTGGAGCTTCAGCTTCAGCATCAGTCCTTCCAATGAATATTCAGGACTGATTTCCTTTATGATTGACTGGTTTGATCTCCTTGTAGTCCAAGGGAGTCTCAAGAGTCTTCTCCAACACCACAGTTCAAAAGCATCAATTCTTCGGTGCTCAGCTTTCTTTATGGTCCAACTCTCACAGCCATACATGACCACTGGAAAAACCATAGCTTTGACTAGACGAACCTTTGCTAGCCAAGTAATGTCTCTTCTTTTTAACAGCTGTCTAGGTTGGTCATAGCCATACCATGGTACTTTTTTTTTAATTGTCATAGAATTGCTTTACAATGTTGTCTTAATTTCTGCTGAACAACGAAGTAAATCAGCTATATGTATGCATATATCCCCTTCCTCTTGAACTTCTATCCCACCTTCCTCTCCCATAGCATTTTACTTTCTGATACACACACACTGTATCAAAGCTCTCAACCAGAGATCATTTTCTTCCTCTAAGGACATCTAGCAATGTCCAGAGACATAAAATTATCACTACTTGGTAGAGAGGGTGCTACTGGTTAGCTTCTAGTGAGTACAGGTTAAGGGATGCTGCAAAATGTCCTATGATACATAGGATAGTTCCCCAACAAAGAATTATTCAGGTTAACATGTCAATAATGCTAAGGGTTGTTGTTCAGTTGCCCAGTCGTGTCTGACTCTCTGCGACCCCATGGACTGCAGCACACCAGGCTTCCCTGTCTCTCATCCTCTGCTGAAGTTTGCCCAAGTTCATATCCATTGCATCTGTGATGTCATCCAGCCATCTCATCCTCTGACACCAAACCTGGAATATTAGGTCCATGAATCAAGGTAAATTGGATGTGGTCAAGCAGGAGAAGGTTAAGAATAAACATCAACATCTTAGCAATCAGTGAACTAAAATGGACGGGAATGGGCAAACTTAATTCAGATGATCATTGTATCTACTACTGCAGGCAAGAATCCCATACAAGAAATGGAGTAGCCCTCATAATCAACAAGAGTCCAAAATGCAGACTTGGGTACAACCTCAAATAGGACAGGATGCTAAAGGTAAGAACACTATATTTATCTTCAATACTGATTTTCTGTTTCCTCCAATAGAATATAAGCTCCTTGAGAAAAAGATGCGAAGAGTTGACTCATTGGAAAAGACCCTGATGCTGGGAAAGATTGAGGGCAGGAGGAGAAGGGGATGACAGAGGATGAGATGGTTGGATGGCATCATCGACTCTATGGACATGGGTTTGGGTGGACTCTGGGAGTTGGTGATGGAGAGGGAGGCCTGGCGTGCTGCGGCTCACGGGGTCGCAAAGAATCGGACACAACTGAGCTACTGAACTGAACTGGGAAAAAGGGTTTACCTGTTTTGTTTACCTAGGCAATCAGTATTTGCTGAATGGTATCAAATAAATTTTCTCCCACCTCAGATTTTTAAAAACACATTGTATTATATTCATCTTCACATTAAAACAAGTTTAAGAGAACAAATTCCTCACTGCTAACGTGTCCATGTTCTTTCTCAGTCTTGGTCATATACCTGATAGGTTGTTGTCAGAATATACATATTTGACATTGTACCATGGAGCCTTCTTAATTGTTTACCTACCATATAGTTTGTCTAGGCGCCTAATCAAGTGGTTTGCAAAATAATACAGCTCATTACAGATTTTCAGCCTAAGAAAATTTTGAGAACAATGCAACTTAGGCAAGTGATATTACCTGCAAGGTTAGCAGCCTGAACTGTTGAATTTCTCTGTTTTAGGTCAAATTCTGCTGGTACGGAAATCACAGCATTGGCAACTGGCATTCCCAGATACTCCTCTGCCATCTCTTTCAATTTTAACAGCAGTCTAGAGCCAACGTACTCTGGGGAAACGGTGATGGTTTCATTACTTGTCACAGAAAATTCAACCATTCCATTTTTGTTTAAAACCTGTGAATAAAATTTGCAAAGATGAAAACACTATATATATATGTGTGTGTACACATCTACATACATATTATATATAAACATATACTAACACACATAAATATATATATATACTGAATGTAGTCAATCAAAACTTACCCTGAAAAGGTCATAAAATTTCATTTGTTATCTAGCAAGTGCATGTACAAAGATTAGAGGCTATTAAAAGATATACTTAAAATGACAAAATGAATCCACTCTAGTTTTTAATTAACAGCAGAAAAATAAAATTTATCACTAAGTATGCACTGGAGAAGGAAATGGCAGCCCACTCCAGTATTCTTGCCTGGAGAATCCCAGGGACAGAGGAGCCTGGTGGGCTGCCGTCTATGGGGTCACAGAGTCGGACACGACTGAAGCGACTTAGCAGCAGCAGCAGCATATAACTGGAACATAGAAGATTCTCAATATATATGTCAAATGAAAGAAGAAAATGAATGATGAGATAGAGGGAATTTAGTCACTTAGTCGTGTCCGACTCTCTGCAACCCCATGGACTGCAGACTGCTAAGCTCCTCTGTCCACGGAATTTTCCAGGCAAGGATACTGGAGTGGGTTGCCATTTCCTTCTCCAGGGGATCTTCCTGACCCAGGGATCGAACCTGGATCTCCTGCATTGCTGGTGGATGCTTTACTGTTTGAGCTACTAGGAAACCCCAATAGAGGGAATAACAGTTGGTAAATCATGTATGTGACTCAAGATCTTCTTTTTCAAAAAACTAATTTATTTCCAAACATAACAGATAATTGAAAGAATGTGCTGGTACATATTAACAAGAATAATTTTAATACTTCACTATTTTGCTAAGAATCAAATATCACTCATATTATTATTTCCATGAAAACATATATTAATATATTATCCCTGCTAATGTAGTTGCATATTTGTACATTTTTAAAAATTAGATTAATTCCAGTATGTTCAGAGTAATCATGAAAGAGAAACAACAAAAAAAAACTGGATCACTGAGAAACTTAAAAAAAAAAAAAACCCAAACACAAAAAACCTTAAAATAACTCCAGGATCATAAGTAATGTATCCAAAGCTTCAAGTTAGAGGAAAATGTATAGCTTTATACAATTTTATCATTACAAAAGAAAAATTACAAATTAATACAGGGTCTTAACAAAAGACCCTGATGCTGGGAAAGATTGAGGGAAGGAGGAGAAGGGGATGACAGAGGATGAGATGGTTGGATGGCATCACCGACTCAATGGACATGAGTTTAGGTAAACTCTGGGAGCTGGTAATGGACAGGGAGGCCTGGCGTGCTGCCGTTCATGGGTTCGCAAAGAGTCGGACACGACTGAACGACTGAAATGAACTGAACTTAACAAAAATTAAAAGAAAAGCAAAGAAATAAACCAAATACATACCTGGAGAAATTTTTTCTCCTCTGAAAAATTTCAGAGCTTTTATGTATGTGTTATTCAATAAGCAGCACTGATATAATTATCTAATTTCAAAACTATTAGAATCCTATTTCATAATGTACCAAAAAAAACCCCACAAAAAACCCTACATAAATATCTAAATATTTAAGAGAAAAAGCCCAGCAAAACCCAAGCCTACAAATACTTACATAAAAGCATTAGGAAAAAAATACAAGTGGATAGGATAGGAAAGGCTGTTGTAAGTAGCATAAGACTCTAAAAACATTTTCAAGGAAATAATGAGATGATTTTACCACAAAAAAAATCTAATACTCTTGACAGTTAAAAAACAAAATTATACATCAGTTAGTTAAAAAAAGGGGGGGATACTTAAATGCCACAAATGTATTTTTATAGTCATTCAAAAAAGATAAACATCCCAAAAGAAAATAGGACAAAGGGTGAGAAAAGGATCACTGAAGAAAAATGCAAAATAAACTGATTTTAAAGTCTGACTTCACTAGAAATCACAGGGATGCAAATTACTATCAGATACCATTTTTAACTTATCTATTGGCAAAGACTGAAAAATAATAATTACTGAAGACACAGGCAGTCTGAAAAATAGATAAGAGCATGTAAACTTTTCAGTGCCCAAAGCTGGCAATACAAATCAGAAGCCTTAAAAACATACAACCATTTGGCCTATCAAATTTAGGAAATTATCAAACAAGTGTAAAAATACACATGTACAAACAATGATATTCACTGAAGCTCCAATGATAGTGGAAAACTAGGGAAAAAATAAAACATACAGAGACTGGACAATTAAATGGTGGAACAGTTGTTCCACACAACCATGAAAAATAATGATGTAAAACTATATATATGATATATTGATGAGTTTCAAAGAAGTCAAAACACAGCATGCCTAGTATGATCTCTTTTTCTATATACAAATATGTATACACACACACACAAAGAGAGTATCTATTTACCCATCCATCTATCTATAGGTACATGTGACTTCATTAGCCACCTACTACAATAAAAGAACAGTGCATTGTGAGGACGGCAGAGTGAGAAGACGGTAGTGTCCTAAGTCCTCAATAGTGTTGTGGGACCAATGAATTAACCAACCCATGAGCTGCTGTGGCATTGCTTGTTGTATGAGATAATATAACTTCCATACAAACTGAGTCCATTGAAATATAAATTTTTGTAACTTGAAGCCAAAGAACTAATTGAAACAGTGTGCTGAACTAAAAATACATTTCAGCTTAACTCACCTTAAATGGGTATCTCCCAATTTCAGCCTCCAGTTCTTCAGGTGTAAAAACTTTGCCTATGAATCTTTTAGCATCATATATTGTGTTCTGAGGATTCGAATCTGCAAGCTCTAAGCTTTCATACCCCACATAAACATCGTCATCAGTGAAGGATACCATGCTGGGTATGCTGATATGACCATTTTCATCTGGAATGACCTTTACTTTTCCTGTGCCAGGAAAAAACACCCCGACTGAACAATAGGTAGTGCCAAGGTCAATTCCAATCACTTTAGGAGTAGGCAATGGTAAATACTGTTGTGCCAAATAGCCAGCCAACAGGAGAGTCAAAACAGCTGATCCTGAAATACAGGCAAATTAAATGTTATGTCTTATCAAACTGGTACAATTTGATAAATTACAACATTAAAATCACTCTTCAATACTAGACTAAAAAGTCTCAACATTTTTTTCTTTTATACTCATGATAGTATTTCACAAACATCATGTTTTTCACAATTTAAACTGACTATAATACCATTAAAATGGAGTAACAAAAACAAACAAAAAAACCCTGTTAGTGTACTTAACTTATGGATGAGTAAAGGACTGAAAAAGAAACATTTCAGTAATACTTGTACTAATATTGACAGGAAAAGTCATTTATCCAAAGCAAAAAGTCAGATTGTCACCCAGTTCAGTTCAGTCTCTCAGTCGTGTCCGACTTTGCGACCCCATGAACCGCAGCTTGCCAGGCCTCCCTGTCCATCACCAACTGCTGGAGTCTACACAAACCCATGTCCATTGAGTTGGTGATGCCATCTAACCATCTCATCCTCTGTCGTCCCCTTCTCCTCCTGCCCTCAAATCTTTCCCAGCATCAGGATCTTTTCAAATGAGTCAGCTCTTCGCATCAGGTGGCAAAAGCACTGGAGTTTCAGCTTCAACATCAGTCCTTCCAATGAACACCCAGGACCGATCTCCTTTAGGATGGACTGGTTGGATCTCCTTGCAGTCCAAGGGACTCTCCTCCAACACCACAGTTCAAAAGCATCAATTCTTCAGCGCTCAGCTTTCTTTATAGTCCAGTTCTCACAAACATACATGACTACTGGAAAAACCACAGCCTTGACTAGACGGACCTTTGTTGACAAAGTAATGTCTCTGTTTTTACTATGCTGTCTACGTTGGGCATAACTTTCCTTCAGTAACTTTTAATTTCATGGCTGCAATCACCATCTACAGTGATTTTGGAGCCCAAAAAATAAAGTCAGCCACTGTTTCCACAGTTTTCCCATCCATTTGCCATGAAGTGATGGGACCAGATGTCATGATCTTAGATTTCTGAATGTTGAGCTTTAAGCCAACTTTTTCACTCTCCTCCTTCACTTTCATCAAGAGGCTCTTTAGTTCTTCTTCACTGTCATCTCCATATCTGAGGTTACTGATATTTCTCTCGGCAATCTTGATTCCAGCTTGTGCTTCCTCCAGCCCAGCGTTTCTCATGATGTACTCTGCATATAAGTTAAATAAGCAGGTTGACAATATACAGCCTTGATGTATACTTGTTTTCCTATTTGGAACCAGTCTGTTGTTCCATGTCCAGTTCTAACTGTTGCTTCCTGACCTGTGTACAGGTTTCTTGAGAGGCAGGTCAGGTGGTCTGGTATTCCCATTTCCTTCAGAATTTCCACAGTTTGATATTTAGATTTTATAGTTTTATAATCAGCTTTAGATATCAATACTGAAACAAAATTCTATTATTAAAATTTCCACACCAGAAGCCCTGATATTGTAAGGCTAAAACTCTTTATCTCCCCTCTCCTTTTTGCTTTCAAAAGTATTAAATGGATAAGCTGGATCAAAATAGTTTTGGAAGTTGCTTAGGTATTAAACTGTCACTTCATAACAGAACACAGTTAACCTTTTCTGTATTAAATATGAATGAAGGATATTTTGCAGTGGTGATATTTAGAGTAGAAGTGTATAACTTGATGGTAACATAAATGGAAACTCTTTTTTGAAATTAGGTTTTAGCCACCTTGAATCCCCCGTACAAATGGTTCCCAGCCAACAGAAGCTGGCCAATATATGTTAACTGATGAAAAAAACCAAATATGTACAAATGTTACACTGCCTGTAAACGTAAGTGAAGGAGAAAGAAGCCATTTCGAATTTATAGTTAATATGTTACTTGGTTTCAGAAGGCTGTGTTATACACCTGTGTCCGCCCAGGTTACATACAACTCAAAATGCCAATCTAAAGGAGTCTCTTTTACTAACTGTTAGCTTAGTAACAATTAATTACTCAATAAAAAACAATAACAAAATCCTCATCAAAACGTAATGAAATGAAATCAACTGCCAATCCCACCGTCCACTCGCTCTTACAGACTCATTTCCAGAAACATTTTATCACCTTCTCGTCCGGAGAGGGTAATACCTACCCGTATTGGTGGAAACATTGGACTACACATTAAAGAGCCCTGGATCTCTCAAAATCCAGCATCCCACGAGCCTACAGGTCGGGATGCTGCTAGTGCTCCTCCCGCTTCCTTCACAAAGGGGTCTCGGAGATGCATATTCTAGAGGCCTCTCAAAGACCCCGATTCAACCAACAATTCAAAAATCGACATTCTTTGGATAAGAACACTTTCTGCGGTCCAACATCCTTGAAATGTACGCAGACGGTCGCCGTAGGCCCTACCCGGGCCTACAGCGGCCGGGGCATTCCTAGAAGCGACCCCCAACCCGGCGTCGGTAACAGCCCCAAACCGCCTCAAAGTCACCTTTCTGACGCCTTTCCCGCCACGCTAGCAGGATCGAGCAGGTGCAATAACGACCCCGACCCACCCCTACTTCCCTCAACCGCTCCGGTGCCCGCGACAGCGTAAGGAACCCTCCTAGTTACTAACCTAAGATCGTCATCTCTCCGGCCATCACAGTCCCGCCGAAGAGGCTTGCGATGACTGTACCATACGTGAGGCACCGCCCCCAAGTCGCCTGGCAGACCCGCGCTCCTCTGGGAAATGTAGTCCTATTGCTCTGACTCGGCCAGAGAAACTACTAGAAAGGACTTCATTTCCCGTGAGGAGACGGGGATTAGGGCCCCCATTCAACCGCTGCCAGTGACGCCTGAGCCGCCCTCCCACGCACGGGCTACAGAGCCAATTAGGCTGGGATGGCGGAGTACTAAGAAGAGGGACTGGAGTTTCTAAGCAAACATGAGGTAAAAACAGGCCATCTCTTTAGCACCGCCCCGCCGCTCTGCATTCTGGGAGGTGTAGTTCCTCCCTCTCCCCGTTCGCCTACGGGAGAGTGAGGACTATTAGGTTATGGCGTTTTGGGGTGATGTCCCTAACCAGGTCCAGGTTTCAGCGTTTGTTATTTCGTTCTTACTACCTTTTGAAGCGTGCTTTTTTGCCTGGGATCTAGATTCCAGATGCGGGTTCTTAAATGTCCCCCATTCCCTGCCCACAGCATCCTTTAGAAGAGACTTTGTCACAGCGCAGGCCTAGAGGGTGACTGGGAGGGCTACCTTGGAACTCGGATAAGAACCTGACTCCTCTCCTTTTCTTTTGGGAAAAATGTATCCGAGCAATCTTCAGTCAGTGCGATTTATCCAAAGGAGCAGGGACATGTTTTCTCTATTGCTAAAACTGAGGGCCGTTAAAAGTAAAAATGTAAACAAGATACCTTAACGTTCTCTTGAGTTAAGTCATAAGTGGCAGGAATTGTTCCCTTATACAAATCCCATAACGTGCCACGGCCATTTAGGACCCTTGTGAAGTGTTTTTCTGATTCTAGTCTTCAGCAAACCCCATTTTTCTCCCTTCTTTGTCACTGCTTGTACATAATGGCTCCTTCGGAGAGTGTTTTGTCTGTTACTAATGTTAACATTCATCAGAACTGTGATCCTGGAGAACTGAACTCTATTTCCTCTCCTTAGATGTAAGTCAGACGATCCGTGTTGACAGCAGGTCAACCTGCTAGGAGAATAATCGGCCAATGACTTTCTAACTAGCTTTTTAACCGATTTAAAAATGTATGTGAAAATGTTGATGGGTATTGAATATGTTATGGTTAATGGGGATTCATTATAATGTTCTCTTCACTTAGGTGGTATTTTAAAAACCTTTCATAATGTGAAGAATAAAAAGTATGTGTACTTTTAGTGAGTAGTATTCACTACCATTTCCTTACGAAGAATGCATAATTCAAGCAATCCATGAATATTATTAAGTATAATGATCGTCTTCACACTTATTGAGCACGATGTTAGCCATTGATAACAATCAGGAGAGACAGAAGGTAGATGCGTAAATGTAGTTTACTATGGTATATAACATAATTATGATATGGCCATAGGGCATAAACAGTATTGAATAAAGGCTGTATAATTTTATCTTGAAGAGAAGACTTGGTGGAAGATAATGTCTAACAGTACTTTGAAGAGTGAAAGCGGCTGGGAGATAGGTTGATGGGATAATAAGAAGCGGTTGGTTGGAGGTGTTTCAGAATGAGGGAACTGAATCACCAAGAGTGTAGAAGCAGAAGGCAATCTCACAGATCAGAGTTGTGCTGCGTGCTTCGTCGCTCAGTCGTGTCCGACACTTTGTGACCCTATGGTCTATAGCCCGCCAAGCTCCTCTGTCCATGGGATTCTCCAGGCAAGAATACTGGAGTGGGTTGCCATTTCCTCCTCCAGGGGATCTTCCCAACCCAGAGATTGAACCCGGGTCTTCCACATTGCAGGCGGATTCTTTACCGTCTGAGCCCCCAGGGAAGCCCTAGATCAGAGCCGCTGGATCATAAAGCATGAGGTGGAAGTTTCAGAGACAGGACAAGAGATTAGACTAAATCAGGAGGATTAATTAATTGCAGCAGGCACTGGTCATTGCCGTTCTCCCAGCGACACACCCTTGCTAATAGGAACTATCTAGTGAGACTAACCTGGTTGATTCTCAGGGTTATAGTAATGTTATTAATAATAGAAAATACCAGAGTTGGAGAGTAAAGATGAGGGCAGGAATATGGAAAGAAGTGTGGATATACTGATTTCTTCATTTTTCCTGCTGCTGCTGCTGCTAAGTCGCTTCAGTCATGTCTGACTCTGTGTGGACCCCATAGACGGCAGCCTACCAGACTCCCCCGTCCCTGGGATTCTCCAGGCAGGAACACTGGAGTGGGTTGCCATTTCCTTCTCCAGTGCATGATAATGAAAAGTGAAAGTGAAGTCTCTCAGTCGTGGCTGACTCTTAGGGACCTCATGGACTGCAGCCTACCAGGCTCCTCTGTCCATGAGATTTTCCAGGCAAGAGTATTGGAGTGGGGTGCCATTGCCTTCTCTTGTCATTTTTCCTAGTAGGGAGTTAATAGGTATTGTTTAGAATGGAGAATTTAAGAAATAGAAGTGTAAATAGGTCATATAAGTTTATGAAGGCAACTTCCTGAGAGACCAAAAAAATGATAAAATTTATAAAAAAGAAATAGGCTATTAAGAATACTTGAGATAAAAATATACATTCTTTCAGTTTTTCATAAAGGAGTGTCAATATATATCAAAGTTAAACTTTTAAAATCCATATAGTAAAAATATATCGACAAAAGAAGCAGCAAAACCAAAAAATATGGCAAATTTAAGATCAGTTTCTATTATATTTATAAGCGTAAATGAGATAGACTAAAAACTCCCAGATTGTCAGATTGCAAGTTTTTTAGCAAATGCAGTTGTCACTGTTATTAGAGATTTTAAGTGGATAACCAAATGAAGTTCATACCTTGAAAATATCCTAGAGAGCAATGTGGACCTACCTCTTTATTTATAGAGAAAAATAGAAGGCCAAGCTAAGGCAAGAGAATTATGCTCTCAATTCGTGTTTGTTCTCTTAATAAATTAAACCCACTTTTAATTTAGTGATTAGAGGTAGGTACTATTTAAAAATACTAGGTAGAGTGAAAATTGTTTATATATCCCAATAATTCACATTATTACTTCATGAATGTGCAATTAGGAAAATCATTGCCAAATAATAAACTCGTACAACACATCAATGTAATTCAAAAGACAAATATCCCTTGTTGTTGTTTAATCCATACTTATTTCTCTCTCCTCATCTATTAAAAAAAAATTCGTTGAGTGGAAAATCGATCCAGTTCTCTGCACATTTATTAAAAGAGTAAGTGTATTGAAATTACAACTTAGTGTACATAACATTGTTAGATTGTATGAAACACTATAATATTTGAATATAAAAGATTAGTCCTATGTTAAAAGTAGGCTGTTAACAGGACAAGTCTCATTTAATGAACCAGAGTATGCATATCTTTTTTTCCTTGTGCTATAGTGTTATGGTTCCATTTATTTCTATCTTCTGGGGACTAAAAATTTATTACATGAAGGTTTTTCATGTAGAGATATTGGTAAAGAATAAATTTGGTTTGTAACTATTAATAAAAAGCTGCTGCAATGTTTTTGTTTCTAAGAATCTAATTATTATACTTCATGAGTTTTGAAGGATAAATAAATTTCCTATTGAGTCTTAAAATATAGCATATTCTGGATATTGGCTCTAAGTCTTAAATGAATTTAAGTGGAAATATATGTTACATATGTCTGTAATGAGTAATATATTGCCTTTTAAAAATATATTTCTGAGCAAAGCAAAGCATAACAAAAACTTAAAGGCATAAGAACACATTAATACTTCTCACATGATCAAAAATATATTCCAAACAATAAATCAGTTCAAGACTTAGAATTATTACCAGTAAAACTGAGAATGAGACAAGCGTACCCATTACCTGTTATAGAGCATTGCTCTGGAGTTAACAGATAGTGCAAGAAAATAAAATAGAGATATAAGTTGGGAGAAGAAAATAAAGAAGCAACTTTCCGATTATTTTCTAATTATGTAGCTATTGTATTAATTTAGACATTCTAACAAAATATCATAGGCTGACTAACTCAAAACAATTTATTTCTCACAGTTCTGGAGACTGGGAAGTCCAAGGTCAAGGCACTGGCAGATTTGATGTCTGGAAAGAGCCTGATTTCTGGTTCATAGACAGCTGTCCTGTCTTAACACAGAGTGGAAGGGACAAGGGAACTCTCTACAGTCTCTTTTAAAGGGTATTAAGGCTTCCCTGATAGCTCAGTTGGTAAAGAATCCGCCTGCAATGCAGGAGACCCCAGTTCAATTCCTGGGTCGAGAATATCCCCTGGATAAGGGCTAGGCTACCCACTTAAGCATACTTGGGCTTCCCTTGTGGCTCAGCTGGCAAAGAATCTGTCTGCAATGTGGGAGACCTGGGTTCAGTCCCTGGGTTGGGAAGGTACCCTGGAGAAGGGAAAGGATACCCACTCCAGTATTCTGGCCTAGAGAATACCATGGACTGTATGGTCCATGGGGTCACAAAAAGTAGGACACAACTGAGCAACTTTCACTTTCACTTTTCACTTTCAGCCCCACTCCAAAGGATTCTAGCCTCAAGATTTAATCACCTCCTAAAGTCCCACCTCATAATACCATCACACTGGGGTTTAGTTTCTATATTTGAATGGGGGGGGGGGGTGGTGCACAAGCACAAACATTCAGTTTATAGCAATTATATACATGGAAAACTGAGCACACCAAAAATATCAGTGAAATAATAGGAATTGAATAGGTGGGTCCCTTTAATAATATTGCACACAAATACTTTTCCTATTTGCAAACAATAGCCAGTTAGAAAAATATGGCAGGAAAAATCCCAGTTAGAGTAGAAACAAAACAAAAAAAAAGATAAAATCCTTAGAATTAAAAATAAACTTTCAAATTTCCCTAAGATTAAAACAGTGTATTTAAGTAAATGAAAATATAGTACCTTCTTGGATAGGAAATCTCAATAAGTTTATGATAGAAAATTTTAAACAAACATAAATTGATTATCATATACCTCATCCCAGGTGGTACTAGTGGTGAAGAATCCACTTGCCAATGTAGAAGACACAAGACATGTGAATTCGATCCCTGAGTTGGGCAGATCCACTGGAGTAGGAAGTGGCAACTCACTCTAATATTCTTGCCTAGAAAATCTCATGGACAGAGGAGCCTGGTGGGCTATGGTGATGGGATCACAGAGTCAGACACAACTGAGCACACACACATACCTCATCCAGTTTCAATAATTACCAAGTAGTGACTAATCATGTTTCATATCTATTTCCACCCATTTCCCATCTCATATTAGTTAGGATATAGGAGCATATAGGAGATAGATACATCATTTTATCTTTAAACTTTTCAATGCTCCTCTGTCCGTGGAATTCTGCAGGCAAGAATACTGGAGTGGTTAGCTGTTCCCTTCCCCAGGGGATCTTCCCATCCTAGGAATTGAACCTAGGACTCCTGCATTGCAGGCAGATTCTTTACTGTCTGAGCTACCAGGGAAGCCCTAGTATTTCAATGTGTCTTTAAAAATTAATAATTTTCAAGTATACACAAAATAATGTCATTTTTGTTGTTTAGTTGCTATGTTGTGTTCAACTCTTTGTGACCCCAAGGACTATCACCCACCAGGCTATTCTGTCCATGGGATTTCCCAAACAAGAATACTAATACTGGAGTCGGTTGCCATTTCCTTCTCCAAGGGGTCTTCCCAACCCAGGAATCAAACCCATGTCTCCTGCATTGGCAGGAGAATTCTTTACCACTGAGCCATGAGGGTACCTGAATATTAAAATAATTCTCTACTATTAAGAATATAATTAGTACTGAGGGCAGCCTCTTCAAAATTCATACTTGAGTGTTTCTAGCACAACCCTAGTAGGCTTTCCTTGTTTCCTTGCTATTTGCTCTGAAAAGATGCCTCGGGATCGCCTTATTCATTTTTTTCCCCATACTCATTATTAGTCATACCTCCATATGTTTTGCTTGGATTTGATAGAGACATAACTTGTGTGCTAGGGGATTATTACTTAAAGATGCCAGTTCTTATATTTTTAATTTCAATGAAATATCAAATACAATGCTAGATGGATATTTTATGACTTGACAAAGTGAAGTTGAAATCATTTGGAATATAAGAATCATTGATATGAAATCATTTGGAATTTGAAATCATTTGGAATATAAGAATAAGAGTTTAATGAGAAAATAACCTTTCAACATGTTAAAATAAATGACAAATCTACAAAAATCAAAACAAATTTGTACTACAGAGGAAATAGAAAATAGACCAAAGATAAAAGAAGCATTTCCTTCAAAATGAGGAGAAAGGGAGAGATGGATTATACATTAAGTTTTATTGGAACAATTGGTTATTTGTGTCATTAACCATAAAGAGAGATATTTAACATCAAGATAAACTGGAATTGGATGAAAGATTTAATTCAAAAAGTAGAGGTAATTTTTTTTTCAATAAGTTGAGGTTGGAAGAGATATTTCAAATTAAAACTCGGTAATTGTAAAGCAAAACTAAAATGACCAAAAAAAGAGAAATTCGATTTAGAGAATATAAAATTATTCATATATAAATATCAATTCAGTTCAGTTGCTTAGTCATGTCTATTTTTTGCGACCCTGTGCAAAGAGCCAGGCTTCCCTGTCCATCACCAACTCCCGGAGCTTGCTCAAACTCATTTCCATGGAGTCAGCGATGCCATTCAAGCATCTTATCCTCTGTCATCTCCTTCTCTTCCTGCCTTCAATCTTTCCCAGCATCAGGGTCTTTACCAATGAGTCAGTCCTTCGCATCAGGTGGCCAAAGTATTGGAGTTTCAGCTTCAGCATCAGTCCTTCCAATGAACACCCAGGACTGATTTCCTTTAGGACTGGCTGTTTTGATCTCCTTGCGGTACAAGGGACTCTCTAGATGCTTCTCCAACACCATAGTTCAAAAGCATCAAGTCTTTGGTGTTCAGCTTTCTTTATAGTCCAACTCTCACATCCATACATGACTACTGGAAAAACCATTGCTTTGACTAGATGGATTTTTGTCAGCAAAGTAATGTCTCTGCCTTTTAATAAGCTGTCTAGTTTGGTCAGAGCTTTTCCTCCAAGGAGAAAGCATCTTTTAATTTCATGACTGCAATTATCATCTGCAGTGATTTTGGAGCCCCCCCCAAAAAAAAAAACCTGTCACTGTTTCTATTGTTTCCCCATCTATTTGCCATGAAGTGATGGGACCAGATGCCATGATCTTTGTTTTCCGAATGTTGAGCTTTAAGCCAACTTTTTCACTCTTCTCTTTTACTTTCATCAAGAGGCTCTTTAGTTCTTCACTTTCTACCATAAGGGTGGTGTCATCTGCATATCTGAGGTTATTGATATTTCTCCCGGCAATCTTGATTCCAGTTTTTGTTTCATCCAGCCCAGCATTTCACATGATGTACTCTGCATATAAGTTAAATAAGCAGGATGACAATATACAACCTTGACATACGCCTTTCCCAATTTGGAATCAGTCTGATGTTCCATGTCCAGTTCTAACTGTTGCTTCCTGGCCTGTATATAGGTTTCTCAAGCGGGAGGTCAGGTGGTCTGGTATTCCCATCTCTTTCAGAATTTTCCACAGTTTATTGTGAACCACACAGTCAAAGGCTTTGGCATAGTCAATAAAGCAGAAATAGATGTTTTTCTAGAACTCTCTTGCTTTTTTGATGATCCAGTGGATGTTGGCAATTTGATCTCTGGTTCCTCTGTCTCTTCTAAAACCAGCTTAAACATCTGGAAGTTCACGGTCCACGTATTGCTGAAGCCTGGCTTGGAGAATTTTGAGCATTACTTTACTAGCATGTGAGATGAGTGCAATTGTGAGGTAGTTTGAACATTCTTTGGCATTGCCTTGCTTTGGGATTGGAATGAAAACTGACCTTTTCCAGTCCTGTGGCCACTGCTGTGTTTTCCAAATTTGCTGGCATATTGAGTGCAGCACTTTCAGAGCATCATCTTTTAGGATTTGAAATAGCTCAACTGGAATTCCATCACCTCCACTAGCTTTGTTCCTTGTGATGCTTCCTAAGGCCCACTGGACTTCACATTCCAGGATGTCTTTCTCTAGGTGAGTGATCACACCATCGTGATTATCTGGGTCATGAAGATCTTTTTTGTACAGTCCTTCTGTATATTCTTGCCACCTCTTCTTAATACCTCCTGCTTTTGTTAGGTCCATACCATTTCTGTCCCTTAACATGCCCATCTTTGCATGAAATGTTCCCTCAGTATCTAATTTTCTTGAAGAGATCTCTAGTCTTTCTCATCTGTTGTTTTCCTCTATTTCTTTGCGTTGATCACTAAAGAAGGCTTTCTTACTTCTCCTTGCTATTCTTTGGAACTCTGCCTTCAAATGGGTATACCTTTCCTTTTCTCCTTTGCCTTTCCCTTCTCTTCTTTTCACAGCTATTTGTAAGGCTTCCTCAAACAGCCATTTTGCCTTTTTGCATTTCTTTTTTTTGGGGGGATGGTTTGATCACTGCCTCTGTACAGTGTCACGGACATCCTTCCAGAGTTCTTCAGGCACTGTGTCTATCAGATCTAATCCCTTCAATCTATTTCTCACTTCCACTGTATAATCATAAGGGATTTGATTTAGGTCATATCTGAATGGTCTAGTGATTTTCCTTACTTTCTTTAAGTCTGAGTTTTTCAATAAGGAGTTCATGATCTGAGCCAGAGTCAGCTCCAGGTCTTGTTTTTGCTGACTGTATAGAGCATCTGCAAAGAATATAATGTCTCTGATTTCAGTGTTGACCATCTGGTGATGTCCATGTGTAGAGTCTTCTCTTGTGTTGTTGGAAGAGGGTGTTTGCTATGACCAGTGTGTTCTCTTGGCAAAACTCTATTAGGCTTTGCGCTGCTTCATTTTAGATTCCAAGGCCAAACTTGCCTGTTTGTCTAGGTGTTTCTTGACTTCCTACTTTTGCATTCCTGCCCCTATGATGAAAAAGACATCTTTTGGGGGTATTAGTTCTAGAAGAGTATCTTTCTACCATGGGGTATCTTTTTTTGGGTGGATCCAACATTCTCCTGTCTATCATTGTTCAGCAGCGAGTTGTAATTTTGAAGTTCTCGCAGGAGAAGATGAGCATATCCTTCTACTCCACCATCTTGTGAGTATACCATATATAAATATACATGAAGTCAAAAGACAAATGACAAACTGGGGAAATATTAAACCTGCACGTTGTACAAAAGAGATTAACTTCTTTACTTAAGAGAGAGCTCCTCTAAATATAAATATTTGCAACCTAAACAAAAAACCGTAAAAGTTATAAATGGTCAATTAATAGAATGAAAATAAGAATGAAAATGCAGAGCTGGCATCAGTGATCAGTGTCTCCTTAAATTTTACGCTCTGATTCTGGCCCTCTGACAAACTAGACTCTGGAGCAATAAACATTATTAAATGTAACAATGACTATTTCATGATAATAAAGCATAACAACCATCTTAAATTTGCATATGCCTAAATAAAGCTTTGAAATATATAAAGGTATAACTGATATAGCTTAAAAAACACATACAGGAAAAACATTAAAACCCAGAACCAGAGATGAGCATTTTAGCATACCAATCTTAGTAACAGCTAGCACATGCCTTTGTCATCATATACATTTCTCTCTGCATCTTAGCGTATCTTTAAATGGTTATTTTCTTATAATTACATCAGGAATATTGGATTGAGTAGCCACTCTACTCTATTGTGACCTCATCTTACCTAATTATATGTGCAACAATCCTACTTTCAGATAAGGTCACACTCTGAGGTACTGAAAGTTGAGATTTCAACATATCATTTTTGGGAGAGCAAACAGTTTCCACTTACATGGCAAAAAGAACATGTTACACTTTTGCTTTACATTTATTTAAATGTGATTAGAGTTTCTTTCCATTTCTATCCTTCAACTATTGCTATGTCATATTTTGTACATAGTGTATTTGTTAGCCTCACAATAGTTATTACTATTTTTAAAACATAAATATGCTTTTGATTTAACTTTAATTCTTATAGTGTTCATTTCTTTTATGCTTTCATCTTTGACTATTTTCTTTCAACTTGAAAATACTTCTTTGATATTTCTTATAGTGCTGGTTCATTGGTAACACATTCTTTTAGGTTTTTTAAAGAGGGGCTGAAAACGTCTTTAATTCACCTTCATTTTTGAAGAGTATTTTCACTGGATATAGGATTTTAGTTGGCAGTTGTGATTTTTCTTCTCAACAATTTAAAAATGGCATTCCATTGCTTTTGTCTTTTATTACTTGTTTTGGAAAGTTAGTCATAAATCTGATTTTTACTTTTTGAAGGCAATGTCTTTTTTCTCTGCTTGATAAAAGCATTCTTTTTCTTGATAATTTGAGCATTTTAACTGTGTTTTTCCATATACAGTTTCTTTGTATTTTTCCTTCTTGGGTTGGCAGATTCTTAGATCTCTGGTTAATGCCTGCCATCAAGTTTGGAAAAATTATCAACCATATCTCTTAAAATATTGTCTCTATCCTTTTCTTTAGAGATTCCAGTTACACATCTATTCTTTCCTGATTATTTTCTGTTCTTGAGTCTAATGTGAAATTCTATTTGTTTCAAGTTTTTTCTTTGTGTTCCTCAGTTTGAATATTGTTTTCTACTTTTATGCTAAGTGTCTTTGCTGTGTCAGTCTGCTATTTACTGTGTGTAGTCTGCTCTCAAGCACATTCCATGAGTTCTTAAATTCATATATGTATTTTTTTTCAATTTTAGAATGTCTCACTTTTATATTGATTCTAATTGTTTACTGAAAATTTTTATTTTATTCTTTCCATTTTATACATTATTTAAATTATTCTTGTTATTTATTTTAAAGCTCTTATCTGTTTATTCCAATGATATGGCAAGAATGGAGAATCTTATATCATTTAAAAAAATTTTTATTTTCAGTTACATTTTCCTGCTTTTTCAGATTTCTCATATTGGTTTTAGCATGCCAAAAAATAGGGAGAGAGGTTGATCTTATTTTTCCTCAGTCAGTATTTGGCTCTTCTCTGTTATACACATGGACTGAGAGCAAATTACCTCAGTTCAATTGGAAATTTAGCTTGATGGGTGCTGAATTGTAGGTTAAGATTATCTTAGTAGTTTAGAGGTTTCATTTATTTTAAGTAGAGACATTTCCTTTGTTTTCGAAGATCCTGAGAAGGGCTTTGTCTCTTAAATATTGCAAGAAAGCAAGAGTTTTTGCACCACCCCAGCACTTATATTCCATTTGCAGTGACTACCCAAAGCTCTCTTAGTTTCTCTTTTTTCCTAGTAGAGTTTATCTACTCAAGTCTAATTGCATCTTCAAATCACAGATTTGACAAATGTCCTAATGAAGCTAATTACTGCTGATATCATCTTGCCTAAGAAGAGATGTTCCAACTCTGAAAATAGTCTTTTCTTCTTTGCTTCCTCACTACTCTGGTGTCATTATAAATTTGACTTATGAATGAATGTATGTTTTCCCATTTGTTAACATGGTTAACATGGGAGTTATGGCTTGCACTTATATTCTGCAATCTACCGACCAGATTCAATAGACAGGTATTTTAGTTTGTTAAGATGAGTCATGACTGGTTTGAATATTGTGATGAAAAGTATTTTGACATCACATTCAAACTCTTGGGTAATAAGGGCCATAATTCTTTAACAATTTCTACCATGGATCTGGATATGGGAGTATGGCACACATGCTAGTCCTACATCTGATTGCACTATTTATTACTGTGTTCTACTAACTCTGGTAGGTGGTATGTGTGCCCAAGACAAAGGAAGACACAGAAGGAAAGAAGCACCCACAGCAGAGACTATGAATGGCGCCTCCATGAGAGAAGGGCCTGTGATGTCTTGTTCTCCATTGTATTCCCAGTTTCTTAAACAGTGAATGCTAAATACATTGTGGCTGCTTAAAATAGATTAACTGAATGAATAGGTAAAATTAGGAAATATGGAGTTGATATAATAGGATGTAGGTAAGACCCTTTACTAAATTTTAGGGACATTCAACTGCTTACAGCCTATGATCATGTCTGGCTCATGTTCATATTTCCACAACATACCATACCACATTTTTAGATGCTTTTGAGTGAGTGAGTGAATGTGTGTTGGAGCAGGTCATCATATATATTCTTAGCATTGATAAAATTGGATTTATCCATTCATTCCATGAAATTTTACTGATTGCCCATCTGTTGTCAAATTCTGCATAGACTGAGGGCAATTTTTACTTAAAGTAATAACAATATAAAAATGTGTACAAACAATAAGATAATATCTTTAAATTTTTTCCACCAAATGCTACATAAGCAGTGTATTCAACAACCTGATAAAATACTTTTACTCTTTTATCTTGAGTCTTCTGCCATGAAGCCAGTCAAAGATTATACTACCTTGAACTTAAAGATTCAAAACAAATGACTCTACTCATGAGAAATAAACCACTTTTTTCTGAAAAACCATTCATTACTGATAAATTTGTATATAAATATGTATCATTTAAGGTCTCTTTATGTTGTAATAGTCTGATTTGCTAAACAATTTATTTAAATGATTTATAAAACAAAATAATAATATTTATCATTTATTTAATTCTATAATAACTGCTTTATTGTATTATAAGCTGTATTTCTAAAACTTGATTTGGGGATAGGTTAACAACTTTTTAAAGACAGGAAACTAAGATTTAGAGAGCTAAGGCAGAATTTGAAGATAGGTCTGTCTTACTGAAAACAAGCAAAGAAACTGTCTTATTTTAGTCAGCTTGGACTGCTATTAAAAAATACTATGGACTGGGTGGCTTATACAATAGAAATGTATTTTTGCATAGTGGTTCTGGAGGTTGTCCACTATCAAGGTGCCAGCCAGTTCATTTCCTGTTGAGTGTTCTCATACTGGGTTGCAGATGGTTGTCTTCTCACTGTGTCCATACATGCTTGGGAAGGAGTGGGGGGTGCGGGGGGAGGCGGTGGTGGGTGGAGAGAGTGAGAGAAATCTTTCTGTTCCTTTTAAGACCACAGTCTTTAGATTAGGGCCTCATCCTTCTAACCACATTTAGTCTTTTTTTTTTTTGCTGTTTAATTTATTTATTTTTTGATCAACTGTGTAGTAAGGATAACTCTATGTGTTTATTTATTTTTTTTTTTATTTTTTTTTTATTAGTTGGAGGCCAATCACTTCACAACATTTCAGTGGGTTTTGTCATACATTGATATGAATCAGCCATGGATTTACACGTATTCCCCATCCCAATCCCCGCTCCCATCTCCCTCTCCACCCGATTCCTCTGGAAATACATTTAGTCTTAATAACCTCTTAAATACCCTATCTCTAGATAAAGTCACATGAGGGCTTAATACTTTAACTTACGACTTTCAGTGGAACACAGCTCAATTCATGGCAGTTATTAAACACTATAATATGTAGTTTTGTAATTAACTACAGTTGTAGTTTTTTGTTGGTGTTTAGTTGCTAAGTCATGTCTGACTCTTTGCAACCCCATGCACTGTAGCCTGCCAGGCTCCTCTGTCCATGGGATTTCCCAGGCAAGAATACCAGAGTGGGTTGTCATTTCTTTTTCCAGATCTTCCTGATCTAGGGATATAACAAGCATCTCCTGCGTTTCTTTACTACTGAGCTAACAGAAAGCCCCCAGTTACTACAGTTACATTTTTAAAAATAACAGTGAAATAATTCAGTATCTTGAGGCTCTTTTTTTTGTTTAGTTTATTCATCTTCTGGGTGTGATTTACTTTGTGACCTACATTTAATAATTCCATGAATAACTCCCTGGCAGATAGGAATATGTTTTGAATTAATGAATGATTTCCATCTCCAAAAAACAAGTTTGTGGTCACACAGATTTGTGTTCTTGTATGGTTTTCAATTTTTTGTCTCCAAAATATGAGTAAGTTAATACCTTATTTTTAATGCAAATGACATCCATTATTTATTCTTTCTAGTATTTTCAGAATTCAGATGATAGTTATAAACCTAGACTGTCTTTGGTTTCCTAAATTATACTATGCTTTATGATATGGCACTTCAATAGTCTAATCATCTTTGTCATCTTCAATGTTCTTCAATCCTCAGGAGTATGTAGCCACAGCAAGAACATTAACTTTTAGATATGGCTTTGGAGCACATGAATAAAACCATGTCCTTGTGGTTAAAATTAATTTTCAACAGCTGGAACATTCAGTAGGGAGTTAATATGGATTCTAGAATCACGTATTAATTTTCAGGTACTTTTGTCTTTTTCAACAAAGAAAACCTTAAGAAGCATGGTCTTTTACAAAGTATTTAGTTTTCCATAACACAAAATTTGGAGATGCAGGAGATTCAGGTTCTATCTCTGGGTTGGGAAGATCCCCTGGAGTAGGAAATGAAAACCCACTCCAGTATCGAAAATTTATTGGACAGAGGAGCCTGGTGGGCTACAGTCCATGGGGTCACAAAGAGTGAGACACGACAGAGAGACTGAGCGCACACACACACACACACAAAATACAAAGTTTGGGGCTTAAATTTTTACCTGACGCACAGAAAAAAATTCAAGAGAAGTGCAAAATAAAATAGCTTTCTAGCCTTAACTACAAAGAGGTTGAAGATAGAGGTGAGAAGGGAAGGGATGTGAAATGTTCAGAATCTCTGATTTGAATCTTTTAACAACAACCTATCTGAGATTTTAGTAATAAGTGTTGGAAGGTTTGTCTAATTTTTACCACATTGGCTCTACTAAGTATATCAAGATACTCTTTTGGTTCAGACAGGGATGAAGTCTATAAACTTGAAACAGAATAGAATCTGTTGCCTGGTAGAACAGGAATTATTCTGGGCCAGATATTAAAAGAGAGTTTCAGGGCCAGCTCTGTGAGGTTAATTATGTCTCTTCCATAGAGATGAACTTGGAGAGTCACTTTTCTTCTAAACTGTTGTACCTGAATCCTCTCCCTCCATCCTTGCCTCTCTTTTCTCTAAATAAAATATTTATTCTATATCTACCACTTCTTACAATAAGGAACCAAAGTGAAAAATTCCTGAGTTTAGGGAGCTTATAACTTAGCTGGAGAAGCCCAGATATTTAACAACTAGTTTCTAAAATAGTCATACAAATTTTAAGTGTGATAACTGCTTCAGAGACAGATTTACCATAATGGAGAGGGGATGTTTTAGATAATATTTTATGCCCTTTTTTCCTAACTGTTATTTCCATGTATTAAAGGGAATGATTCAGCCTTTTATTTTCTTACTGCAATAAAAGAGAGATTTAGTTGCTAAGGGGCCAAGATTTCTATAAAGAAAATAATACTTATAATGCAGTATACTTTGAACTCTTCTTAGACTAACTTTAGGACTCTTTTAAATATATTCTTTTAACAAAATTAGCTGTACTTTTCCTAAAAATTTCCTTTGCACTATTCTAGGAAATAGATTTAAACTTCTTTCAGTGTCATGTATTTAAGAATTTCAGATGTTAGCTATGAGTTGTTTTATTCATGAAGATGGTGAACTCAGAGGATTAGGTGAAATACGCTATTGCCCTAGATTTCTTATTTTTTATGTGAACTTTTTTCTCTAAATTTTAATCCAACTGAAAATATTTTTTTCACATAGCTTGTTGTAAAACAAAATTAAACAATGCAGTAGTATGTAAAATTAGAAAACTTTCCCCCTTCAAACAATCCAAATTCCCCATAATGGTAGATTTTCTTGATTTTTTTTTTCCCTGCAGACATACATAACGTTTACATACATTTTTTAAACAGCAGTGTGATCATATGATATATATTATTCAGTAATTTTGCATATTTTCCTTAATAATGTATACTAAGTATCTTTCTATGTTGTTACACAAATTCTGTTGCAGTCTAAAGCTATGTAATTATCTCCTACACTAATGTTCTGTAATTTATTAGTCAGATCCTTGGGTACTATTGGATAGTTGTGTTATATCTAGCTTTCTGCTCTTATAATTCTCCACTGAAATCTTTCTGAATCTATATTCCCTTTTTCTATAATTATTTCTGCATATCACTTATGAGAAGTTAAAAACTTGAATTTTCAATAGGTATTTTGATAGGTGTTTCTAGTTTGTCCTCCAAAAATCTGTTCCAGTTTACCCTTCTTTATATAAATTTTATGCACTCCTGCCCTTCCCTTGGAGAAGGAAATGGTGACCCACTCCAGTATTCTTGCCTAGAGAATCCTGTGGACAGAGGAGCCTGGTAGGCTGCTGTCCTTAGGGTCACATAGAGTCGGACATGAGTGAAGCAACTTAGCCTGCATGCATGCGTTGGAGAAGGAAGTGGCAGCCTACTCCAGTGTTCTTGCCTGGAGGACCCCAGGGACGGAGGAACCTGGTGGGCTGCTGTCCATGGGGCCGCACAGAGTTGGACACGACTGAAGTGACTTAGCAGCAGCAGCAGCCCTTCCCTGCCTTCTGGCCAGTCCTGCATATTATTAACATTTGCTAAACTCATAGGACATTATTACACTATAGTTGCTTTATTTTTGCATTTATATGTTTATAAGTGATAAAATCTTTGTTAATGTTTATAATTCATTTATATATATGAATCCATTCATTCATATATCATTGAAGAAAGTAGGGAAAACCACAAGACCATTCAGGTATGACCTAAAATGCCTTGCAGTGGAAGTGACAAATAGATTCAAGGGATTAGATCTGATAGACAGAGTGCCTGAAGAACTATGGAAGGAGGTTCATGACACTGTACAGGAGGCCATGATCAAGACCACCCCCAAGAAAAAGAAATGCAAAAAAGGCAAAATGGTTGTCTGAGGAGGCCTTACAAATAGGCGAGAAAAGAAGAGAGGTGAAGAAAAAGGGGGAAAAAAAGATATACCCATTTGAAGGCAGAGTTCCAAAGAATAGCAAGGAGAGGTAAGAAAGCCTTCCTCAGTGATCAAGGCAAAGATATAGAGGAAAACAATAGATGGGAAAGACTAAAGATTGCTTCAAGAAAATTAGATACCAAGTGAACATTTCATGCAAAAATGGACATAATAAAGGACAGAAATGGTATGGACCTAACAGAAGCAGAAGATACTAAGAAGAGGTGGCAAGAATACACAGAAGGACTGTACAAAAAAGATCTTCATGACCCAGATAATCACGATGGTGTGATCACTCACCTAGAGTCAGCCATCCTGGAATGTGAAGTCAAGCGGGCCTTAGAAATCATCACAAGGAACAAAGCTAGTGGAGGTGATGGAATTCCAGTTGAGCTATTTCAAATCCTAAAAGATGATGCTGTGAAAACGCTGCACTCAATATGCCAGCAAATTTGGAAAACACAGCAGTGGCCACAGGACAGGAAAAGGTCAGTTTTCATTCTAATCCCAAAGCAAGGCAATGCCAAAGAATGTTCAAACTACCTCACAATTGCACTCATCTCACATGCTAGTAAAGTAATGCTCAAAATTCCCCAAGCCAGCCTTCAACAATACATGAACTATGAAGTTCCAGATGTTCAAGCTGGATTTAGTAAAGGCAGAGGAACCAGAGATCAAATTGCCAACATCTGCTGGATCATCAAAAAAGCAAGAGAGTTCCAAAAAAAACATCTACTTCTGCTTTATTGGCTACAACAAAGCCTTTGATTGTGTGGATCACAATAAACTGTGGAAAATTCTGAAAGAGATGGGTATACCAGACCACCTTACCTGCCTCCTAAGAAATCTATATGCAGGTCAAGAAGCAACAGTTAGAACTGAACATGGAACAACAGGCTGGTTCCAAATTGGGAAAGGAAAATGTCAAGGTTGTATATTGTCACCCTGCTTATTTAATTTATATGCATCATGTGAAATGCCAGACTGGATGAAACACAAGCTGGAATCAAGATTGCCGGGAAAAATATCATTAACCTCAGATACATAGATGACACCACTATTATGGCAGAAAGAGAAGAAGAACTTAAGAGCCTCTTAATGAAAGTGAAAGAAGAGAGTGAAAAAGTTGGCTTAAAACTTAACGTTCAGGAAATGAAGATTATGGCATCCAGTCCCATCATTTCATGGCAAATAGATGGGGGAAACAATGGAAAAAGTGACAGACTTTATTTTTTTGGCTCCAAAATCACTCCAGATGGTGACTGATGCCATGAAATTAAAAGATGCTTGCTCCTTGGAAGAAAAGTTCTAACCAACCTAGACAGCATATAGAAAAGCAGAAAAAAAAAAAAAAAAAAAAAAGAAAAGCAGAGACATTACATTGCCAGCAAAGGTCCATCTAGTCAACAGCTATGGTTTTTTTTCAGTAGGTCATGTATGGACGTGAGAGCTGGACTATGAAGAAAGCTGAGTGCGAAGAATTGAGGCTTTTTTTTTTTTTTTTCCCATAAATGGAAGAATTTATTTCAACATTAAAAAGAAGAAAAGAAATACCATTATAGTAAAAGAGAGTCTTTAAGAATAAATCAAATTATCTTCATGAAAAATTCATGTGTTACACTGAATTGTAACAATTGTAGTTGTCAGGACTGATTTTGAACTGTGGTGTTGGAGAAGACTCTTGAGAGTCCCTTGAGCTGCAAGGAGATCCAACCAGTCCATCCTAAAGGAAATCAGTCCTGAATATTGGAAGGACTGATGCTGAAGCTGAAACTCCAATACTCTGGCCACCTGATGCGAAGAACTGACTCATTGGAAACGACCCTGATGCTGCTAAAGATTGAAGGCGGGAGAAGGGGATGACAGAGGATGAGATGGTTGGATGGCCTCACCGACTCGATGGGCATGGGTTTGAGTGAGCTTCAGGTTTGGTGATGGACGGGGAAGCAGTCGTGGGTTCTCACAGAGTCACATGTGACTGAGCAACTGAACTGAACTGAAATTTTCATATGGACATGGATCTTTGCTTGACTCTCGTGTTTCATTAATCCGATTAGTGAAACACAGTGACATACTGTGACTGGGTCAGTAACATACTGTTTTACTCAATGAATCTTTTTTTTTTTTTTCAATGAATCTTTATCATAAATATTTATATCTGGTTGGGCAAATGTATGGGCTTCCCTGGTGGCTGAGATGGTAAAGTATCTGTCTGCAATGCAAGAGACCTGAGTTCGATCTCTGGGTCAGGAAGAATCCCTGGAGAAGGGAAGGGCTCCTCACTCTAGTATTCCTGCCTGGGAAATCCCATGAACAGAGGAACCTGGTGGGTTTCAGTCTATGGGGTTGTGAAGAGTTGGATAAATGTATACTTATTATTCATTTTTGATAATTTCTTGCCCCTTTTTATTGACTACTTTCCCACATGGATTTAAGAATAAACTTAGTTCCTTTCTCTAAAATTAGGATTTTGATGAAAAATTTTATGTATTGGTTTGAGGGGAATTGATATCTTTCCATCAATGAGATTTCCTATCTAGGAATAAGATTCATATCTGTTTTTAATGAGGACTTCTGTGTCCAGTGGTACAGTTTTTAGTTTTCTTAAATAGGTTTACATGTTCCCAGTTAAATTTATTCCAAGGTAATCTGTAGCTTTTGTTGGTATTATTATGCAATCATTTTAAGAATTACATTGTCAATTAAAGCTCTTAGACTATTGATTTTAATACATTGACTCAGTTTAATTGATTCTCACTTTATTTCTGTCTTTCTAAGTAACTATCTTCTTTGTGTGCATGCATGCTAAATTGCTTCAGTTGTATCTGTCTCTTTGCGACCCTATGGACTGTAACCAGCCAAGCTCCTCTGTGCATGGAATGCTCCGCGAAAGAATATTGGAGTGAGTTTGCAAGCCCTCCTCCAAGGGGCAGGTTCAATCCCTGACTCAGGGATCAAACCTAGTCTCCTGCATTGGCAGGTAGGTTCTTTACCACTAGTGCCACCTGGGAAGCCCAGCTATCTTCTTTAAATAATGATAATTCATTTCTGTTGTGGAATGAAAATAGTGATAGAGTTCACTGCAAGTTGTGGAAGCATTTTTCTTTTCATTTGTACTGTATGGAGCAGGTCTGTGTGGGGATTCTCCTCTGTTTCTTCTTTGGCTCTGAGACCCAAAACCTGCTGCAACTTTGTCCAAAATAGAGTCTTCACAGTTGCTGCCTTAGTTCATTAGACAGACAAGTTATTTTGGTGAACCCCCAGAGTATTCTAAAAGCATTCTCTGTTCCTAAATTATTCCGCTTAGCCTGTGGCTTACTCCTAGGCCTGCTCTTGTTTTCAGCCTCTGCTGTCTCTGAGGATGGGTATTTTCCCCAGCACTGATTCAGAAAATTGGTGTACCTTCTTCTCTGGATACTACATTTTCTTTCTTTTGAATTTTTTATTTTTTTTCCTTTTCATTGGAGAAGGCAATGAAAATGAAATGGCAACCCACTCCAGTATTCTTGCCTGGAGAATCCCATGGATGGAGGAGCCTGGTGGACTACAGTCCACGGGGTCGCAAAGAGTCAGACACGACTGAGCAACTTCACTCACTTTATCTCAGTGCTTTATTTTTATTATTCTTATATAATACTTGGTATATACAGTTATGTACATAATCTATGTGTAAATTGTGAAACAAAATAATGAAATGGTCATTGATGAATCCTCCCCTCTACTTTCAGAGCTATACCCAAGCCATTCTAAATACCACTGAATCTACCAATATGTTTCTTTCCTATCTTTCCTGCCTTCCTCTTAGAAATAAATTTTATCTTAGCCATTTCCTTTCCTAAAAAAGATTATCAATATGATGCATACCAAAACAGTACGTGTTTTAGTTTGAAGCTGTCTAAAACATTTGACCACAGGTTGGCATAAGTTAGGGTTTGCTCAGAAGCAGAACCCATATAAGTGATATAAAGTCAGGTATTTATCATAGGAATTAGAATTTAGGCAATTATGGATCCAAATAAGCACTGTCTGTAGGTCATTTTTGCCCCACTCAGTTGGAAGTCGAGTAGATCTGTGAAAGTATTAGTGTTAGTTGCTCAGTCATGACTGACTCTGCAACCCCATGGACTGTAGCCTGCCAGGCTCCTCTTTCCATGGGATTCTCCAGGCCAGAATACTGGAGTGGGTATTCGTTCCCTTTTCCCAGGGATCTTCCCATCCTGGGGATTGAACCCTGGTCTCCCACATTGCAGGGAGAATCTTTACCATCTGAACCACTAGGGAAAACCTGGGTCTGTAAGTGAAGCTATACATGATGTGGGAGAGACCAAGGACAGACAAGAAACGTCTTTGCCTCCCACGGCCTCCGATCTTGATAAGGCAGATGACCCATAGGATAAGATGACTCTTCTGACCCTGGAGCTGAACCATGGTCAGAATCAGAGAAGCTGAACAAAACCTGGAGGGATTTGGGGGCGGGGGTGGGGCTGTAGGCCCAGCTGCTGTCCTTTGCCAAGATCAATGACAATGCTTGTGAACTGCAACTGCACATGAATGTTCTGGGAGTTAAAAATTTCATCTTGCAAAGTTAGGAATAAGTTTGTCTTGTGGCAGTCTTAACTAAACAGCAGAAACGGTATAATTCTGAGACACATAGTTTCAAATTGGTTGAATCGATGTAAAAAAAAATTATCCACTCTTTATAAATTTCTGTGACTTTTTTCTCTCAATATTTACTTTCTGAGGTTTTTCTCTCTTTTTTTGTATTAGCTATATATCCTTAATTTTATTGGTATATAATAGCCCAGTATGCATAAAAACCTCACAATTTATCCATTCTACTGTTTTATGGACATTTAATTTGTTTCCATGTACAATTGTTGTTATGAATTGTAATTCATAACAATTACATTATGATTTTGTAATGTATGTATGATTTTTTAATGTAATGTATGTATTTTGTAATGCTGCTGTAGACATTCCCCTGACATAATTATAAAAGCATTTTTCAATGGTTTGAAAATAGGACGATGTAGAAAACATGAATATCTGGCTTGATAAAGATGACACCACCCTTATGGCAGAAGGTGAAGAAGAACTAAAGATCCTCTTGATGAAAGTGAAAGAGGAGAGTGAAAAGTTGCCTTAAAGCTCAACATTCAGAAAACAAAGATCATGGCATCTGGTCCCATCACTTCATGGCAAATAGATGTGAAAACAGTGGAAACAGTGACAGACTTTATTTTGGGGTGGGGAGGCTCCAAAATCACTGCAGATGGTGACTGCAGCCATGAAATTAAAAGATGCTTGTTCCTTGTAAGAAAAGTTATGACTAAACTAGACAGCATATTAAAAAGCAGAGACATTACTTTGTCAACAAAGATTCGTCCAGTCAAAGCTATGGTTTTTCCAGTGGTCATGTATGGATGTGAGAGTTGGACTGTGAAGAAAGCTGAGTGCCAAAAAATTGATGCTTTTGAACTGTGATGTTGGAGAAGATTCTTAAGAGTCCCTTGGACTGCAAGGAGATCCAACCAGTCCATCCTAAATGAAATCAGTCCTGAATGTTCATTGAAATGACTGATGTTGAAGCTGAAACTCCAGTATTTTGGCCACCTGATGCAAAGAGCTGACTCATTGGAAAAGACCCTGATGCTGGGAAAGATTGAAGGTGGGAGGAGAAGGGGACAACAGAGGATGAGATGGTTGGATGGCATCACCAACTCAACGGACATGAGTTTGAGTAAACTTTGGGAGTTGGTGATGGACAGGGAGGCCTGGCATGCTGCAGTCCATGGGGTCGCAAAGAGTTCGGACACGACTGAGCGACTGAACTGAACTGGCTTGATAAAATGAATTCAAATTGTTTGTTAGAGTGATTTTACCAAATTTATTCTCCTGCTGCTGCTAAGTCACTTCAGTCATGTCCAACTCTGTAAGATCCCATAGACGGCAGCCCAGCATGCTCCTCTGTCCCTGGGATTCTCCAGGCAAGAATACAGGAGTGGGTTGCCATTTCCTTCTCCAATTTATGCTCCTATCCATGCCATATAGTACTTTAATTGAACCACATGGTTGTCAACACTTGGGTTTATCATTCAGTTCAGTTCAGTCGCTCAGTCATGTCCAACTCTTTGCAACCCCAATGGACTGCAGCACGCCAGGTCTCCCTGTCCATCACCATCACTCCTGGAGTTTACTCAAACTCATGTCCATTGAGTCAGTGATGCCATCCAACCATCTCATTCTCAGTTGTCCCCTTTCCTCTTGCCTTCAATCTTTCCCAGCATCAGGGTCTTTTCAAATGAGTCAGCTCTTTGCATCAGGTGGCCGAAGTATTGGAGTTTCAGCTTCAGCATCAGTCCTTCCAATGAACACCCAGGACTGATCTCCTTTAGGATGGACTGGTTGGATCTCCTTGCAGTCCAAGGGACTCTCAAGAATCTTCTCCAACACCATAGTTGCCAAAAATTGATTTTTTGGCATTCAGCTTTCTTTACAGTCCAACTCTCATATCCATACATGACTACTGGAAAAACCATAGCTTTGACTAGATGGATCTTTGTTGACAAAGTAATGTCTCTGCTTTTAATATGCTGTCTAGGTTGGTCATAACTTTCCTTCCAAGGAGCAAGCGTCTTTTTAATTTCATGGCTGCAATCACCATCTGCAGTGATTTTGGAGCCCAGAAAAATAAAGTTAGCCACTGTTTCCCCATCTATTTGCCATGAAGTGATGGGACTGGATGCCATGATCTTAGTTTTCTGAATGTTGAGCTTTAAGCCAACTTTTTCACTCTCCTCTTTCACTTTCATCAAGAGGCTCTTTAGTTCCTCTTCACTTTCTGCCATAAGGGTGGTGTCATCTGCATATCTGAGGTTACTGATATTTCTCCCTGCAATCTTGATTCCAGCTTGTGCTTCCTCCAGCCCAGCGTTTCTCATGATGTACTCTGCACATAATTTAAATAAGCAATATTATTTAGTGTGAAAAAGAAACAAGGTATCAAGCCATGAATAGAAATAGAGGAAATTTAAATGCATATTACTAAGTGAAAGCAGTCAATCTGAAAAGGCAACAGACTCTGTATGATTCCAGTTAAATGACATTCTAAAAAGAACAAAACTATGAGGACAGTAAAAAGATCAGTCATTTCAAGGGGTTAGAGTGGAAGCAAGGGATGAAAAGGCAAAGAACGAGAACTTTTAGGGTAGTGGAAATTTTCTGTATGATAAATAATGATGTATACATGTCATTATACATTTATCCCAATCTATAGAAAGTACAAAACCAAGAGTGAACCCTAAGGTAAACTGTGGACTTTGGGTGATAATGATATGCTAATGTATTTTCATCAGTTGTAACCATTCTGGTGGGGGATGTTGATAATGGAGGAGGCTATACATGTACTCGGCAGGTCTATGGAAAATTTCACTACCTTCCCCTCAGTCTTACTGTGAGCCTAAAAGTGCTCTTTTTTTTTTTTAAGCACTTAGATAATCCACTTTGGTCAGAACAGTGGATCTGGGACCATTTTAGTCCTGTCCAAGGCCCTTCCCTGAAAAGTGAAAGTGAAGTCGCTCAGTTGTGTCCGACTCTTTTCGACCCCATGGACTGTAGCCTACAAGGTTCCTCCATCAATGGAATTTTCTAGGCAAGACTACTGGGGTGGATTGCCATTTCCTTCTCCAGGGGATCTTCCCGACCCAGGGATTGAACCTGGGTCTCCTGCATTGCAAACAGGTGCTTTTACCATCTGAGCCACCTTTAGATTATTTTCTGTTTTGTTACTAGCCAGAATTCCCAGTGGTGATTTTTGCATTTGCCCTCAGGGCATCTCTGCCTCCTGAGGATTCTGTTTTGGCCTTCCTTTTGAATTTCAGCAAACTTTAAATATATATATATGTATTTTAGTCATTTAGAGATTTTCCTCAGATTTTCAGCAGCATGTGATAAAAATAATATTTTACTGAAGCTTTTTTTTTTTTCACTAGTGACAGTACTAGTGTACCTAACATACAGGTCTTCCAGAAGTGCAAGGCTTCCAGTTTTCTTATGCTGCAAACTTAAAAACTCTGAGCTAAAAATGTCATAATTTAAGTTGACTGATGACTCCTGAAATGGCATTTTTTATTTGTGAATTAGGGTCAGTGAAAGTGACTACACACCTTAGCTTCTGCCATTAAAATCAACTGACCTGGATTCATATCCTCTTTCTCTACTGTATGTTATCACCAAAGTTGGAAAGAATTGTGTACCTAGATAGCTGAGAACTCTCAACCTTCTTTCTCTCTTATTTAAAAACTATAAACCAGAGATTATTTGCTCTCCAGATGGGGATATATTAATCAATGAGAGTGAAAAACCATGCCGAAATGAGAGAAGCAGTCAAGAAAATCTCAATATTAGTAGTTTGAAAGTTGCTCAGTCGTGTCCGTATATAGTCCATGGAATTCTCCAGACCAGAATAATGGAGTGGATAGCTGTCCCCTTTTCCAGGGGATCTTTCCAACCCAGGGATTGAATCCAGGTCTCCCACATTGCAAGTGGATTCTTTACCAGCTGAGGCACCAGGGAAGCCCAACAATACTGGAATGGGTAGCCTATCCCTTCTCTAGGGGATCTTCCCGACCCAGGAATTGAACCGAGGTCTCCTGCATTGAGGCGGACTCTTTACCAGCTGAGCTACCAGGGAAGAACTTTAGAAAAACAGTCCAGAAATAGATACATCTGGATGGTATTTCCAAAACTAAGAAGTCTCTGAAGTAAAGACATAAAGCCAGAAGATTATTCTGTTGACCTCTTATTCAATGTCAGGTTTCCTTATGACTCTAGGGTACTTCAAATTAATTTTAAAATTATGAATTGGAAGTCTGACACTTAAATTCTTAGCCAGACCTTACTATCAATATTTGTGCTTTCCATAATCATGCAGTAGCAGTTCACTAACATTTTTACATACTATAATTTGGATGTAGTTTGGCTTTTAGCTTTGAGATGTAGCTTTATAAGGCTGAAACAAGAAAGGAGTCATTTCCATGTTTCAAACAATGTCCTCACCAGAGAGACTGGGTAGAAGGATGCTAAGAGTACAGGGTTTGGAGCCAGACACCTCTTACTTCACCTCCCAATATACAATCTGAGGGAAATTCTTCTAGACCCTGTGAAACTCAGACAGCCCAGCTTCCAAAATGGAGATTACAGGTCCTTCTTTGCAAGGGCTGTGTGAAAATGAAGTGAAATAATATGTATTTTATACTTGACAAATAATAGGCATTCATTAATAGTAGCATGTATTCTCCATTATAATTATTAGTATGTACTTCCTAGTCTTGTGTAGTTCAGGAGAAATCTACATCTTCTTAAAGATAATTAGCTAATAAAAGGAGAATGATAATTTTTATTTCATCTTAAGCAATATCTACCTTTTATTCAAGGAATGAAGAGAAGGAGGTAAAAGAGGATGAGCCTGGGGATCTCATTTACTAGGTTGGCCATCAATATGAATCAAATTTATCGCTTAACTTTCTTCCTCATTTATTATTGGCATAGACTTCAAGTAAATAATTTAATCATCATATAGAATGTATGAAGTTATATATGAACTGCTTTCCCTGTAGCTGAAGTTTGAATCCAAATATTATTAGCAAAGTAACTCAAGTGGAGCCAATCTATTTTAGACCACTTATAGTGAAGGTTGCTGCCAAACTAATCTTTCCTAAACAGTGAATTTATCAAGTCACTCTCTTTGAATTTATCAAATCTCATCTTTCTTATGTCCTGATTCATCAAATCTAAACTTTGTGCCAAGCTTGAAAGCTTGAATCTCTCTACACTGGCCCTGCACTTTCAAGCCAAATATTCTTAGTTCTTCCCTTACGCTGCTCTCTGCTTTAGGGTGACCTACTCCCTGCCCACAAATAGATTCTTACCAGGCTTTCCTCCCTTCTCATTTCTCATACTGTTCTCTTTGCCTGATGCAACATTCACTAAGGCTTCTATCTACTTAGATCCAGCCCAGGATTCATATGTCCATTCAGTGCTTTTCCACCATGAGCATTCACGTGTCTAACAATCCCAAAACTCTCGCAGAAAGTTTTACATGGCTTAATTTAGCTCATAACTGAATGTTGAATTTTGTTTACCATATTATTTCATGTGAAATAAAGTGGCCTATCCAATTAGAATATGGAGTCTTTGAAAACTGATTGTCTTACAGTTCTGCATCTCTTACAATCCTTAGTATTGAACATCAAGCTTTGATACCTGTTCATTGATTAGCTATTTGATGATAACTAGAATTTTTATATTTGCCCACATTGTGACTTTACCCATGAATAATATCTAACTTACTCAGTTAATTATGCTACAAGCAAATTAAGATCCTGATTCCATTTGTGGTTTTTGAAATATTTTTTAAATCTTGGTGTTCAAAGCATGAAATTTGAGGGTGTTAAAGAAAATGCAAATTACATTTTGTTAGACAAAAGTATATTTATAGTATCTTAATTAATCTGAATTATTTAAGAAAAGGAATATATTCCCACTGAGTAAAAGTTCTCTCAGGGATAGGAGTCCCAATTTATCAGGCACAATCAGCTGATTAATCTTTGTGTGTGATGACTTTTAAGCACTGCTGTAGTTAACATCTATCTTGAGAATTTTAGAGCAGTGAGAGAAAATAAACCAGTTTCTTTTACTGGTTTATAATACTATAAGATAAATTTTTAGTCTTTTTATGTTATCATGGCTTACCTTCATTTTCTAAGACAAAATCGTAACAATGTCTTCAAAATATTTGTTTTACACTTTTTTTTAAATCATTGTCATTAACTATTCTAGTATTATGTACTTTCGAAGAGCAAAACTTGTTACAGTATTTTGCTAGAGTTGTACGGTATACTTTAACTTTCAGTAGGAGATTCCATTACACAAAGCAGGCTTCATGTAATTATATTAGGTGGCATTAGCAAAATTGTCTTGCTAGCCCAGATTTTATTTCCAGATTCAGAGGGAAAATGCACTCCACTGACTTACTCATCATCTTTTTAAAATATGAATCTCTCATTGTGCTCATGCTGTGAAATTTTAATGGTTTAGTGACGGTCCGGGCAAACAGGATAGAGTGAAACAAGTATTATTTTGAAGGCTTGAACAGTGAAATATATAGTGACCAGCAGGTGTCGCTGTTACACAATGTAGGTGAGATTCTGGAGATTTTTTTTTTCTAACGTTGACCCTATTTTACATCTAACTAAATCGTTTTCAATTTTTTATATTTAAATTTCCTTTCGTCTTCCATACCACTCAAAGAAAACCTTACTCCTTACATCTTTAATCTTGGCCCTAATTTTTATTTTCCTTAATATGCTCTATCCAAAATTCGTCTTTAGTGCCCGACTTCTGCCTTCTTTCTCTAAGTTTGTCTTGTACATTTTTTTTAGAATGAGAATTGGATTAAGATCTTTAGAAGCCCTCTGCACTGAAAAGATTGTGTATCGCATCTTCAAGTATGTAATTAAATCAAAATACAGTAGATTGTAAAGTAATGGTAAGGAAGCTTGACTAAATTGCTCTTTAAAAAAAAATTAACTAAGTTCAATAATAACTATAACAATATGGCTATGTTTCCTTAATATATCAAATACATTTCTTTTCTTAAAATTTTAGGTCTATGTTGAGGGATTTCTAAATTAGGTCTGTGTTATATAAAATCCTATCATTGTGTAAAAGAAAAGGACAAGATGAAACCTAAAATTGGGCAAAGGCCTCAGCCAGGAATTTTCATGGACCAGACAAACTGGAGTGGATAAGGGGGGACCAGGGAAAGCCATTTAAAAGCAGAGGAGGGGTAAATGCACACTGCCAAAGGGAATGTATTTTGTGCATTCTTTCAGATGAAAATCTAACATTTATCCATTATTTATTATGTTCTAAACTTTGATAGCTTAGTTGATAAAGAACCCGTCTGCAATCCAGGAGACCTGATTCAATTCCTGGGTTGGGAAGATCCGCTGGAGAAGGGATAGGCTACCCACTCTAGTATTCTTGGGCTTCCCTTGTGGCTCAGCTGGTAGAGAATCTGCCTGCAATGTGGGAGACCTGGGTTCGATCCCTGGGTTGGGAAGATCTGCTGGAGAAGGGAAAGGCTACCCACTCCAGCATTCTGGCCTGAAGAATTCCATGGAGTGTCTAGTCCATGAGGTTGCAGAGTCGGACATGGCTGAGGGACTTTCACTTTCAAAGTTTGTATGTTTCCCTCATTTTTTTCTTACTATAGCCCCAGTCAGTGCTGTGATGAACATCATACTGACATGAATGAACTGAAGCTTAGAGAGAAGCTTTGAGAAGTTCTGCGATGGGGTTTGCTAGCAGTCTTCACTCCTGTAGGTTTTCAGAAGGCAGTTTGATACGGCTGTTCTTGTGGCTCAGGTGGCAAAGAATCTGCCCACAGTGCAGGAGACCAGGGTTTGTTTCCTGGGTCGAGAAGATCCCCTGGAGAAGGGAATTAGTAACCCACTCCAGTATTCTTGCCTGGAGAAATCCATGGAACAGAGGATCCTGGCGGGCTACAGTCCCTGGGGTCACCTCACATAGTCAGATGCAATTGACGTTTGACTATATATATATATATATATATATATATATATATATATATATATATTTAACCTAAAATTTTGCATACTCTTTGGCTAAGGTTTAAAGACATAAAAGTAGATAGGTGCAAAATATACAAGGTTTTTTTTTTTTTTTAAGGGACTTTAATAACGTTGAAATTCTTAATGTTACAGAATCAGTTTTCCACAGAAGTTTGTATCCAAGGAGACTTCTTGGGCATCTCCAGAGGGATGGGAAGCTGATCTGATGGGGATCAAATTATCAAGAAGGAAGAGGGAGGAAGCACAGTTACCGTCCTGTGGCTGGCAGACCTGGTCCAGATGCCCTCACAACTCTAGCAGACATTACCACTGTTGGGATTAGCAATCTCTAGCATTTTCTTTCCACATTTAATTTAAAGTTCCAGTTAGGAAGGCCCAGGAGAGGGCCTCTCACTGACCAGATTTAAGTCATATACCAACATCTGGTTGTTTAACCAGGAGAGATCATGTCTTTCCTTGGGCTTCTGTAATAAAAGACAGTCTCCTAGAATTTTTCTCCCCTAAGACTTAGAACAAGGTAAAAGAGTTATTTCCAGAAGAGTTACTTCACTCTTCAGAAACTAGGAAGCTATTGGGGAGAGAGAATGAGGCTAGGAAGATTAAAAATAAAAAACAGACAAATGAACATAGGCTACTTTAAAAAGGAAATATCCAGCAGTGGAGGATTGATGGATTCATTATATCAGTCTAGTTCAAATGAAGTTGTTGAAAGACTATTTCTTGATACTGAATGATAATCATGATATACTGGTAAATTAAAATAAAAATAAAAACAATATGTAATGTATTAATCTTCTCTTGCAAAAACACATACAGAGTCATAATATGCATTTCTTTATTTGGAATTAGGAAACACTAATTCACAGTTAGTGGAACTTAGTACTTTCCTAAAATTCCCATCAGCTTTTTCTTTTGCTTAGTAGTTGTACTTCCTTTTCTCGTGACCTCTTTAACAGATCTCCTATCACTGATCAGTTCCAGTTAATCTTGAGTGAAAAGTGTGTGGGGGGGGGTGTGTGTGTGTGTCTGTGTGTGTCTGTGTGATCTTTTAGAATTATAACTTTTCCCTTCCCTTTGTCCTTTGGTTTATGTGTTTCTGTGTCTGTGTAAATAGGTGCAGAGGCCGATTAAAGCCATGTGGACTTATCCAGGGAATCGTTTGAAAATCATTGAATAAAAATGATTATCATATCATTTGAAATAATTGGAAAATTTGGGTGGTTCTAATTTCTTTCCTTATTTCATAAATTTACATTACTTTCTCTAAGAGGGAGAAGTAATCATACTATTTACTGAACTTTATTGAAGGAGTACTGAGACAATGAATAAGAACATTTTTTAAATGTGTTTTAGGAAAATTTTACTATAAAAGCATTAGATAGTAATGATAAATTTCACTTGTAAAGATCACTAATTTTCCAGCATCTAATTTATAGCCATTTTTTGAAATATCATTTGATCCTGAAAACACATCTGAAAAGATCTTGAGACACAATCTGATGATCATGTGGGATCATGCCATTGCTTGTTGAATGGCTCTTCTAAGGCAGTCTGGACTACTAATCATTGTAATGCCTCATCATTTAATTACCCCCATTGTCCTAACATGTGACTTGTAGTTGTCTAGGTGTCCGATTAGTGTAAAGAATTATTTGTTTGGAGTAAATATAATTTTGAGCCTTCTTCCCCTCCCTGCTCAGCTGAGAATGATCTGATTCGCACAGACTTCTTTAGTGCACTGTAAGTTGTTCCACAGGTTACAGCTGAGCATGTTTTGAAGTTAGATTATAATGTCAATGAGGTCAGGGATATAGACTTTATAGTCCAGTTAGTTTTGTTGTGTTCCTATCCCCAGTGCCTTAATTCCATATAATCATTTGTCAGATACCTACTCCAGGAGAAGTAGGTTGAAGTTTTCCTTTGGATTAGCAGAGATCAAGTACCTGTAATAGAAAAAGGAATCAAGATGCACATTAACTTTCTTATGCGAAGCTCAAAGCCTTTTGTGAAACAAATTATTCAATAATTTTGAAAAAAAATTGCAAGAAAATCCGTTTCTTGAAAAAGTTAATACTGACTAAGAAGTGGCAATTTAAACAGTTTAGTTGTTAAAACATTTTAGAAACAATTTAAGAATAAAAAATCTAGGAGTTCTTGAAATCTCATTTGGGCCATATATTCCTTTGTCTGCCTGGAAGCAAGACAGAGGCAGCCATCCTAGGAATTTTCTCTCTCTTCCTTTATAATGCTCTCATACTTCCCTAATAATACACTGCAGGAAAATAGATTCCTGTTTTTGTTTTGAACAGTTGCGATTAAAATAATGAAGAGGAATGAAATAGATTTTCACTCATTTTTGCATGTATGTTTCTTATAGTGTTTCAGTTTATCATTTTTTTCAAATTGCATTTTTTAGGAACATGGTAAAATGAAATCACAGAGCACATATGTTATATACTTGAAAGTATTTACTAGTTTAAGCTGGTCACTTAACCAATAATGTGTAATTATATGTTTCTATTCCAACTGTATTAATTAATATGTATATAAATGTATTAAAATAATTTGTACCACCTTGAGTATGAATGAAATATTGGAACAAAATATATTTTGAACACTTTTTTATTTTATTTAATTTGGAACATACTTTGTAGACTATAGCCTGCCAGGCTCCTCTGTCAAAGGAATTCTCCAGGCCAGAATTCTGGAGTGGGTAGCTGTTCCCATCTCCGGAGGATCTTCCCAACCCAGGGACTGAACCCAGTTCTCCTGCATTGCAGGCAGATTATCATCTAAGCCACCAGGGAAGCCCAAGAATACTGGTGGATTGAACCCAGTTCTGCTGCATTGCAGGCAGATTCTTTACCACCTGAGCCGCTAGGGAAATCCAAGAATACTGTTGTGGGTAGCCTATCCCTTCTCCAGGGGATCTTCCCAACACAGGAATTGAACCGGGGTGACCCAGGAATTGAACTGGGGTCTCCTTCATTGCAGGTGGATTCTTTACAAGCTGAGCTACCAGGGAAGCCCATTTTGTAGATAATTTCTGCAGTCCTTATTCTTTGCCTCCACATAAAATCCCTTCTTACAGTTATAGTAGTTTGTATTTCAGTGTGGAAATAGGGAATTAATAGGTATACCTCTTAAATTTCAATATGTAACAGGTAAGGAGGATGATTCCAGAAGGACTCCTAATTAAAATAAACAAATATGTGATTCTCCTCCTTTTGCAAACATCGATAAAATAATTTGTGAATGCACAAATGAGTTCAAAAGAAGAAAGGGAAGTGCCTAGGTGCCAAAACTCGAGAGGCAACTGATCATTACAGTGCTAAGTGCACTAATTCACCATGCAGTTTATGGAGATCTTAATTCTTGTAGAAACCAATGAGTTGAATTTTAAGATTCACATGACAAATGGACATGAGGCCTGGGATCTTATAAGCCTTTTGAGCCAAGATCACTGCAAAAGCCAAGACCCCTGAAGAGCTATGCTATTGAGAGAAATAATATAATAAGGGGAAAAAAATCCGTATCCAGCAACAAAGGAGCTTTCTCTGAGACCTGAGTGAAAATAAAAGTGAAACACAGCAACAGTAGTCTTTTCTGAGAAATCAGAATCCCTAGTTAATCATTTTACAAGTTAAGAAGTCAAATTTATACTCTATAGCTGACCCTGAAACTCCAAAATGAGAGATGAACATAAAAATCAGCCCCATGTGGGGATACTCTTGACTATCTTGTAGAAGCCTTTGCAAAATCACCCTGGAATTAGACTACATAATCGAGGTCACACAGAAATCCACACGAAAATGACAAAACACAGGAGATGACTAATGAGAGGAGCAGAATCTCCAGAACTTTGTTTAATAGAACAATCTAAAAAGATTGAAAAAGAAATTACTTGAAATCATGGAAGAAATGGAAACAAAGAGAAAAAATATGATTTTAACAAAAAATATGTTATATAATCATATATAAATAATAAAAGTTTATAATAATAGTAATATAATTAATAATACCAAATTGAACTTTTAGGAAAAAATGCACTCCCTTGTTTGTAATAATAACAGACAGGTAAAAGAAACAATTCACTAGAACACTATAGCAATCTTGAACTAGTATGCACTGATAATATAGCCTCAAAATATATGTGTTTATTTCCTTTTTTGTGTCACATATAATGAAGAATATTAAGCCCCATTCAGTTAATAATATATTAAGCCAATGAAACATTAATTAGACTGTAGAAGGCTTGAGCATTTCAATTAACCTTCTTAACCCATGGAATTTTATAGAACCTGTACTCAATATTTTAAAAATATATGTTCTTTTCAAGAAAACATGGAAAATACAAAAATTAATTATATTCTCATCCTGAGAAAGTCTTAAAGGTGCAAGTACATCAATATTATGCAGATAATATTCTCTGATCAGGTAAACAAATAAAAATAATGAGGTAAATAAAAATTAATATCTTTAATACAAAAATATAATCAAAATACTTTATACATTAGGAAATTATCACAATGCATTTCTAAATTATTCATGGGTCAAAGTAGAAATCAAAATGTAAATTAGAAAGTATTTAGTACTGGATAACAATGAATACATTACATAACAAAACTTGCCAGATGCTGCTTAAACACTAAAGGAAATATTTGAGCTTAAATTCATTTGAAAAGGAATCAGAGTGATTAAAAATAATTGAGGCATTCAACTGAAGAAGTTAGAGAAGTTAGAGAAAACTAAAATAGAAAGCAGCCTCATAGGAGATAATAAAGATTAGAAAGCTAGTGAAATGAAATAGAAATGAATAATAAAGACCATCAAAAGTCATATACTGAGTTCTTAGATCTACACAGGTTTGTTTATATGAGTTCTAATGTTTTCTTCTTTTCTCTTTTTGATCTATCTCTGACATTGTATTAGTTGCACATTATTATAAAAGCTATTGTAAGCAAGACAAAGAAAGCATTCCAAACCAGTAGAACAAGGATGGACTATCAATAAATGACACTGTAATGTTTCCATAGCTATACCTATAAAACTTCTCACCATGTACAAAAATATGTTCCAAGTATATATTGTTGCCCTGCTTATTTAACTTGCATGCAGAGTACATTATGTGAAATGTCAGGCTGGAATCACAAGCTGGAATCAAGATTGCCAGGAGAAATATCAATAACCTCAGATATGCAGATGATAACCTCAGATAGGCAGAAACTGAAGAGGAACTGAAGAGCCTCTTGATGAAGGTGAAAGAGAAGCATGAAAGAGCTGGCTTAAAACATTCCAAAAACTAAGATCATGACATCCGGTTCCATCGCTTCATGGCAAATCGATGGGGAAAGTGTAGAAACAGTGATAGACTATTTTCTTGGGCTCCAAAGTCATTGCAGGTGGTGACTGCAGCCATGAAATTAAAAGACGCTTGCTCCTTGAAAGAAAAGCTATGACAAACTTCACAGCATATAAACAAGTGGAGCCATCACTTTGCCAACAAAGATCCGTATCAGTTCAGTTCAGTCGCTCAGCCGTGTTCAGCTCTTTGCAGCTCCATGAACTGCAGCACGCCAGGCTTCCCTGTCTATCACCAACTGCCGGAGTCTATCCAAACCCATGTCCATTGAGCTGGTGATGCCATCCAACCATCTCATCCTCTGTTGTCCCCCTCTCTTCCTGCCCTCGATCTTTTCCAGCATTAGGGTCTTTTCAAATGAGTCAGTTCTTCGCATCAGGTAGCCAAAGTATTGGAGTTTCAGCTTCAACACCTTCCAATGAACACTCAGGACTAATTTCCTCTAGGATGGACTGGTTGGATATCTTTGCAGTCCAAGGGACTCTGAAGAGTCTTCTCCAACACCACAGTTCAAAAGCATCAGTTCTTCGGTGCTCAGCTTTCTTTATAATCCAACTCTCACATCCATACATGACCACTGGAAAAACCATAGCCTTGACTAGATGGACCTTTGTTGACAAAGCAATGTCTCTGCTTTTAATATGCTGTCTAAGTTGGTCATAACTTTCCTTCCAAGGAGTAAGCACCTTTTAATTTCATGGCTGCAATCACCATCTGCAGTGATTTTGGAGCCCAGAAAAATAAAGGCTACTCCATTTCTTCTAACGGCTTCTTGACCACAGTAGTAGATATAATGGTGATCTGATTTAAATTCATCAATTCCAGTCAATTTTAGTTCACTGATTGCTAAAATGTTGATGTTTACTCTTGCCATCTCTTATTTGAGCACTTTCAATTTGCCTTGATTCATGGACCTAACATTCCAGGTTCCTATGCAATATTGCTCTTCATAGCATCAGGCTTTACTTCCATCAACAGTCACATACACAACTGGGTGTTGTTTTTGCTTTGGCTCCTTCTCTTCATTCTTTCTGGAATTATTTCTCCACTGATCTCCATAGCATACTGTGCACCTACTGACCTGTGGAGTTCATCTTTCAGTGTCCTATCTTTTTGCATTTTCATGCTGTTCAAGGGATACTCAAGGCAAGTATACTGGTTTGCCATTCCCTTCTCCAGTGGACCACGTTTTGTCAGAACTCTCTACCATGACCCGTTCATCTTGGGTGGCCCTAAACAGCTTCGCTAATAGTTTCATTGAGTTAGTCAAGGCTGTGGTCCATGTGATCAGATTGGTTAGTTTTCTGTGATTGGGGTTTTCATTCTGTCTGCCCTGATGGATAAGGATAAGAGGCTTATGGAAACTTCCTAATGGGAGAGACTGACTGAGGGGGAAACTGGGTCGTGTTCTGATGGGCAGGGGCCATGGTCAATAATTCTTTAATCCAATTTTCTGTGGATGGTTGGGGTGTGTTCCCTCCCTATTTTATATAGATATATAAAAGTGTATATCTTTTATATACCCACCCAAGTATATAGATATATAAAAACTCATTGATCTGTACACTTAAGATTTGTACACTTTATATTTCATGAAAAAATTAAAACCAAAATCTTTTTTCATTGGTTTCACTAAAAAACTAAAAATACAAGTGACAAAAAAGGTGACAATATTTGCAACTATGTAAGCTGAGAAGATTGGTTTCAAAATTCTATAAAGAACTCCTAAAAATTAAAAAAAAAAAAAAAGCACAAGCAATTCTGGAACAAGTAGGCAAAATATTCAAATGGGCAGTGATTAGCCAGGGACCATCAAACTGAAAAGCTGTTCAAACTAACTAGTAATTATGAAAGTGCAAATTAAATTGAAATATTTATAGATTGTAAAGAATTCACCAGCCAATACAATGCACAAGACGTGGGTTCTATGCCTGAGTTGGGAAGATCTCCTGGAGAGGGAAGTGGAAACTCACTCCGTATCCTTGCCTGGATAGTCTCATGTCCAGAGGAGCCTGTTGGGCAACAGTCCATGACTTAGTGAATAAACAACAACAATCCTAGAACGGTTTCTTCTAGGAACAGTACAGTAACTGGGACCAGAATCATCTAGCAGCTTCTCATTCACCTGTTGCCCCTGAGCTGGGAAGACTCTAACAGCTGAGGCTTTTCATGCATCTCTCTCTGGGTTCTCCTTGTTTCTCTTCGGTATAGAGTCTTCAGAAAGGTTGGAATTCTCACATGGTCATTCAGAGCTCCGAGTCCATGTTCCAATAAACAGCTAGGTGGAAGTCTTATCTCTTTGTGACCAAGACTCAAAATCCATGTAGCATCACTGATGATTCTGTTGTTTAGAAGAGTCACCAAAGTCAGTATATATCCAAGGGGAGAAGATATAGACTTTGCTTCTTGATGAGAACACTGTCAAAGAACTTGCTGACATGTTTTAAAATCACCAGAACTGCAGTCTGAACTGTGGTAATTTTGTTGCAGGAAGGGGGACCCCTTCCAGGGTCTGAAACTGGGCTCTCGTCTAAAACTCAGAAATGAATTGTCCAAGGAGACACATGTGCTGACAAAGCAAGAGATTTTATTGGGAAAGGGTGCCCGGGTGGAGAGCAGTTGGGTAAGGGAACCCAGGAGAACAGCTCTGTCACATGGCTTGCAGTCTCGGGTTTTATTGTGATGGGATTAGTTTCCGGGTTGTCTTTAGCCAATTATTCTGACTCAGAGCCCTTCTTGGTGGTGCATGCCTTGTTCAGCCAAGATGGATGCCAGAGAGAAGGATTCTGGGAGGGGGTCGGACATGTGGTGTCTCCTTTTGACCTTTCCCGAACTCTTCCGGTTGGTGGAGGCTTATTAGTTCCGTGTTCCTTACCAGGACCTCCTGTAGTAAAACAACTTATGCAAATGGTTACTATGGTGCCTGGCCAGGGTAGGAGGTTTTAACCAGTGTGCTTCCCCTAACAATTTTATTTTATGAGGTAAATTCCTAGAATCCATTGGTTTAGAGAAAGACATCTGGTGGCGCCCTCTACTTCTGACAGCAGCCTTGTGGCCATTCTCACAAATAATTCTACAGATAGTCTCCTTTTTGGTACTTAAAGAGGCAAAATGCTCATTCTCAAAGTCCTCAAAACTTTGTCTCTCCTCTAAGCCTACAGCACTCCCCAGGGACTGTTTTCTATGAGCTCAAAGCCGTTTCCATTCTGAAGAGGGGATAGAGTTTTTATAATAAAAATATTGTTTTTCTTGTTGTATTTTGCTCTTTCATCAATATTTACCATGAATTATCGGTGTTACTCATTATTGTGCTGAACACTTTTTGGCTCCTTATTCAGCATACCCAACATGTGGGTCTCTGGAGTGCACTTCCTTTCTTCAAAGCCAATGACAGAGGAAAGAATATAAATATCAGCACCATTGTTATCATACTGCATAGACAGTTGTGCCTGAAATAGTGCTCCTAAATGAAAACAGACTGAATACTGCTTACCTCAAAGTGGTGTGCACCAGGCCTCAGGGTGCATGCTGATCAACTATTTTTGTTTCTCCTACTGTCCCTTTGAACTACTGAGTGAAGTAGTTCAATTTTTTACCCTATCTCAGATTCATCTCCTAATTCTATTCTTTCTGAGTATAAAAAAACTCATGCTTTCAAATTGAAAAACTGCCTCACATCAGTGACAGATTCCATCCATTGTATTCATACATTTAGAGCTAAATCCTACATTTAGAGCTAAACAACCTCTCTCAGCTCTGGCGTGGTCAGCAGGTAAGCCACAATGTGGAAGAGGTGAGGGCTCTGTTGGTGGAGTTTTCTCCCCTTTCTCGCGTTGAGCTTTGCTCTCTCCTCCTCTGGGTTGTCTCTGGCTCTTCAAGGTTGGGAGGAGGTAGGGAAGAAGGTGAGGAGGAGGAATACATGGGTACACTTCACTTTTGGGGTTTGAGGGTACTAGTGTTACACTCTTCCTCCTTGTATTCCTGTCACTGTTCTCATCTGAAATCTTCCTGACCTTTGTACACAACTAGGACATTTCACGTTGAGTAATTTGTGAAATGATAGATTTAAGGAAGTAGAACTTCTAGGCCCTGTGGACACGGTGCTCTCTAAGCACCTGGGAGTTTAGATAAACATGAAAGAGAGAGGAAAGCATAGGGTAAATTTTTTTTTTTTTTAATTAAAATGTTTTAAATTGGGGTATAGTTTATTTACAATGCTGGGTTAGTTTTTGCTGTACCCCAACATGAATCAGTTCTCTCTCTCTCTCTCTCTCTCTCCCCAGCCCACCCCTCTCGGTCCTCACAGAGCACCAGGCTGGGCTCCCTGTGTTCATACGGCAGCTTCTTTACTAGCTATCTGTTTTACACACGTCAATGTATATATGTCAATCCTACTCTCTCAATTTGTCTTACCCCTCCTTCCCCTGCTATGTCTACAAGTTCGTTCTCTATGACTGCACTTCTATTTCTGCCCTGCAAATAGACTCATCTATACCTTTAATCTAGATTCCATATATATGTATTAATACATGAGATTTGGTTTTCTCTTTCTGACTTACTCTGTGTGACAGATTCTAGGTTCTGACCACCACCACCCCCCCACTGTAAATGGGTTTGGATCACTGAGATAGCGGGTTTTCGAGTAAAAGAACAGCGGGCCCCTAGAGGAGAGGAAGCACAGGTCACGAGGAGTGGAGTCTGAGTCGGCCAGCCCCGGGCGCGGCAGCTGTGCGCTCTGCCTGGACCCACATGTTCTGCTTCTGTCAGCTCTGGGCTCGCTCAGTCACGGCCGTAGTTTAATCTGGCCTCTGCTTACTTCCTCTTTCATGTAAGAGAAAAGATCATGAAATATGATGAGACTTCATCATTGCCAAGTTTTATATGATGCCTAAACTTAATGAGGAACAAAATATTTTTTACAAAACTTTTACACGATTAGAAGCAAGGCTTAAATGCAAATTTCCCAAGAACGATTATAACAAAGTCATTCATAGTCAAATGTCAACCATTAATATGCAGTCATCCTTTGAAACGATGGTGGAAGGAGAGAAAGGCCACTGGACTTCTGACTTCCCCATGGGTGGGAGATAACAACGTCTAACGTCTAGGTTGGAAAATGACTCACAGATGTTTAAGGAGACCAAGACTGGCTCCTTTTACCACAACTGCCTTTGAAGAAGTAAAAGCTTTTTTTCTGAGATATGTGATATTTTACATGGTTCATGCCCCCAAATGTTTTGTCTCAAAGTACACAGAAAAGGACTTAAAAGGAACAGGGGATCTGGATTCCCTGTGGACTGTAATTCTGATTCTGAAGAACACATGCAGTTGCTCAACCACACTGCTGGATTGAGAAATGAGGTCTTGAGAATTAACCAAAGAAGTGCTTTTGAGATAATAAAGCTTTGCAGTGTTCCATCGCCGGCAGGGGAACAGCAGGATGGATGGCTTTCCTCTACAGGGCTAAACCTCTAAAACCCAACCATGATGGAACTGAGGCTTTGGAGTTGTTTCAGGGGAACGCTATAAAAAGTAAAACTTCTGTCACAGTTCACATCACTTGAGGATTGACATTACTTTGCATTTGTTTTTTATTTAGTTCTGGTGACGTTGGTACATATCACTGGAGGGATCGCACCTTCGTATCAGGAGAAAAGTAGAGAAGTGAAGTTACTACATGAAGAATTTGGCCAGATTTCCAGCTCCTGCATCCATTAGCACAAGCATTTCATTCCAAGAAGCTGGTAAGGCACTGACAGTGCTGAGAAACTGCTTTTGAAATACTTCGAAGTAATTTGTTCTTTTTTTTTTTTAAACCTCCAGACTTTTCATGATTATTGGTTTCTTTGTTATTTGTGATTTTATTAAAAATTTCGAAAATTGCAGATGTTGCAGCTCACTTAAACTTCTGAATTTTTTCACCTTCAAGTCAGGCCTCTTCTAATGTTTACTTACCTGATGGAAAAGCCAAACTTTAATTTAAGGGACATTATCTTTTGTACTCACCTCTGTTGCCAGAGCTGTTTTTGGTGGTTCTTTGGCCTTGGTCTGCTCTGGTCCCTGGATCCTGGCATAAATCTGTCTTGGATACCATTCTCATGTAGTTTCCCCCCTGCCCTACTCAATAAATAGGTATGGAAAATGGTGGTATTCCTATGTTTTGCACTAGGTGAGAATGTTTATATTTGATTTGGGAACCCCAAAATAGAATTTTGAAGCAAAGATAGATAGTGGTAGAAGTGGCAGATGAAATTACATAGAGTCCTACCTGATGCCCCTTTAAACAATGACACAATTAAAATCATTATCCTCCAATTAGTTTTTGGAGGGGAAACCCGCTTCACTATTTCATTGTTTGGCTGTGATTTGTGGTTACCTAAAAAGACAGAGATTCTCATTCTTCATTTAAGGTAAGACTATAGTTGGAATAATTGGAAAGAACTAGAAAATGGTCAGAGTATATTAACAAATCAATCATTTGGAATAAATGTCCAAACATGATAAGTAGGAGGTCTCCTGGAATCATCCAGATAACCTTTTCAGGATTCCACTTCTTGTTATGATGACTTGGCCTCACCAATTTGAGAATGTTACCAAACAAAACAAACAGGCATGAGAATGATTGTAGTAAAGCAAATTCTTTGTGTTACAGTTGTCACCTGTTTTATTAAAATCAGTAGAGGTAAAATTATGCTGAATTAAGTCTCTTTAAGATAGAATTATGAAAGGTGTTCTGTTTACTTGGTTTTTACTGTTATGCTCGATGTCCGAATCCCCCAGCAGGAAAAGAGAAGACCTCCATGACAATGCAACACGCAAAGGAAGGGAAATTTATTGCTGACTCGAGCCAGGGCCCCTGCTGCAACCAACGCAGTGGTGCAAAGTCAGAGAGCCCCGAGCCCCAGTTTCCACGCACATTTATAGGGTGCTCGATTTCAAACATAAGCAGCGGGTAGTTATCGCAAGCAGATTGTTTACATGTTTACGAAGCAATTTCATTGGTCAAACACAGTTTAAAATTTTCGCGCGCAGGGGACTCTCCCGGAGGTTTACTGGGCGTGTGCTGGTTGGCTGGTCTCTGGTGGCCTGTTGAGGGCAGATAATTACCCCACCCTCGGGAGAAACTGAAACTTAAGCTTACTCATAGTTCAGGGTGCCTGTCATGGCGCTAGTTATGCCGGTCTCACATTTACTTCCTTTGGAGAATAGATTAGTGATCCTAATAGTTAGCAAAGATTTACCTGATCTGGGTTCCCTAGAAAAATAATTGTAAGATTTTCAGTTCAGCTCAGTCGCTCAGTCATGTCCAACTCTTTGAGACCACATGAACTCAGCATGACAGGCTTCCCTGCCCATCACCAACTCCTGGAGCTTGATCAAACTCAGGTCCATCGAGTCAGTGAGGCCATCCAACCACCTCATTCTGTGTCTTCCCCTTCTCTCCTGTCTTCAATCTTTCCCAGCATCAGGGTCTTTTCCCATGAGTCAGTTCTTTGCATCAAGTGGCCAAAGTGTTGGAGTTTCAGTTTCAGCATCAGTCCTTCCAATGAATTTTCAGGACTGATTTCCATTCGCTTGCAGTCCAAGGGCAATGGCAAGCCACTCCAGTCCTCTTGCCTGGAGAATCCCATGGACGGAGGAGCCTGGTAGGCTGCAGTCCATGGGGTCATGAAGAGTCGGACACGACTGAGCAAATTCACTTTCACTTTTCACTTTCATGCATTGGAGAAGGAAATGGCAACCAACTCCAGTGTTCTTGCCTGGAGAATCCCAGGGACGGGGGAGCATGGTGGGCTGCCGTCTCTGGGGTCGCATAGAGTCGGACACAACTGAAGCGACTTAGCAGCAGCAGCAGCAGCAGTCCAAGGGACTCTCAAGAGTCTGCTCCAACACCACAATTCAAAAGCATCAGTTCTTTGATGCTCAGCTTTCTTCATGGTCCAACTCTCGCATCCATACATGACTACTGGAAAAACCATAGCTTTGACTAGACAGTCCTTTGTCGGCAAAGTAATGTGTCTGTTTTTTAATATGGTGTGTAGGTTGGTCATAACTTTTCTTCTAAGGAGCAAGCATCTTTTAATGTCATGGTGGCAGTCACCATCTGCAGTGATTTTAGAACCCGAGAAAATAAAGTCTCACTGTTTCCGTTGTTTTTCCATCTATTTGCCATGAAGTGATGGGACCGGATGTCATGATCTTAGTTTTCTGAATGTTGAGCTTAAGCCACTTTTTCATTCTTCTCTCTTACTTTCGTCAAGAGGCTCTTTAGTTCTTCTTCGCTTTTTGCCATAAGAGTGGTGTCATCTGCATATCTTAGGTTATTAATATTTCTCCCAGAAATCTTGATTCCAGCTTGTGCTTCATCTAGCCTGGCATTTTGCATGATGTACTCTACACATAAGTTAAATAAGTGGGTGACAATATACAGCCTTGACATACTCTTTTCCCAATTTGGAACCAGTCCATTGTTTCATGTACAGTTCTAACTGTTGTTTCTTGACCTGCATACAGATTTCTTAGGAGTCAGGTGAGATGGTCTGGTATTCCCATCTCTTAAAGAATTTTCCACAGTTTGTTGTGATTCACACAGTCAAAGGCTCTGGTATAGTCAATAAAGCAGAAGTAGATGTTTTTCTGGGACTCTCTTTTAAAATTTTGTGTGTAACATGATACTTTGTTATACACAAAGTTTTAAACTCACTCAGAATGTTTAACCATTAAAAAGCTTTTCTTTATCCATTCCCATCCCACTTCAATTCCACTTCCCTGTAATCACTGTAAGTTATTTTGTGATTATATACTTTCAGATATTTTATTCAGTGGGTTTCTTTTTATTCTCATCAGCCTTTTCTTCTGGAAATCATACTAGATAGATGTTGGCCTCTTGGGAATTTTCCTCCCTGTCTTTTAATTCTTTTTTCTATTTTTAAATTTTAGTCACTTTTGAGTTGTTCTGGGAAAATTCTTCCATCTTTTCTTCTACTGGGTTTCTCTTCAGCTATGGCTATTAAGGGTATATATCAAGTTTTTTTTTATTTCAATAAATATATATTGTTTCTTTTTCATAATCACCTCTCCATACATCCTAGATGAAATACCTGCATCATATTAAGGGTAATTAAATTTTATTTTCAGTATCTTTTCTGATTGCATAAATTATTATTTTTACTCCACATCAATTCCTTTTGTGTTTTGTTTTTTCTTTCTCACATGGTGTTGGTTTTCATCAAACTCATCTGTATGGTTGAGAATTCCAACTAACTTGTCAGTATCCAGCCTGGAATGAAGGGTAAAATCAGATGCCAAGGGCCTATAGTTCACTTGCTTCCAGCTGAAGTGAGGCGATGAGAATAATGTCCTAGGAACTGTTTTTCTGGCTCTGACATCTCCTAGTTCTCTATGGTGTCACCAGTTAACTGGGTTACTACTGCGTCTCTTTATCTACACACTGTTCATTGCAAACCTTACCGTAATTGCAGGGGCATGATGCCTGGTGACAGAGGGTTTGCGTAATCATCCAGTCTCAATGCTTTCCTTGCTGTAGCCTAGCAGTCATGTCAATGGGACCATGCTCTATGGAATAGTTGGAAGATTGCTGTTAGTATTTAACAGGATATTCATGGTGTATTTCCAGGTTACCCACCTAACTCTTTTTAATGACTGCATATTATTGCATTGTGGAGACACATTATGATTTAATTACAAACAAACAAGATGGTTAAGTTGTGGATTGTGTAGTTGCTTCCAGTGTTTCCCTATTGTAAACAAATTTTTAACAGTGTATTCTTGCTATTATTTTTAAAGAATAGATTCTTAGAAGTATGATTGTTGGGTTAACATTGTTAACAGTTTATGCTTCCATAAACAATATAAGACAGTGTCTGTTTCTCCACTTTTAAATCAACCTTAAACCTTTTTTAAGGAAATGGCAACCCACTCCAGTACTATTGCCTGGAAAACCCCATGGACGGAGGAGCCTGACAGACTACAGTCCATGGGGTTGCAAAGAGTTGGACACGACTGAGTGACTTCACTTTCACTTAAACCATTTTAATTTTGTAGAACCAATAGATGAGAGTGGTATCTGACTTATTTTGACTCATATTGCTTCTGTTATAAAAAAGTTCTCCTATATTTTTTCTAGTATGGTTATAGTTCTGTTGTTTTCACATTTACATCTTAAATGATCTGTCATTTATTATGGTACACATGTGATGTAATAATTCAACCATTCTTTTTCATATGACAATTACTTTAATACTATTAATTGAATAAAACATCCTTTCTCCATTGATGTGAAATGCAAAATGTATCATATGTAGGTTCCAATATAAACTTGCATTATTTCCGAACTCCATTCTAGTCCACTGAACTACTTCTCAACTCTTATGTGCCTATGAGGCTTTATATTTACAATAATAAGGAGATACATTTTAATATCTGGCAGGACACATCCTTTCTCATTTTCTCATTATCTTTTTCAAAATTTTCTTCATTTTTTTGTATCTACTTGTCAGATTGAAAAAAGAAAAAAATGTCAAACTTCTGTTTGGAATACTATTAAATTTATCTAATAATATTCCCATCTAGCAAAGTGGTATGTTTGTTCCTGTATATTCTTTAGTTAGACTTCATAGGTTTCTCCTTATAATTTTTATTATTTCCTTGTTAAATCCATATTTAGGCATTAACACATTTTGTTGCTAATATTTATTCTTTTCTCTGATATTATTTTCCAACTTAATTTTTATTCATAAAAGAAAACTATTAATTTTTGTGTTTTTCCCCATATAGAGCCACTTTATAGAACTTAATTGTTAGTTTTAAAATTATTTTAGCACAGCAAAGGGTAACATATTTACAAATCATACTTCTGAGAAGGGGTTAATAACCAAAATATATTTAAAAACTCACACAACACAACAGAAAGAAACAAAAGCCCAAACAAATAATCTAATGATAAAATGGACAGAGGATCTGAATAAACATTTTTCCAAAGAAGACATAGACTAACAGGTATATGAAAATGTGTTCACCATCATTAATCATCAGGGAAATGCAAATCAAAATCACCATAAAATATTCTCATACCTGTTAGAATAGCTATTATCAAAAAGACAAGCAATAAGTGTTGGTAAGAATGTGGAGAGAAGGGAACCTTGTGTACTACTGGTAGAAATGTAAACTGGTATAGCCACTATGGAAAATAGTATGGAGGTTCCTTAAAAAATTAAAAATTGAGCTACCAAATGATTCAGCAATTCTGTTTCTGGATATTTATCTGAAGGAAATGAAAACACTGGCTTGAAAAGAGATGTGCACCTCCATGTTCATTGCAACATTATTTATAATAACCAAGACACAGAAGGCCTTCCCTGGTGGCTCAGACGATAGAGAACCCGCCTGGAGTGCAGGAGACCTGGGTTCTGTCACTGGGTCGGGAAGATCCTCTGGAGAAGGGAATGGCAACCCACTCCAGCATTCTTGACTGGAGAATTCCATGGACAAAGGAGTCTGGTGGGTTACAGTCTTTAAGGTCGTAAAGAATCGGATGTGCCTGGGTAACTGAATACACTTTCAAGACATGGAAGCTACCTAAGTGTCCATTAATGGATGAAAGGATAAAGAAAAAGTGATAAATGTGTGTGTGTGCATGTGTGTGCGTGTGTGGTATAAGTATATATATACATTTCTGTTTATAAATGTGTATATGTATATATATATATATATATATATCAGTTCAGTTTAGTCTCTCAGTCATGTCTGACTCTTTGTGACCCCATGGACTGCAGCACACCAGGCCTCCCTGTCCATTACCAACTCCCAAAGTCTGCTCAAACTCATGTCCATTGAGTCGGTGATGCCATCGACCATCTCATCCTCTGTCACCCCCTTATCCTCCTGCCTTCAATCTTTCCCAGCATCAGGATCTTTTCTAATAATCTGGCTCTTTGCATCAATCGCCAACGTATTGGAGTTTCAGCTTCAGCATCAGTCCTTCCAATGAATATTCAGGACTGATTTCCTTTAGCATTGACTGGTTTGATCTCCTTGCAGTCCAAGGAACTCTTAAGAGTCTTTTCCAAAACCACACAGTTCAAAAGTATCAATATATATATCACATTTTTAAAATCCATTTATATATATATATATGTTATATATATCATACAATGAAATACTTTCTGCTATAAAACAAGAATGAAATCTTGCCATCTGCAACAACATGGATGGTCCTTGGGGATATTATGCTAAGTGAAATAAGTCTGATAGAGAAAGACAGATACCATGTGATACATTTATTTGTGGAATTAAAGAAAATACAAAACTGAACTCGTAGATGCAGAGAACAGATTGGTAGTTGCTAGAGGTGGGAGGGTGGGAGTGAGCAAAATGAGTGAAGGTTGTCAAAATTTACAAACTTTGAGTTATAAAATAAGTCGGTCCTGAGATAAGGGCTTTCCAGTTGGACCTAGCAGTAAAGAACCCATCTGCCTATGCAGGAGACATGAGACTCAGGTTCAGTTCCGGGGTTGGGGAGACCCCCTACAGGAGGGCATGGCAATGCACTCCAGTGTTTCTTGCCTGGAGAATCGCATGGACAGAGGAGCCTGGTGGGCTACAGTCCATGGGGTCGTACCGAGTCAGACACCACTGAAATGACTTAGCATGCACGTACAAGATATAATGTACAGCATGGTGACTATCATTAACAATACTGTGTTGTGTATCTGATCGTTGCTTAGAAAGTAGATTTTAAAAGTTCTCATCATAAGAAAAATAATGTAACCATGTGTGGTGATGGAAGTTAACTCGTTAGATTCTGTGGTGATCATTTCATAATATGTACAAATATATTGTTATGTTGTACCCCTGAAACTAGTATAATATTTTATGTCCATTGTGTCTCAATTTAAAAAAAGTCAATCCAACAGCTGTGAGTATAATTGATTAGAAGGGAAAGAATGGAGTTGTGGCAGTAACCCAGAGAGAACCAGACTCATGATCCAGGTTAAAACTTTAAACTTTGATAACTCCTCCTCCCTTGCTACCAACATGCAATCAATCATGATAGGTTCTAACCTTTATACTTTCTGATACATGACATCCTATTTCTAAAAACAAAAAAATATTTTTAAAAAAACCAAAAATATTTTAGTTATTTATTTTGGATTCCCTAGACATAAATTTATATCATTTGCAAATAACAATAGTTTTATCTTTTTTTCCCAAAATTTAATTAACAAATTATTTTCTGAAATTTGTTATATAAGCTTAACTCTCCAAACTATTGGTGCTCCTCAATCATCTTTCTCCTGGCTTTATTACAGGTGCTTTTAGTACGTGACCTTTTAATATTTTCTGTTAGTTCCTAATAAATGATATAATAAATGCTTAATGATATTAGGAAATTATCTTTTTTTATTTTCATATTAGAATAATTTTTTTTAATGAGAAGTAACTGCCACATTTTATTAAGATTTCTCTGTGAAGAACTGGGGATGGTTCTACATCATCTGGGGAAATACTTCTAGTTTGGCATGGATTATTTTTTTGTGTGCCTGGTTTTTCTGTTGTCCCAAGTGAGCTTCACTGGAATATTTGCTACTTGAATTTTTATTATTATCTTTTATTATATGCATATGTATTTAATTAGAGTACACAATATATTGAATCATTCTCAACTGATTTTCAGCATACTTGCTTTTGTCCAAAAATCTCACCAAACCCTCTCTGAGGCCATGAGATAAACTGTCAGTGTCTCATGCCTCAGTCTTCAATTTGGATCTATGCTCTCTGGCAATTCTGTTCTCTCGGTGGTAGCAGCAACCTCAGTGGCAACAGGAGAGGGGAGATTTTACATCGTCTTTGGCAAGAATAAACACTTCCTGCCTGGAGTCCAAAATGAGAATAAATTACCCACTGTGCAGAAACATGCAAGTCATGATATTCCCAGTGAAACATGTTTAAATAGTCTCTGGGCAGTCATGTTTTGGGGCGTTACTGTTTACAATACCGTAGGGGTTACATTTCCATGAGATTTTGAATAATTTAGGAATAAAATACAAATTGTTCATTCTGTAATGTCTATCTTTATTTTTGCACTGTTTACACTTTAGCATTTTAATAGCTTTGGGGGATGGTGTCCAGGTAATTTGCATCTTTATTTCTGTCATTCATGGGGGGAAAGAAAGCATGGAAGTGACTTGGGCAAATCAAGCAAGTTGGCATTGTGGATGATAACAGTTATGAGCCTCAAGATAATTCTTAAAAATGGGACCTTTCTGCACTCAAGTGAAACTGGATAATTGGTATGTCGCTGTGTATTTTCTTTTGTTACTGTAGGTTCTACCAGCAAGAGCTCTAATGCATCGTATTTTATCCTTTGCTTGCTGTGTAAAATGGTTCTAAATTTACTATCTTCCCTTGACCTTTTACTATGCTAGTTGTTTTGCTTTTCTCATAACTAAGATTTCCCCATCCTCCCAACCCTTCTTTATTTACTAAACTTTTTAATTTGGTAGCTATTCTCTGAATTTCTTCCAGTTTCTTGGTGTATTAATACTTTAACAAAGAAAACCCAGAACTCTGAATGGTGAGGGCTTTTAAATGCCAAGTAGGGCAGAAAAATTGCCTCATTTGTTTTCACATGTGATACTCCTATTAACAACAGTTCAATTCAGTGTTTATTTTTCTGGCAAGAATATTCATTATTGACTCATCCATTCTATTCCTCTCCTTATAACCTTGAGGGCAAAACACAATGAATAGAAAATAAAACTTAAAGCATGGAGCAGAGATTGGGGGTCATGGGAATGTGGCATTATGCTTTCTTAAAATTAGTTTAGCTTTTGTGATATTTGCTAGGCAAATAAACTTTGGGTATTAAATCAACAATATATTGGCAATTATACAAAATTCAAATGCCAATCTGCACCTACCTGACTTCAGCAGTGATGTAAATAGGATCCTATTAAACATTAGCATTGCTGATGTTATAATGTTGATTTAGTTCCTACAGGTAGTTTTCTAGCTTTTATTTTTACACACTCAGCTAGTCAACTCCTATTGTCACTTTACTTTTATTCCAGATAGAAGTCTATGCTTCCTCACCATAAATATGAATTCAAGGATATTTTATAGCACTTCATAGTTTGCTTAAAAAAAAAATCTTTCATGTATATGATCTCACTTGATCTTATAGCTTTTTAAGGTGGACAGAAAGTAAATTCTTATTCCATTTTACAGACTGAAAATCAAAGTTCAGATTACCAAGAAGCTCTCTGATGCATTAGCACATGTGGCTAGTTGCATGGATACTCATTAGCACTTGGGCTAGTGCACAAGCCTTTTGATTCCTGGTCCATCATTTGTTCAAGCTAGAGCTCTACCAGAAAAGTTCAGCTATTATTTCAACTCTGCTTTATAATTGAGCTTAGACTATGCCCACAACATATCAATGGCAGTACTCAAATGCAAATGGAATGACTATGGATCACAGAAGTTAAGAAGGAAGAAACAAAGAATGTGAGTCAAGAGAGGAGGTAGAGGAACATCCCTGGTGGTCTAGCAGTGAAGACTCTTCGCTTCCACTACAGATGGAACGGGTACAATCCCTGGTCAGGAAACTAAATTCCTACATGCCCCAGTGCGCAAACAAACAAACAAAAAAACCCCCAAAAAACAAGAGAGGAGAGATGAGGTAGAGAGAGTAGTGTCATGAAAATTGTCTCTGGACATTCCATGATACTGTTGTTGTAGATCATGATCCAAATTTTGTTTTTAAACAAAACATCTATCTGAGCCATTTAATATTGATTTAGGGCTTCCCAGGTGGCTCAGTGGTAAAGAATATGCCTGCAATGCAGGAGATACAGGAGATGTGGGTTCAATCCCTGGGTCAGGAAAATCCCCTAGAGAAATAAATGGCAACCCACTCAAGTATTCTTGCCATGGATAATCCCAAGAGGAGCTTGGTGGGCTTCGGTCCATAGGGTCACAAAGAGTCAGACACTGCTAAACACACACGCATACTATTCACACATGCTATAAATTATGCTAACAAGGGCATATATGGATATCTGATACTCATGTAACTAGTATTTCCAGTGTTTGTGTATGTGTGTGATTTGTGCTTGTGTTTGGAATAATAACAAAAATAACCATTGCTACAACAAATCCTTCTCTCTGAACTCTAGACCTCAGAGATCCCATCTCTTCTTTTCTCAAAGGCCTCACACTCACTTTGCTGCCTCAATGACAGTGTTCCTCCCCCTGGTACAGATGTTGGCAAAGTTCAGCAATGAAGTTCTTGCCATGGGGCTTCATTGCTATGTGATAGACTGCCGAGCCTCACCCCATAAAATCTTTCAGCTTACCTTGTCAGTACAGACGTTGCAAACTTGGAATCAAAAGGAAAGTCATGACCCATATCAGGTAGTGCTCTTATTTTTAAAAGTGTTTAGAAATCTGAATCCAGAAAGTCAAGTGCTGAGGTTCCCTGGAAGTAAATTGTAAAATGCAATAACAGAAATTTCAGGTTTTTAACTTTTCTCTCATTGCTCTTTGACTTCTAATCCTATGATAATTCCCTCAGAATATTCTAGAATTGTCAATGCATCTAATCTATTTCTCTAGCATCTCTAGCATTCTAGCATTGAATAAGTTAGAATTATGGGATACTGTGGTATGAGGCAGAGACTCACCCTCCCTCTACCATCCTGGCTTCCATTTCTGGCTCACTGCCACTCTCTCCTATGGCAAAGACCCAGAAGCCTGGGAACAGAAGAAATACACTATCAGTTCTCATCACACCTACCTGGCTTTTTGCCACACTCAGCTGAGAGCACCTGAAAAATAACAACTAGGTTAGCTGCCATTTTATTGACTTGTAGAAAAGGAGGAAGCAAAATGGGCTTAATATTCCTGATTTAAACTGAATTCAGTTCAATGCATCACATATTTTTGAGAGCACCCTCTGTGACTGGCACAGAGCACACAGAAATGAATAGGAGTTTGTTTCAGATGAGGCAGATGCTTACAATATATTGTGATAAGGGGGCTATTATTTGTAGGTATGAATAAGCAATAGCACTGGGTGGGAGGGCGTTTATCGTCCCAATGGGAGGCTTACTCATCCATTTGCATTAGACCCCTCAGCCCCTAGCCTATCACTGAAGGTGGCAATGGACTCCAAGTGTTCGGTGCAACTCCCTAGGACCGACCACCCATGGGAAGTGGTGGACTATTGTAACTATCTTCCCCCCTTGGAACAGCTGACAGCCAATGGCATTAAAGGTATTAAAGGTCTAACCCTTTTAAGTTGTGACTTGGCAGGGGACCATCTTAGTAGGATGAGCAACTAGCACAAAAACTTTCTTTTTTTTTAATTATCAGCAGCAGACCAGTGTTAAAACCTGTCATGGCAGTAAGACATCCTTGCAGACCAGGGAACACAGGAAGTAGACTGAAACATATCGAGATAATATTGTCGTATTGAATTACACCAGAGATAAAAGCATTGATTCATCCCAGAAGGATATTGTAAATAATGAACAGTTAATTGTTGCAGAAACTCTGAAAATAAATCGATGAAAATCAACAAGACAGATATGGGTGACTCAAGGAATCTGGTTTTTTAGAAAGCTTAGCTGAGTCTTCTGTGGTCAGGGTTAATGATATATTTGCAGTTCTGTCTGCTAGGAGCTTTGAGAAAAATTGTGGTACTGTTGTGACCTGGGTGTGGACTCTCTGAAGTCTCTATGCTTTCTTCTTTGCTCATTGTTTGTTGCTCAGTTGCTAAGTCATGTCCAATTCTTTGCAACCTCGTGAACTGCAGCACACCAAGCTTCTCTGTCCTCCATTAGCTCCAGAGTCTGCTCAAACTCATGTCCATTGAGTCCGTGATGCCATCAATCATCTCATCCTCTGTCGTCCCCTTCTCCTCCTGCCCTCAATCTTTCTCAGCATCAGGGTCTTTTCCAATGAGGTGGCTCTTCGTGTCAGGTGGCCAAAATATTGGAGCTTTAGCTTCAGCATCAGTCCTTCCAATGAATGTTCAGGGCTGATTTCCTACTGAAACCTTAAAAACAACAAGGCTGACAGAAAAACACGTGTTAAAAACCTCAAGGGAAAAAATATCCTTTAATATTTATTTTGATTGAGGAAACAACCAGAGGTCTCTGGTGATGAGGTGGGGAGCTGGGGTCTATCGGTTTAAAAAGTGACCAGGAGAGATCTGTTTTTCTGTCTCCTGCATAGCACTTCTGTAATTTGCATTTTCCTTTTCTCAAAATGCAAATCACATTTGTTGCCTTCTCTGACCCTCCAGCTCTGTTGTCACTCCTGTGGTTGGTCATGTTGAGAAAATGACATCTTTGTAAAAGGTCAAGTATTTGTCATGTAAGAAAACTGCATTCCTGTTTCCCAGAATTATGATTTCAAGAAACAAAGGCAAGAAGTTAGGTTACCACAGTCCTTCAGTCAAGTTTATTTGTTTGAGTCATAAGGAGTGTACCCACTTTATGGAAGCTTAAAATTACTTATGTGGAAGTAAACCTTTATTAAAAGTTTACATCCTTCTTTACTCTGTCATCTCTTTGATCTCCTAGTGTGGATATGAAACCTAAGCAGTTTTCCCCCTGCTTGAAATTGTTTTCAAGATATAGTGAAGTTATGAGGCAATTATTCCAAACAATTGAAAAATAACAGTATCTTCAAAAACATGTGGATGTAAGGGAAGGTGATGGTTCAAAATTAACAAATTACTACCCCTCCATTTTTTTTAAAACTCCAAATCAGAATGAAGATCTTCATCTTCTGGTCAATTTAAGAAAAAGAAAGTGAAGTTGCTCGGTTGTATCCGACTCTTTGTGACCCCGTGGACTGTAGCCTGCCAGGCTCCTCCATCCATGGGATTTTCCAGGAAAGAATACTGGAGTGGGTTGCCAATGCCCTCCTCCAGGGGATCTTCCCAACCCAGGGACTGAACCCGGAAGTCCCGCAATGCAGGCAGATTCCTTACTGTCTGAGCCACCTGGGCAATTTAGAATGACTGCAAATCATTTTGAAATGCTTATTCTTGTATCTATCTTTGTGATAATAGCTTACATACATGGAATGCGTCCTATGTGCTCCTGATCGGCATTGTCTTATTTGATGCTCACCAGGAGCCTGGGCGGTGATCCTTTTTAACCCCTCATTTTACGGGGAAGTCAGCCATCCCTTCACCTCACTTACATCATCACCAGCCCTATTGATTTTATCCCCAGGATACAGCTCAAACTGTCCACTTAGCTCCTCATCCAGGGTCAACCTGCTAGTTTAAGGAACTATCATCCCTCACTTAGCCTCCTGCAAAAATGGTTCTCCTTTCCATTCTGGCTCTCATTCAACCTCCATAGTAGCCAGAATTACCTTTCAAAAATGCATATTGATCACATTGCTTCTCCCTGAAAAATCATGGTCTCTGAAATGCTGTGGAAGCTGACTGCCCCCATACCCTGCCTGTTCTGAATCTACCTGCTTCCCCAGCTCATCTTTACCATCCTCTCCTTACTCATACCATCCATGCTCATGACAGTCTTTCTCTTCTCAACTTCAACTTCAACTTCTCAACTTCTCAACATGCCTCAACTTCAAGTGTGCTGTTTCTACCTAAGCTGCCTAAGGAGGCTTTCCTTCAGAATCTTCCTGACTACTCCTACTCCTCACTTAGATCTCTGCTAAAACATTGTTCCTCAAATTCCCTCAACTCATCCATCTAAAGAACTCTTCAATTCTGTGTTCTTATAGCTGTTTATAGCTATTTATCTCTATACACATCTCTCCCTCATTGCTGTGTTTATATCCATCTTTGTGTCTATCTGTGTCACATACCCTGTCCTTTCATCTGTGTGGATAGATTTTGTCTCAGACCCTTGCTGACTTTTATGTAGGTCACGACCTGTCACAATTTTTCACCAGTCCAAAATCACTTACCATTTATTGAAAATGAAACCAAAAAATTTATAAAAACAAAGCTAAACATTTTGGAAGTGCTTTTTAAGATTTGGAGACCTTTCTCCTTGACTTGTAGTTGGCTGAGTTCTCTCTATATCTTCACAAGGTCAAGTGGTGTGTCCTAATCTCCTCTTCTGAGAAGACACCAGTCACACTGGATTAGGGTCCACACCAATGGCCTCACTTTTGGTTATAGGAGGCACAATTCAGTCCAAAACACATAGGTAGTGAATTAAGAGTCTGAAGTTCAAACATTGGACTTTCCGACTCCAAAGTCCAGGTCTTTCCTTCCACATCAAATCTGCCTCTGTGTCACTAATTCTCTTCTGCACTGCATACATTCCATCTTGTTAAACTCTGCTTCCCACCATCCCAAGGAGCTGCTCCTTGCTAGTAAGATTTTGAAGAAATTGAAGTCCTTCTTCACTAGAGAGGATGGAATGGGTGAGCTGTTAGGAAAAGAGCAGTCAGAAAGAAAAATGCTTGAAATATAGATTAAGGAGGTTGTATAATTATTAGCCTGAAAACAAGACACTTATTGAATGAATATGGATTATTTGCGAAAGATTAATTGAAATTATTCTCCACTAGTAGGAACTAGTTTCAGGAGAAGATAATAGGTTTCGTCATTGTTTTATTTGCTCCTCACCATAACCTTGTTAGGTAAAGAGTTTCTTTATTTTTATCATTGTAGAGAGCAAGGAGTTGAAGTTCCAAGAGTTTGTGTGACCTGCCCAAGGGGTAGAACAGGACTCAACCCGCTTCTTTTGATTCACAGTGCGTGGCCTCCTACTTGTGTTGGCTGCCTTCTGTTCGGTGTACCCACAGGCTGCTGTGTGAAGTTCTATAGGTAACTTGTAGATTCACCGCAGGAAATGCTCTCAGAGAACTTCCTTTGTGAAAGATCAAACTATCATACTCCATGCGCTCTCAGCCCTGTCCCCTCTACCCCAGAAGCCCAATGGCACACAACTGGATATGCTCATCCACACTCACAAAACCATATCTTATACTTATGAGGGTGCATGTTCTGAATGTGGAACTTACCCAAAGGGGAGTGGGCACTAACCATCACACAGTATGATTGAAAAGTTCAAAAGCTCACATCTGCCCTCATATATGTCTGTCCAGATTCTATCCTGCCTCCTCTTAACTGATTCTAACACCTCATCCATAAGAAGAGCTAATTTGGTAAAAAACAAAATGTTTCAACTGTCCCCATAACAGTGATTTTCACTAGTGAGTTATGAAATAAATTTTGTGGGTCAAGACCAGCATTTCCAATATGAAGTAGAATAAAATAAAATAGAGAATATCAGAATATACTGCATGAAAATGAGAGGAAATATTATTTCATGAATATTTGTTTCCATTTTTTTCTGTGTATGAGCCTGTATACTGGATCCTTATGAAATTTATTTCTTGATCAATGGCAGTGAAAAAAGAGAGAAATAGTTCTTTAAAAGAAGCATCTTTTTATAATTTTGAATTGAGGATTCTTTTGCTAATATGATAACAATATGGACTCTTTCCCAAGGTAAATGCACACAAATTCATATACCTATGTTTTGGATGCCGTTTTTAAGGACCTATAGACCATATGAATCTCACCTACTGATCTCAGGTTAAGAACACTTGTTCTTGTTAAAATGGCATTCTTCCTGGAAAGGGGGAAATGGCCCTAGAGATTGCTTCTGGGCCCTTTTCTTCAATATTTCCATATTTTAGCTTCAATACCTTTAGCATTTTAGAGCTAAGAATCTAGCCTAAAGAGGATGAGAGAATTTATTCAATATTTAGTGCATTATCTTTTACTGAATAAAATAGGTCTGACAATATAAGGGTTTTCAGGCCATACCATATCAGCTCCACCGAGCTTCAGTTCCAAAAGGGGAGAGAGCCAATACACAACTGAGTGTGATGAATTCAGATAAAGTTAAGTTTTAAAGGAAATGATTAGGGTGATGTGATGGAAACAACTGGAGAGAAGATGGGAGAGATTGAGGAAGGCAGTTTATTTTTAATTGGGGTTCAGGGAATGTGTCTCATTTATTAACTTGGATTGCTATACAAATATTTGTGGTTGTGCCTCCTCTATTATATTTCACTCATCGGAGTGCTTTACAATATTTCAAAGCACTTCATGAATATTGATTGATTGTTAATTTAATTTTTTTAGGGAGAGATGGAGAAAACAGCATATTTAAGAGTATGGATTCTGGCATAAGAGAGCCTGAGCTTGAATCCTTGCTCTGTCCTTTACTAAAAATGTGGTTATGGGCAAGTAATTAATCTCATAAACTTTAGCTTCTTCAGGTTTATCTCTAAAATGGGGCGAATAGCATTCTCTACATGCTTAGACTATTATGAGGCCTAAATAGGTTAATAAACATAAAGAATTTGCATATGATGTTTTCTGATGTCCATCTCAGCTCTTAGTGACTTTGAAAACAACCATTTTGTGGTAACTCACAATTTTGTGGGTCAGGAACATGGGCAGATCACAGTGAGATAGTTCATCTACTTTGTTCTGCTGATTCATCAGTTAAAGTCACTTGGTGATTTTTAGCTTGTGGATGAACTAGTCAGAAGCATGGAAGCAGGGAGTGAGTGTTCCAAGTGGCTTCACTCACATGTCTCTCATGTGGTGAGATGAGTGGAAGGCTGGACTCATATTACAGAGCTCCTATGTTCAGTATTTAGATACATGTCTTTCAGGATAATCAGATTTCTTATGTGGAGGCTCAGGGCTCCCAGAGAGAGTGTTCTAAGAAAGAAGAAATTGGACTCAATGGCTCCCTGGAGTCTGGGTCCAGAACTAACAGAGAGATGCTTTTGCCATATTCAAGTGGTCAAAGTTATCAAAGAAACAACTGGGATTCAGGAAGGAGGTATAGAGCCCACCTTTCTAGATATACCAAAGAATGTGTAGCCTTCTTTAACCTATCACAGTATCCATAGCACCTAGAAGGTACTAGATCAGTCTAAGCTAAAAATTCTATCCTGTTACACACTTTCAGAAAGTATACTTTTATGTTTATTTCAGACTGTTGTAGCAAAATCAAACTTTAGGTTTGCTCCTTCTTCACCTTACCTTTTCATACTTCTTAAAATAGTCCTCATCAGTAGGTGGCAGTTGAGATTTAAAAATTAGTGCACCTACACAGACCATTGAGCATTAACTGTGGGAATTTCCCTCCCCTCATAGCAACGGTTTTTATATATGCCACAAGTCATACAGAACTCGGTTTCGGTTTATTCACTGGTTGCCCATAATCCCACTAATATCACCACACAGTTGTGTGTTTCCTCTCCAGAGGCCAAGAACTTCGAAAAAAGGGTGATATCGAAGTACATTAAAATTCATTGGTAAGCAATCATATTTCCCTTGATTCACCTACTACTAGGCTGAACCCCAATAGCTGAACCCCAGTAGTTCACCAACAAAATCTAATATATGAAAAGAGAAGAAATAAAAAAAAACACATAAAAAGTTGGCCAAGTTCACAGTTTAAAATTTCTTGTAAAAGACCGATGTTGTGTGGCATTTATCTAAATAGACGTTTCCTGTAACCACTTACACTCAGTAACGAATCAGCAGCTTAATGGGGGTTGTGCATTCTTATCTATTGGTTAGGCTGTCTTACTGAGAGTCTTTATTTGCTTTTTCCAACTCTGCCTATCCCACCCTGCTTTTTATTTACATTTTTTCCAGATTCAATACTTCCCCTAGGTACACAAAAGTACTTTTTGGTTTTCAAAGCTCAAGGTCAATTTAAAGACTGGTCTCTGAAGAAATGAGCATTTGTGACGGGGTCATCTATTTCCCTGAATCTGTTACAGCTTTTGAGATATGTTTGAGGAGGAGAAAAACAGATAAGCCAAATTGGTTTTTGAGATGAGGGGCACCTATAAATGGAGCGCTACTGACCATGAAAATGTAGCATACCAGTATTTATTTGGAGAAAAGATCTGATCATTGTGTTCTCTGTCTTAAAACCAAAATGCTTATGTACTGTTTTTATTAAAAAAGTCATCATAATGTAAGCCATCCCTACCCCCTTCAGCCACACCCCAAACCACTCAGCCCCAGTTCTGTCTATGAAATGCATTCCATTTTAAGGTCATTATTTTCCCTAAGATTCCCAGAATTACCACACACACCCCCTCCCAAAGCTGTTTTAATTTGTGTAGCCAGGCTCTTGCAGAAGGGATATTTGCTAGCAGGGATATTGATTCTGTAATGGAGTTGCAGTTCAATTGTGGTGACAAGAAGGCTGATTTTTTTTTTTTTTTTAATTTCTTTAAGGATCATCAAGATAGGTAGTCTCCAGAGGATAAAATCTGTTCATAAAACCACCAGATCTTACTTGTGCCCTTTCTTTGTACCACTTAGGCAATACAGTTGTCTTAGCACTTTGCTGGAAGTTCACACATTTGCACCTTTGAAATACTTTCAAAAAGAAGGCCGTCATTGCCTCTTTTGAAAATAAAAATTGCCTTCTAACAAGTGGGAAGTCAATATTCCCCCTGAGACCACCAGTCTCCTCATGAGTGACAATATTCCCATTGCCATGCTGGGACTCTTACTGACTTTATCTGAAGCGCAGTCTGCTGGAGGGAGGACTAATTAGGAGCCAGGAGGACTAGATCTGATAGCTGCTGAAATTGGACCTGTACTTAACCTTTGCAGGTAATCCTCTTCCTCTGCCATTTGAAGCAGGAATGAGGAACCCTGTGGCCTTATGGGTCCATTTTAGTTCAAAAGGCAAAAGTACAACAAGCCTAAAATGTTTAGCTTTGTTGTGAATTTAGAATGAACAGTGTCAGAGGAAATACTTAAAATCTTTTTTCTTCTGTTTAAATGTACTCCTTAATGTGGATTTATATGACTGATTTCTTTCATCTGAGGTTTTTTTAACCAAGAGCTGGTCCTATCTGCCTTGCTTCTCTGATGGGCTACTCGGAGAACCTGCACAAGGGGTGAGTATGGGCAATGCTGAGCTGCTATTCAAGGCTCACCTTCACTCCACACTGCGGCATTTCCAATCAGACTCTTGTTCACAGTTCTATTTCTGGCAGCAAACTGCTTGGCCACAGGGTTTGTACAATTTTTCTCTTTTTTTTCCCTCAACACAGCACTTTCTCAGTTCATGTAAACTCTGTGTTAATTATTTTCGCTGTTAGCTGAGAAAGAAGACAAGCTCCACATTTGCTAAATCAAGAATGACGAAGTGGATTCAGAAGTGCTCGCTCTACAAAATGGTTTACACTCTGGAACTAATGCAGACTCTCTTTGTTTCAATGTGTTGCACACAAATATCGATTAATCATTTTTCTTTATTACTTTATGTCTCCTTGGTAGTATAATGCATTTGACATTCCTTCCATCTTGTAGAAGGGGTGGGATGCTATAAACCCAGGCTGACACCGTCAGCAAAAGGATTTCAGCAGTTTCCAGAGGTGGGGAAACAGATAATTAATGCTAGTCTCCTCTGCTAAAAAGTAGAAATGTCAGAGAGGAATGGTGTTTTTTTCCCATACCCTATAAAACTTCGTGTTGTGAATAAGTGACTTACTTATAAGTGACTTACAGAGAAGTAGGGGGCCCTAGTGGCATCATTCAGTTCAAGATTCGAATGTTTCTATTAGTTCCACCCTGCTCCCTCGGCAAAGATTTCTGTGCCTTCTGAAGAAGGACCAGAGATGAGTCCTAAAATGTGCTCAGCTGTCAGAGGAACATGAGTGTCTAGGCAAAGGAGAGAGTTTTCATGAGGTCTTTCCTTTACCTACCTAAGAAAGGTGTATTTTTAGGTGCGAAGGAGAGAATTAAACTGCCTTTTTAGGTCCCAGTTGGTAAGTACAGTTTTAACAGTCAGAACTTGCTGGCTCTGAGTTTGGAAAAGTATTGAGTTAGTTTACACATATAAGAAGATGAACTTCAGAACCGGGAACTGGGATGTTATAAAGACCTGGGACGTATCTCTCTGTGCATCTGTTTTCTTCTCTCTTCTTTCACACTGACTTTTGTTATTTAGTCAACACTGTGGGGAATACAAACACCTCACAGCTCCTAGGATCATGCTGTCTTACAAAAAACAAAAATAAAAAAAGCAACACCAACGAAAAACAGATCATTCTCTGCTGAGGGTCTGTTAGTCTCAACCCCGAAATAAGGAGAGAGGAGTTTTTTCTGTCTTAGCTCATGTTGGTTGAATACCCTTCTGTAAATTAACCGTGGTAAGGGGGATTGGTAAGGAACACATATCTGGCTGTTAGGAATGTCCTCCCCCCGTGTCTTCACCTCCTCTTCCATCGTGCAGCAGAGAAGCCACTCAAGTGTAATTACCTAAGGGCTTCTGACCATTGACAAAAACCTGAACTTACTCACACCTATGAAAATAAAACCCAATGTCTGTTCTCCATCGATGTGCTTATAAGAGGGGCTTTTCTTTTGTGGCCAAAAGGAAAATAAAGCTGAAGACAAGACAAACTTCTATTACTATTTTTTTGAACTTTAGGCACTATTTATTGACTTTCCACTGTGGAGGAGGGGACTTCTGTTCTCTTTGACTCCCAGCCTCTCCACCACATAAACATATATGCCTCACTCGTGGACCCCACACAGCACTCTCACAAAACATATTTCCTATCCTTGCCATAGAGTTATAATTTTGGATAGAAGAATCATCACTGTTTTTGTTATTATGAACATGCTTTCACACATGTTCATATCACAGTAATGGACAACACCAGAATCCTAATGGGTTTTGCTCATGCAAAGTCCATTCCAGGATTAAGTGACTCTCCCAGGTAGTTGTTCTTCACACACTTACAAGGCAGTCCACAGTGTCCTCACCTTGTAACTGTGCCAGCTCAGTTAACAGTCCAAGACAAAGAAGAAAGAATGGAGGAGAAAACCCAGGGGCTTTTCATTGCTTCAGACCAGAAGTGATTATGTTTTTAATGTATGCCACACTTGCTTACCTCCCTGGCTGAGACTAGTCACATGACCTTGTTTAACTGCAAGAATATTGGATTGTGGAATTATTTTTTTTTAGTTGAGTTATATTTGATTTACAATGTTTCAGATATACATAACAGGCAAGTTTGGCCTTGCTTTAAAAATAAAGCAGGGCAAAGGCTAACAGAGTTTTGTCAAGAGAATGCACTGGTCATAGCAAACACCTTCTTCCAACAACAAATAGAAGACTCTACACATGGATATCACCAGATGGTCAATACTGAAACCAGATTGATTATATTCTTTGTAGTCAAAGGTGAAGAAGCTCTATACAGTCAGCAAAACAAGACCTGGACCTGACTGTGGCTCAGATCATGAACTCCTTATTGCAAACTTCAGACTTAAATTGAAAGTAGGGAAAACCACCAGGCCATTCAGGTATGATCTAAATCAAATCCCTTATGATTATACAGCGGAAGTGACACATAGACTCAAGGGATTAGATCTGATAAGACAGTGCCTGAAGAACTATGGACAGAGGTTCATGACATTGTACAGGAAGCAGTGATCAAGACCATCCCCAAGAAACAAAAGTGCAAAAAAGCAAAATTCTGAGGAGGCCTTACAAATAGCTGAGAAAAGAAGAGAAGCTGAAGGCAAAGGAGAAAAGGAAAGATAAACCATCTGAATGCAGAGTTCCAAAGAATAGCAAGGAGAGAAAAGAAAGCCTTCCTCAGTGATCAATGCAAAGAAATAGAGGAAAACAGTAGAACGGGAAAGACTAGAGATCTCTTCAAGAAAATTAGAGATTCCAAGAGAATATTTCATGCAAAGATGGGCTCAATAAAGGACAGAAACGGCATGGACCTAACAGAAGCAGAAGTTATTAAGAAGAAGTGGCAAGAATATGCACAAGAACTGTATAAAAAAGATCTTCATGACCCTGGAAACCATGATGGTGTGATCACTCACCTAGAGTCAGACATCCTGGAGTGCGAAGTCAAGTGGGCCTTTGAAATCATCACTGCGAACAAAGCTAGTGGAGGTGATGGAATTCCAGCTGAGCTATTTCAGTCCTCAAAGATGACACTGTGAAAGTGCTGCACTCAATATGCCAACAAATCTGGAAAACTCAGCAGTGGCCACAGGACTGGAAAAGGTCAGTTTTCATTCCAATCCCAAAGAAAGGCAATGCCAAAGAATGTTCAAACTACCACACAATTGCACTCATCTCACACGCTAGCAAAGTAATGCTCAAAATTCTCCAAGAAAGGCTTAAACAGTATGTGAACCGTGAACTTCCAGATGTTCAAGCTGGATTTAGAAAAGACAGAGGAACCAGAGATCAAATTGCCAGCATCCATTGGATCATCAAAAAGCAAGAGAATTCCAGAAGAACGTCTACTCAGCTTCATTGAGGGAGAGAGATGGCAACCGGCTCCAGTACTCTTGCTTGGGAAATCCCATGGATGGAGGTGCCTGGCGGGCTACAGTCCATGCGGTCACAAAGAGTCAGACATGACTTATCAGCTAAACAACAACAACAAGATTATAAGAAGGAAATTTGATTAGTTTTCAGATTTGTTCACTGCTACCTTAGGATTTAGCTTCCTATGGTTTCTAAACATTAATTATGCATTCTGCTATTCCAAATTTTGTGGCTTTTTTTCATGTACTATATTATTTGTGCATTTAAGCTTAAAAATTCTTATGTTGACACAAGAGTTTTATTATAGAATTTTCAAACATGTGCAAAAGTAAATATAATGTACAATAAACCTCCAACTTTCATCATCAGCTGCAATAAATACAAATATTATAGCCAATATGACCTCAGGTATTCTGTACTCTCTTCTCCCACTACTCCAACTCCTCACTAAAATATAGTAAAACAAATCCTGGATTCATATAATTTCATTTGCAAGTGTTCCTAATGCCAATGTAACAGGTGAGGACTTAAAACGTATTTGGAGAACAATTATCACACCAACCAAATTAACAATAATCGCATAATATAATCTAATGCCCAAATCTATGTTCAGTTATTTCTGACAATCAAAAAAAGTTGTTGTCCTCACATTTTTTGTTTGTTTTGAACAGAACTTGCATACTATTTGGTTGAACAGTAAATAAGCACAGTTGACTCATTCATCATGCATGAGGAAATATGACTGCACTAATTCTGCCTTTTCTGTGCAGGAGAGGCAGAGGTAGGCATGACCACATATCCATGATCACTTTAGACAGCCATGGCTTAAGCCTTTTATACAAGCGAAATTATTATCAGTACCCACGCTCATGCTCCAGAAGTGTCCTGGTTTGGGCAAGAAATTATGTGGTCACCTTAAGCGAAGGGACAGGTCTTGTCACCAAAGGAGATGCCTATGTTGAATTTCAGTCCTTTAATTATTTCCTCTACAAGTCTCAGGTCTTCAAAAGACTTTACTTAAAAAAAAGATAGGGGGTGGTGCTTAGAAGGATCGACTTTTCTCAAGATTTGAGTGGGGGATAGCATACACCCCTTATAATGAGTGCACTTGTTCTCCAAGGTACAAGACTCAAATTTTTCAGTCCAGAAGTTCAGTCTGGTTGTGGAATTCTCATTCTACCTCTCTGTACTTGGGAGCAGAGATTCAGTAATTTGGTGTTGGGAAGAATTCCTGGCATAGCGGTTTAAGCATTCTTTGTTTAATTATCCGGACAGCTCCCCATGGCCAGCACCGTCTCTCAGAATAGGCTCTTTGTTCTTTATGTGACTTGGTGCTTGGAAAAAACTCATCTATTTTGAGCTCCTCTGTGGCTGCCTGGGATTTATAGTTCCTCAGCTTTGTTAGGTTTGACTGTCAGTCTCTCCCCACTTGTTTTATAATATCTTCTAGGGATTCTTCACTTTTCTGGTTTTTAGTAGCCTACCACCCAGCTTTCAAGTGCTGTTATGGATTTATTTTTATCGTTTTAGTTCTGTGTTATTAGAAAAGGGATTTGAGGGAGCAGGGAAGTTAAACTCAAGAGCCTTTGGTAAGCCATCTTGAGTGAGAGCCTCTATGTCTTTTTTTCTTATTATTCCATATAGAATTCTTGAAATGCTTCCCTGCTTCCTCGTCCCCCTTTTCCCAAACATGATTTAAAAAAAAAAAAAACTTGCAGAGACAAATTTCTAATGTAAAATCTACTGAATATGGCAACAAATGTACATAGACCCAATCCATGACTACTCAAATTCCTCTGCTAAGGAGGAAGATAAATTGTGACTGTAGAGATAGGTTTATTCTTTGTTATTATAAGAAAGAAATTCTACCATAAAATTGAAGTTCTGCTCCTGGCAAGATAGGTACAAGTGATGTGATTCAGGAAAATGCAAGTAAAAATGGTAATGAATTGTACATACATCAAAATAGCTAAGATGAAAAGACTGATGTTATCAAGTGTTGGCAAGGCTATGCAGCAAGTGGAATTCCTTTACCACTCCTTTCATGATGGTAATGAAAACTAATAAAAGCATTGGTAAAACTGGTATTATCTACTAAACGTGCACATACATAAACATAGAACCTGGAAAAGTCATTTTCAGGCATACATTCAATAGAAATGTATATACAGCTACAGCTAAAGACCTTTAAGATAATGTCATATCAGTATTATTTTTGGTTTTTCCCAAACTGGAAACAACCTAAGGTCCAACAATCACCAGAATAATGTATAAATATATTGAAAATACTCATATTGGGCTTCCCTAGTGGCTCAGTTGTAAAGAATCCACCTGCCAATACAGTAGACGTGGGTTCTATCCCTGGGTCAGGAAGATCCCCTGGAGAAGGAAATGGCAACCCACTCCAGTTTTCTTGCCTGGGAAATCCTATGGACAGAGGGGCCTGGCAGGCTACAGTGCATGGGGTCACAAAGAGTTGGACATGACTTAGTGGCTAAACTAAAATAACAACTCATTTATTACTAGTGGTATATACAGCATATGACTTCTGTAGAGCAATGAAATTGGCAAACTGCTGTTACACACAGATCAGTTTCACAAAAATTACAGTGGACAAAGAAAGTCAAATAGAAAAGGATATATATTGTATGATTTTATTTAGAGAAAGTTTAAAAGAAGCCAAACTAATCTATGGCATTTGATTTCAGTATGGTGATCACCTTTGGGGAAGAAAAAGAAGAGTGGGTGATCAGAATGTGTATAAAGTGAAACTTAGGTTGCTGGAAAGATTCTATTTCTTGACCTGGGTGGAGATTTCATGGGTATGTTCAATTTTGGATAATTTATATTGAACGTTGATTAGTGCACTTTTCTGAGTATGTACAATACTTTGATTAAAAAGTTACAAAGGAAACCACCCTGCTTGAAATAAATTCCCAATGTCTAATATACATGAGCCAACCCTATCTCTAAATTATTATATTTCTATCGATATAGTAGTGATACTCTTCATTTGTATGATATTCAAAAATTTTTACAGAACTCTCAAATTATCTCACTTGACTTCATGAAATTATAGTGAAGTATCCTGCAAGTAAGCTTTGACTTGTTGAGTTAGAATAACTCAGAGAATTGTCCTTTGCCACATGTGGCAAGTAGCAGAACTGAGACTGAAACCCAAGGCTAATGGCTCTTCATTCAGTTTTCTTTCATTATATTTAAGGACTCCACCCTGGAATCTTGGGACCTTGGAAAGATTTTTTTTCCTCATCTTTCATTCCCTAATGAGTCTTTCTGTTTCATAGCTATTCGAAGAAACTTTAGACAATTTTTTTTTAGTGATTGTAAGAGTTAACTATGTTTTAAAAGAAATCATAGAAAAATTTTCTCACTCATATGTGAAATCAAGCATGATATTATTTGATCACAATCGTGAGGAATACTGTGATTTTTGCTATGTTACTTCAGATGTATGGCCTTACTAACACATTATAACAGTTAATCGTCATGTGTCTGTGTAGACTCAGGTCTGCTTGTAGGGAGCAAATCATCCTCAAATGAATACCTTTGTTACTCTGAACACTGTAAGGTACCTGACCTTTTCCACTCCAAACACCCAAAGTATAGAGTGAAAGAAGTGGTAGTGGTTTAGTTGCTAACTCATTTCTGACTCTTGAGGCCCTGTGGACTCCAGTCTGCCAGGCTCCTCTGTCCATGGGATTCTCCAGGCAAGAATACTGGAGTGGGTTGCCATTTCCTTCTCCAGGGGAACTTCCCAACCCAGGGATCAAACCCGGGTCGGGAAAGAGGTCAAATACAGAGGTCCACATCTCTAGCCATCCTGCTCCAGGTATACTTGGACCTTAAAAAACCATTCTTCAATTTACGTTTAAGTTAAAATATCTGATATGAGGTGATACTAAGAAAGGATGCCCACTCTCACCACTACTATTCAACATAGTGTTGGAAGTTCTGGCCACAACAATCAGAGCAGAAAAAGAAGTAAAAGGAATCCAGATAGGAAAAGAAGAAGTAAAACTCTCACTGTTTGCAGATGACATGATCCTCTATATAGAAAACCCTAAAGACTCTACCAGAAAATTACTAGAGCTAATCAACGAATATAGTAAAGTTGCAGGATATAAAATTAACACACAGAAATCCCTTGCATTCCTATATACTAACAATGAAAAAACAGAAAGAGAAATTAAGGAAACAATACCATTCACCATTGCAACAAAAAGAATAAAATACTTAGGAGTATATCTACCTAAAGAAACAAAAACCTATACATAGAAAACTATAAAACACTGATGAAAGAAATCAAAGAGGACACAAACAGATGGAGAAACATACCGTGTTCATGGATTGGAAGAATCAATATTGTCAAAATGGCTATTCTACCAAAGCAATCTATAGATTCAATGCAATCCCTATCAAGCTACCAACGGTATTTTTCACAGAACTAGAACCAAAGAATTTCACAATTTGTATGGAAATACAAAAAACCTCGAATAGCCAAATAATCTTGAGAAAGAAGAATGGAACTGGAGGAATCAACCTGCCTGACTTCAGGACTCTACTACAAAAGCCACAGTCATCAAGACAGTATGGTACTGGCACAAAGACAGAAATATAGATCAATGGAACAGAATAGAAAGCCCAGAGATAAATCCACGAACCTATGGACACCTTATCTTGACAAAGGAGGCAAGGATATACAATGGAAAAAAGACAACCTCTTTAACAAGTGGTGCTGGGAAAACTGGTCAACCACTTGTAAAAGAATGAAACTAGAACACTTTCTAACACCATACACAAAAATAAACTCAAAATGGATTAAAGATCTAAATGTAAGACCAGAAACTATAAAACTCCTAGAGGAGAACATAGGCAAAACACTCTCCGACATAAATCACAGCAAGATCCTCTATGACCCACCTCCCAGAATATTGGAAATAAAAGCAAAACTAAACAAATGGGACCTAATGAAACTTAAAAGCTTTTGCACTACAAAGGAAACTATAAGTAAGGTGAAAAGACAGCCCTCAGATTGGGAGAAAATAATAGCAAATGAAGAAACAGACAAAGGATTAATCTCAAAAATATACAAGCAACTCCTGCAGCTCAATTCCAGAAAAATAAATGACCCAATCAAAAAATGGGCCAAAGAACTAAACAGACATTTCTCCAAAGAAGACATACAGATGGCTAACAAACACATGAAAAGATGCTCAACATCACTCTTATTAGAGAAATGCAAATCAAAACCACAATGAGGTACCATTACACGCCAGTCAGGATGGCTGCTATCCAAAAGTCTACAAGCAATAAATGCTGGAGAGGGTGTGGAGAAAAGGGAACCCTCTTACACTGTTGGTGGGAATGCAAACTAGTACAGCCGCTATGGAAAACAGTGTGGAGATTTCTTAAAAAACTGGAAATAGAACTGCCATATGACCCAGCAATCCCACTTCTGGGCATACACACTGAGGAAACCAGATCTGAAAGAGACACGTGCACCCCAATGTTCATCGCAGCACTGTTTATAATAGCCAGGACATGGAAGCAACCTAGATGCCCATCAGCAGATGAATGGATAAGGAAGCTGTGGTACATATACACCATGGAATATTACTCAGCCGTTAAAAAGAATTCATTTGAATCAGTTCTAATGAGATGGATGAAACTGGAGCCCATTATACAGAGTGAAGTAAGCCAGAAAGATAAAGAACATTACAGCATACTAACACATATATATGGAATTTAGAAAGATGGTAACGATAACCCTATATGCAAAACAGAAAAAGAGACACAGAATACAGAACAGACTTTTGAACTCTGTGGGAGAATGTGAGGGTGGGATATTTCAAAAGAACAGCATGTATACTATCTATGGTGAAACAGATCACCAGCCCAGGTGGGATGCATGAGACAAGTGCTCCGGCCTGGTGCACTGGAAGACCCAGAGGAATCGGGTGGAGAGGGAGGTGGGAGGGGGGATCGGGATGGGAATACATGTAAATCCATGGCTATTCATACAATGTATGACAAAACCCACTGGAAAAAAAAAAAAAGTACAAAAAAAAAAAAAAAAAAGAAAGGATAGAGAATATACATCCTAACTTGGGATGAGGTTGGGAATGCTTAGGAGGTGGGATATCAGAGGGCAGGTAGAAATGAGGAGGCTGGGAGGCTATATGATACTTAAGAGTTGAGGTTGATACATGGATACAAATAAATAGGTTTATACTTATGCAAATAAACTAGGCCTATGGTGGGGGGCGGGTGGGGGGGTGGGCAGTGGGAAAGAATGTTCCTGCCAATGCAGGAGAGGCAGGAGACTCCAGTTTGATCCCTGGGTTGGGAGAAATCTCAAGTAGAAAATGGCAACACACTCCAGTATTCTTGCCTGGAAAATCCCATGAACAGAGGAATTTAGCGGGCTACAGTCCATGGTGTTGCGAAAATTTAGGCATGACTGAGCAACTGAGCATGCACACAAAATAAACTAGGGTTTATAATTGTACCGATAACTCATCTAGATATTAGGAGACAAGTACCATTGTCCTTTTCTTTACGTTCCAAGTTCCTCTTCTCAAACTTCAAAGTGTTCCATCGTGTCCTGTTTTCCTCTTTAAGATTTTCTTTGATTCCTCTGTTTCATTGTCTTCATGTGCATGGTATGTCCCTGCTATAGTTGAATTTGCTTTAGACTCTTGGGAGATACCTGAATTTAACACTATTTCTGACTTAGGAAATTTCCAGAGAAAGGCTTAAAGACAACTAGGCAATGGCTTAAGATGATCAAAACAAGTAGATGCATGGTTAGGCATTGGTTTGTTTTGTTTATACTCTTCTACCCCTCATCAAAAATTGTTTAAGGATCATTGTTTTAGAAAAGAAATGTGAACTAACAGTTTTATAATGCTTTGTAAATTCTACAAACAGGAAAGACTTATTAGAAGTGTAATTCAGTTTGTAATATTCAGAATCAATGCCCATGTGATTTAGTCAGATTAATGACATAATCAGAATAATAGCCTACAAACTAAGGTGGGGTGTAGAAGAGGGTGGAGGGGAGGTTAAAAAGGAGGGGACTTAGGTATACCTATGGCTGATTCATGTTGATGTATGGCAGAAACCATCACAATATTTTAGAGCAATTATCCTCCAATTACAAATTTTAAAAAAGAATGAATCTTAACCTTAAATACTACCTGAACCTTATGTTATCTGAAGCACATTTTTTACTGCTTTAATACTGAATGTTTTTTTCTCAATCAACCTCTGAAGCTCTGAAGAAGCCATTGTAACTTTATAAGTAAAAAAATGTTTAAATCTAAGTGCAATGTTTATTCTCAAATATAAATTTGAGTCTTAGCATCATCATTTTAGTCTGATTAAATGTGAATTTCTCATATTTAGTTCTAGATTAAGAAATACCTGTGAAATTGCTTTTTTCCTCTTAGTCTCTTCTCCCTTGTTAAATTATAGGAAAGCAATTAATTGTAATTTGTAAATAGTGATCATAGTGATTCAAAGCATGAGAAATTCAAACTACTCACATACCTTATTTCTATTTTGATTTCTTACAAATCAGCTTTATTTTAGTATCAGATTTAAAGATGAGGTTGAGTTTGTGCAAACTTCGGGAAATAGTGAAGGATGGAGAAGCCTGACATGCTGCAGTCCATGGGACTGCAAAGAGTCAGGCACAACTTAGCGACCGAAAAACAACAATGCTAAAGACTACAAAACAGAGGAAGCGGAAAAAGATGAAACTCCATGAACTGTACTTGCCTTCAAAACTTCTGCCAATGCTAGCGGCTCCAGAATCCTAAATTCCCTGGCAGTTTCCAGCCCTTCTGTGGGTTTTGTGCCTAATTCAGGACACGAGAACAGAGATAAAAGGGTGAATTTTGCTTTGTTTGGCTCAAACTGTGGCAGACGGAATCAATGTGAAAAAAATAGACAACCTTATCTTTGAAAAATTATTCTTACTATAAAAGAAATACATGTTCCCATCGAAAAACTCAAAAAAGTCTAAAAAAGAAAATAAAAGAAATATCTATAACTTATGTCCTAGAGAACCACTGTTAACATTTTAAAAATTTCTGTGCAGGTTCTTTTTGTATGTGTATATATATATATATAGAGAGAGAGTACATAATGTATCTATATTTCATATGTATATATGCACATATATAGGACTTCCCTCATGGCCCAGATGGTAAAGAATCTGCCCACAGTGCTGGAGACCTGGGTTTGATCTCTAGGTCAGGAAGATGCCCTGGAGAGGGGAATGGCTACCCACTCCAGTATTCTTGCCTGAGAAATCCCATGGAGAAAGGAGCCTGGAGGGCTACAGTCCATGGTGTCGCAAAGAGTCGGACACGACTGAGCGACTAACACACACATATAGGCGCATATACACACATATATATGCATTTCTTCAACTATACATTTTTTATCATTTAAATAAATTATTAATAAATAATGGATATATTCCAATATTGTTATATACAGTCTAAATAAATTAGCTAACCATTTCTAATTGCATATTTTAAGTTATTACACATTTACTATGTGTTGGATCTTTACTCAGTGCTGAGGATACAATTTTTGCTCCAGAGAGCAACCAAATTAATAGAGTAAACAGACAATTTTGCAAGAGTGATACTTCTGTAGTGGAACGCCCTGGATTATATGAGAGCGCAAGGCAGGCGCTGTGATTTACTCTGAGGGTGAGCAGGTTGTCCTTTCAGAGAAGGTTAACATCTGAGCTAAGTCTCAAAGGCTGAGTAGGAGTTTCAGTAAAAGGAGTGGGTGTGATATATGGAAGGAAAGTGGATTAGTTCAAAAAGTATGAGAAAAAACCACATTGGAAAAATTGAAAGCAATCTCCCAACACCAGAGGATTGGGTAATGAGGTGGGAGTGGTGGAGTGATGAATGAGAAGCCTGGAGAATTAGGTAGGAGCAGATAATTAAAAATCAGTTTAAATGTTTGAATTTCATTTGGAAAGTACTTGAGAGCCAGGGAAGAATTTTCAACTGGGGAGCGGTGTAATCAGATTTGCATTTTAGAATGTAGTCTGGGGAATGAATTGGAGGAGATCAAGTATGGAGTTAAGTTAGAATCCTGATGATAATAACTCTGTGAAAGGAGATGAGTCCAGGTCCGGAGGCAGTGGAAGTGGAGATAAAGCGGAAGGAGCAAACTTGGAGAGTTATGCTTTGGCACTAATGTCGATGGGACTGGGTGACTGACTGTGTGTGAAATATGAGGGAGAGGGAAGAGTCAATGGTCTTTTCTGGATTTTTAAATGGATAGTGGAGCTCTGAGTAGAGGATAAGATTTTGGAGTGAAAATGAATTTAGTTTTGAACAGGCTGAGTTGGAGATTCATGTGAGACACTGAAAATAAGTCATTGGATAGAAAGTCTGGGCTGAAAATTTAGAGTGGATAGAATCACTGATATCAGTGGAAATATTTTTTCCAATGTTGGATACATACCTAGGAGTGGAATTACTGAATCATAAAGTAACTCTATACTTAACTCTATGGGAACTCTTTGAAGAACTACCAAACTGTTCTCCAAAATAGCTACACCATTTCACATCCCCACTGCAACGCATGAAGGGTGCAGTTTCTCTGCATTCTTAACATTTTTATCTGTCCTTTTGATTTTAGCCACCTCAGTCAGTGTGAATTAGTATCTCAGTGTAATTTTGATTTGCATTTTTTGAAAACCAATGATATTGAACATGTTATCATGTGTTCATGGGCCATTACATATCATCCTTGGAGAAATGCGTGTCGAAATCTTTTGTACATTTTAAAAACTGAGTTGTTTCTTACATTGTTGAGTTGTGAGAATTCTTTGTATTTCATGGATACAAGTTCATTACCAGATACGTGATTTATAAATATTTTCTTCCAATCTTGGTGTTGTCTTTACGTTTTCTTCCTGGTATCCTTTGTAACACACAAGTTTTTGGTTTTGACGAAAACCAGTTTATCTATTTTCCTTTTAGTGTTTGTGCTTTTTGTGTCATATCAAAGAAACTATTGCCTAATTTAAGGTTTGGAAGATTTACTCCTATGTTTTCCTCTAAGCATGTTATAGTTTTAGCTCTTGCATTTTTGGATATGATCCACTTTGAGTTAGTTTTTCTACATTGTGTCTTGTAGATTCAGGCTCAATTTTATTCTTTCCATGTGGGTATATAGTTGTCTAGCATCATTTGTTGAAAGTAGTATTCCTTTCTTATTGTATTGCATTAGCACTCTTGTTAAAAATCAAGTGGCCATGAATAGCAGCTTCCCAGGTGGTGCAGTTGGTAAAGAATCCACAGTTGCTCAATGCAGGAGACACAAGAAATGCCAGTTCAGTCCCTGGTTTGGGAAGATCTCCTGGAGGAGGGCAAGGCAACCCACTCCAGTATTCTTGCCTAGAGAGTCCCATGGGCAGAGGAGCCTGGCGGGCTACGTTCCTTGGGGTTGCAAAGAGTCGGACACAAAGAATATGCATGCATGTGTGAATGTTCTGTTTGGACTCTATATTCTACTCCACTATATGTATATATGAATATATAATCTTATGCCAGTGTTGTGAAGTCAGGAAGGGTGAGTAGCTCAAATCTGTTTTTTTTCAAGATTGCTTTGTCTACTGTGTCAAAGCAATAGATGAAGCAATTTTCATATAACTTTTAGAATCAGTATTTTTGCATGACTTTTAGAATCAGTGGGTCAGTTTCCCCCTAAATGGTAGAAGGTATACTGCTTTGGATTGCACTGGTTGCATAGATAATTTGAGGGGGGTTATTGCCATCTTAACCATGTTAAGTCTTCAAATCCACGAATGTCCATATTTTCCATTTATTTAGGTCTTAGTGTCTTTCAATGATGTTTTGTGGTTTTCAGTGTACCTATCTTGCACTTTTTAGAAATTAATTCCTAGGTATTTTATTCTTTTTCACACTATTACAACGGGAGTAGTTTTGTTAATTTCATTTTTAGATTGCTTATTGTTGGTGAATAGGAATGCAATTGGTTTTTAAATATTGATCTTGTTTGCTTCTACCTTGCTGAGCTAATAAGTTCATTTCAATACTTTTTAATTTTTTGGTAGATTTCTTCTGTGTGTACTCAGCCTGTCAGTCATGTCCAGCTCTTTGTGACTCCGTGGACTCTAGCCTGTCAGAATCCACTGCCAGGCAAGACAAGTAGATTTCGTAGGATTTTCTGTATAGGAGAACAGGTCATAGGCTAATAAATACAATTTTACCCCTTTCAATCTGGATGCCTTTAATTTTTTTTCTTACCAAATTATCAAACTCCTATAATAATGTAGTATTGAACTGATATAGCAAGAGCAAATATCCTTGTCTTGTCTCTGATCTTAGGAGGAAAGAGCCTTCTATCAGTATATGTTCAGTTCAGTTCAGTTCAGTAGCTCAGTCGTGTCTGACTCTTTGCAGCCCCATGGACTTCAGCATACCAGGCTTTCCTGTCCATCACCAGCTCCTGGAGCTTGCTAGATTCATGTCCATCGAGTCAGTGATGCCATCCAACCATCTCATCCTCTGTCATCCCCTTCTCCCACCTTCAATCTTTCCCAGCATCAGGATCTTTACAAATGAGTCAGGTCAGTTCTTTGTATCAGGTGGCCAAAGTATTAGAGTTTCAGCTTCAGCAACAGTCCTTCCAATGAATATTCAGGACTGATTTACTTTAGGATGACTGGTTTGATCTCCTTTCAGTCCAAGGGACTCTAAAAAGTTTTCTCCACATCACAGTTCAAAAGCATCAATTCTGTGCGCTCAGCTTTCTTTATAGTCCAACTCTCATATCCATACATGACTACTGGAGAAAACATAGCTTTGACTAGACAGACATCTTTTGGTAAAGTAATGTCTCTGCTTTTTAGTATGTTGTCTAGTTTGGTCATAGCATTTCTTCCAAGGAACAAGCATGTTTTAATTTCATGGCTGTAGTCACCATCTGCAGTGATTTTGGAGCCCAATAAAATAAAGTCTCTCACTATTTCCATTGTTTCACCATCTATTTGCCATGAAGTGATGGGACTGTATGCTATGATCTTGGTTTTTTGAATGCTGAGCTTTAAGCCAACTTTTTCACTTTCCTCTTCTTTACCTTCTTCCCTAAGGGTGGTATCATCTTCCCTAAGGGTGGTATCATCTGTGTATCTGAGGTTATTGATATTTCTCCCGGCAATCTTGATGCCAGCTTGTGCTTCATCCAGCCCAGGATTTTGCATGATGTACTCTGCATATAAGTTAAATAAGCAGGGTGACAATATACAGCCTTGATGTACTCCTTTTCGTATTTGGAACCAGTCTGTTGTTCCATGTCCAGTTCTAACTGTTGCTTCTTCACCTGCATACAGATTTCTCAGGAGGCAGCTCAGGTGGTCTGATACTCCTATCTCTTGAAGAATTTTCCACAGTTTGCTGTGATCTACCCAGTCAAAGACTTTGGCATAGTTAATAAAGCAGAAGTAGGTGTTTTTCTAGAACTCTCTTGCTTTTTCAATGATCCAACGAATGTTGTCAATTTGATCTCTGGTTCCTCTGCCTTTTCTAAATCCAGCTTGAACATCTGGAAGTTCACAGTTCATGTATTGCTGAGGGCTCTCTTGGAAAATTTTGAGCACTACTTTGCTAGCATGTGAGATGAGTGCAATTGTGTGATAGTTTGAACATTCTTTGGCATTGCCTTTCTTTGGGATTGGAATGAAAACTGACCTGTCCCAGTCCTGTGGCCACTGCTGAGTTTTCCAAATTTGCTGGCATATTGAGTGTAGCACATTACAGCATCATCTTTTAGGACTTGAAATAGCTCAGCTGGAATTCCATCACCTCCACTAACTTTGTTCATAGTGATGCTTCCTAAGGTCTACTCGACTTTACATCCCAGGATGTCTGGCTCTAGGGGGGTGATCACACCATCATTTTTATCTGGATCGTGAAGATCCTTTTTGTATATCTCTTGTGTGTATTCTTGCCACCTCTTCTTAATATCTTCTGCTTCTGTTAGGTTCATACTGTTTCTGCCATTTATTGTGCCCATCTTTGCATGAAATATTCCATTGGTATCTAATTTTCTTGAAGAGATCTCTAGTCTTTTCCATTCTATTGTTTTCCTCTATTTCTTTGCATTGACTACTGAAGAAGGCTTTCTTATCTCTCCTTGCTATTCTTTGGAACTCTGCCTTCAAATGGGTGTATCTTTCCTTTTCTCCCTTGCATTTACCTTCTCTTCTTTTTTCAGTTATTTGTAAGGCCTCCTCAGAAGCCATTTTGCCTTTTACGTTTCTTTTTCTTGGGATGGTCTTGATCACTGCCTCCTGTACAATGTCATGAATCTCCGCCCATAGTTCTTCAAGCACTCTATCTATCAGATCTGATCCTTTGAATCCTTTGACCTCTGGTTCCTCTGCCTTTTCTAAATCCAGCTTGAACATCTGGAAGTTCACAGTTCATGTATTACTGAGGCCTCCCTTGGAAAATTTTGAGCATTACTTTGCTAGCATGTGAGATGAGTGCAATTGTGTGATAGTTTGAACATTCTTTGGCATTGCTACACTCAATATGCCAGCAAATTTGGAAAACTCAGCAGTGGCCACAGGACTGGAACAGGTCAGTTTTCATTCCAATCCCAAAGAAAGGCAATGCCATGTTGTTTTTGCTTTGTCTTTGTCTCTTCATTCTTTCTGAATTTATTTCTTCACTCTTTTCCAGTAGCATATTGGGCATCTACCAACCTGGGGAGTTGAGCTTTCAGTGTTCTATCTTTTTGCCTTTTCATACTGCTCATGGGATTCTCAAGGCAAGAATACTGAAGTCGTTTGCCATTCCCTTCTCCAGTGGACCACATCTTGTCAGAACTCTCCACCATGACCCATCCATCTTGGGTGGCCCTACATGGCATGGTTCATCATTTCATTGAGTTAGAGAAGGCTGTGGTCCATGTGATCAGTTTAATTAGTTTTCTGTGATTGTGGTTTTCATTCTGTCTGCCCTCTGATGAAGAAGGATAAGAAGCTTATGAACCCTTCCTGATGGGAGAGACTGACTGCGGAGGAAACTGGGTCTTCTTCTGATGGGCGGGGACATGCTCAATAAATCTTTAATGCAATTTTCTGTTGATGGGCAGGGATGTGTTCCCTCCCTGTTGTTTGGCCTGACACCAAACTATGGTGGAGGTAATAAAGATAATGGTGACCTCCTTCAAAAGTTCCCATGCATGCACTGCCGCACTCAGTGCCCCTGACCCTGCAGCAGGCCACCACTGACCCACAGCTCCGCTGGAGAGCTCTGGACACTCACAGGCAAGTCTGGGTCAGTCTCTTGTGGGTCACTGCTCCTTTCTCCTGGGTCCTGGTACGCACAAGGTTTTGTTTGTGCCCTTCAAGAGTCTGTTTCCCCAGTCCTGTGTAAGTTCTGGCAGCTGTATGGTGGGATTAATGCAGACCTCCCCCAAGAGGGCTTATGCCACACCCAGGTCTGTTGCACCCAGAGCCCCTGCCCCTGTGGCAGGCCACTGCTGACCCGTACCTCTGCAGGGGACACTTAAGCACTCAAAGGCAGGTCTGGCTTATTCTCTGTGGGGTCTCCAGGTACAGACAAGGTTTTGTTTGAGCCCTCTGAGCATCTCTGGCAGGTATGGGGTTTGATTCTAAACATGATTTGCCTCTCCTACCATCTTTCTGGGGCTTCTCCTTTGCCCTCAGACATGGGGTATCTTTTTTTGGTCTGATCCAATATTCTCCTGTTGATGGTTGTTTAGCAGTGAGTTGTAATTTCGGAATTCTCGCAGGAGAAGATGAGCGCACATCCTTTTACTCTGCCATCTTGGATGTGACGTGAAGTTCGCTGTGGGATTTATATAAATGCTCTTTTACCATATTGAAGAAGTTCCCTTCTGTTTTTAGCTTAATGAGTATTTTTTTATCATGGAAAAGTTGGATTTTTTTAAATGCTTTTCCTGTTTTTGTTGAAATTATTGAAACTTTTTTTCCATTCTATTAATTTGATCTATTACACAGACTGATTTTCTTATGTTGAACCACACGTGCACTACAGGGATAAATCCCACTTGGTCATGGTGTATAGTCTTATTTATATACTGCTGGGTTTGTTTTGCTAGTATTTTGATTGAGGATTACTATCTCTATATTAGTAAAAAAATAGGGCTGTCTTGTGGTACCTTTTCAACTTTTGATATAAGAATAATTCTGTCCTTATACAATGAGTTGGGAAGTATTCCATTCTTTTATTTTTAGTATAGATTTGGGAATATTTGTATTAATTAGTCTTCAAACGTTTAATAAAATTCACTGGTGAAGCTATCCTGTTGTGGACTCTTCTTTGTGGGAAATTTTTGGATATTAATTCAGTATGTTAACTTATTATAGGTGTATTCAGGTTTTCTATTTCTTCTAAAATCATGTTTAATAACTTGTTTCTCACTAGGAATTTTTTTCATTATGGTCAGAGAGCATACTTTGTATTATCTTAAATTCTAAATTCAATTTGGTTGTTTTACCACCTAACTGTATAATGAAGAATGTTCTAATTGCACTTGAGAAGCATGTGTAGTCTGGTTTGTGTGGAGTGAAAATATATTTGCTCTGAGATTTTGAAAACCAGTTCAGTTGTCTCTGGTGCACTATTTGCATGGTATCTTTTTCCATCCTTTTACTTTCAACCTGTTTGTGTCTTTGAACTTGCTGTCTTATAGACAGCATATTGTTGAATCACATTTCTCATCCATTCTGCCAATTGCTATCTTTTAATTACAGTATTTTAATGATGTATTTAATAGACTGAAATACACTGATTTCAATGATCTAAAAGGCACTGTGATCTTTGTTTGAGCAATTGCAATGGTGGGTCAAATTCCTGACTATGGTAAGTTGTGCCATAATTGGAAAATAGAAAGGAGAAAACAAGTTTAGACAACTCTGAAGAAACTGGGCTGTGAAAGGAAAGAGAGATAATATAGACCAGTCACTGGAAAAGAATGTGGATTCAAGAAAATTACTCTCATCCAAGATTCAGTTTAACCTCTTTATTTATTATTCACAGATTTCTCTTTTGTCTTCCACCTTAGAACATAGGGCCATCACTAGTGGTTTGGATTCACAATGAGAAGGATGACCTTTTTCACATGGGATATGGAAAAGAAATGTGATCCTACATAGATTAATGATGCCTCAGATCCTCAATGAAACTGTATGACTTATATCGATGAAGGGCATTGGACTGGAACATACATGAATTCTGAGAAAACTGAGATTAAACCTCAGTTCCACCAATTTACTGGTACTAACTATGTGACTGAGCCAAATTACTGTATTCTCTTAGCTTTACTTTCCTCTTATGGGTAATACCAGTCTTTCAAGACTGTGTGTGGAATAACTGAGATAAAGCCAGGCAGTATTAAAGAATCCAAGTTCTGCCTCTTGGATGCTATTTGGAAATGGAAATGTTAGCTTTGGTTTTCTTATCCATAAAGTAAAATAGTTGGATTGTATAATCTCCATACTCCCTTCCAGCCCTAACCAAATAGCTGTTGTTCAGTCCCTAAGTTGTGTCTGACTTTTTGCAACCCCATGACTGCAGCACACCAGACTTCCTTATCCTTCACTATCTCCTGGAGTTTGCTCAAACTCATGTCCATTGAGTTGATGATGCCATCCAACCATCTCATCCTATGTCACCCCCTTCTCCTCCTGCCCTCAATCTTTCCTAGCATCAGGATCTTTTCCAATGAGTTGGCTCTTTGCATCATGTGGCCAAAGTATTGGAACTACAGCTTCAGCATCAGTCCTTCCAATGAATATTCAGGGTTGATTTCCATTAGGATTGACTAGTTTGATCTCCTTCCTGTCCAAGACACTCTCAGGCATCTTCTCCAGCACCACAGTTCGAAAGCATTGATTCTTTGGTGACGAGCCTTCTTTATGATCCAACTCTAACATCCATACATGACAAAAATTATGGCTTTTACTATATGGACCTTTCTCTAACCAAATAGGCTTCCTGTATCTTTTAATTTAGCATTATTTTTCATACACTTTGTGGGCTCGAATTGATCTGGAACTTAACCAATCTGTGTAAGATAGTTTATGTTAGAAAAGACATCTAGAATTCCCAAGGATTGACTTACAAATAAACTTTGGAAGGTAGCTCTTCTGAACTGGCAAATACTTTTAAACAGATGAACTCATCCCAGAACATATAAGAGAACACTTAGAAAGGCATGTTTTAAGATCCCTTAGAAATGAGCTTTGAGGAGAGGCACATTGATCATAACATCAGATCCCAAAGAATAGGACTGTGTTTTGGGGGCTCTTAGATTGATAGTTCTGCCTGAAATTGTGTAAGGGTTTGTAATTTCTGGGTTTTGGTGGCCAAGGAGACTTTGAAACAATAAGCCGCAAGGCGAAAGGCAGGCTGAAAATAAACCAGGTGGTGTTCAGGGAAGAGGTATACAGGGGAAGTGAGAGCAAGTCATTGGATGCAGGAAGATTGGTGAGACCAACAGAACATAATGAGACCAGGATTAGATAAGGGACTAAGAGACACAGGAAAAGGGGGAACTGGAGGCCAATTAAGGCTGAGCTGGGCTGGAAAGGAAGAACAGAGCAAAAATTATTTTTCTCCTCAGAGACTGATTTCTTTGTCCCACCAATTCTCTCAGCTTGTTTTGTCAAATCCGATGATATATTTTGGTATAATTTATTTGGGTAGACATAGTCAGTATGAAATTTAACCTCTCATTTCAAGGTAAGAATCGAAACCTTGCACATTTTCTAATAGATTAATGCTTTGAAAGTTAAGGAAAATCGGTTCTGTGTTTTAAAGACGAAATGATGAGGAAATAAGAATACTTGAATGTAAAATCATGTTTATGGTGACTTTATTAAAAATTGTTTTCCATACAACTTTTAACACATGGTGTCTCATCTGTGGTCTCTGCCAAAACTGTGAAAGAATTGCGAAAGAATTTTTTGCTCTGATTTTAAACTCCCCCTGCTTATTACTCCCAAGTGGCCTGTGCCATAACTTTATTTTTAAAGTTAAAAGTGAATGTGTTAGTTGCCCAGTCATGTCTGACTCTTTGTGACCCCTTGGACTGTAGCCCACCAGGCTCCTCTGTCCATGGGCTTCTCTAGGCAAGAATACTGGAGTGGGTAGCCATCCCCTTCTCTTGGGGATGTTCTTGACCCAGGAATCAAACCCAGGTCTCCTGCATTGCAGGAGGATTCTTTACCATCTGAGCCACCAGGGAAGCCCATTGAAGATGGTTGGCAAATTTTCCTTCAGGGATATTCCAGTTCCACAGTACTTGAGATAACTGGAACTGTCTAGAGTGACCTGGGAATCCCTCATCAAGATTGCCTGCTTTTAGAGGCTACATATCCACTCAAGATACTTTGCTCACTTTTGCCTTTTGGCACGAGAGGATGGCTGGCAGGTCATTGGATGGCCTGTTGTCTAAGTGGACTCGTTGGATGGGACCTTCATCACTGGGTGCTTTGTATGTAGCCAGGCAGCACTGCAGCTCTAGAGAGCTTCCTTTGCAACCTGCAAATGACAGTAATATTATGAAAGATTTCTCCAAAGACAGACATTTTCAATTAGCCAAATTACTCTAGCGGGGCGTAGCTCAGGAAGATTTGAGGCAGAGCTGGTTGCTGTGCCAGCCAAGAGGCCTGCTCTGCCAGTTGAAAGGCTAGCACATCCTCCCTGCCAGCTTGCAATGAAATGATTCTTGCAGTGACAGCAGATCTACTCTGCAGGTTTGATTTAGGGCCTTCGATTACCATACCTTTGTAATTATCATCGGGCCATGATGAATCCTGGGGAAAGCATGGGTCTTAAATGCAGGGATCCAGGAGCCTAATCAGAATGCAGTGTGTAGAATGAATCTTTCTTCTTGATGCCTCACCTCTTATCAACCAATTGTTCTTGGTTTGAGTAAAACTGTAACACAACTCTTTGCCAGTAATTGTGATTCATCTTCACTTTGCTAATCAAAATGTTGTTTCACAGGCTCTGATGGTGTTCAAAACACCTTATAGGAGGTATGATATTTCTTTAAATTGGCTAGCATAGATCTAGTATTTTACATGAAGTGGTGGGAAAATTTTTAAAGCCTCCTGTAGCTCATAAACCCTTTTATTCTGGCATAGCACACTCACAAGGATTCTAAAAGGCAAACATTATATTGCTGATATATATATGTATATATATATATATATATATATTTAATTTTTCTGTTACTAAGATCAATGATATCTGGACTAGTGATTCTATTTCCTTCCTACTTAGTGATCATATCTTATTTAGGAAACACATTTCAGAGGGTTTGCAAGTACTAGAGAAGTTGCTTGGTACTGATGGGCCATAACTTCAAATAGCATATATATGTTAAATATATGTTAACATATATATGTTAAATATCCAACTTTGTCCAATGACCTGTGTTTCACCTCGGGTGAGGCAGAATAGTATGAAGGAAAGAGAGTGAACTTAGTTCCAGAAGATCACAGTGCAAATCTGAATTCTTCTTATTTGTGAACAGGTGTGACCATGGATCTATCTCTTCACCCCTCAAGGCCTCAGATCTTTTCTGTAATGTGATTACATTGGCATAGATCCTCTCCAGGACCTCTTCATCTCTGATATCTATGATTCCATGAAATCAGGAGTCCCTCTTCTTGACCATCAGCATTAAAGTACTTTGTATGCAATTTTTGGACAACAATTATCTATGATACTCAAGTTACTAATGCTTAGAAATTCTTTTTTCCCAGGATTTCAGCCCTGTCTTATATTATTGCAGATAATGGAAATTTGGGGAATTTGAAATCAGAGAAGGGTATGTCAGCATCATTCCAATGTTCACAGTCAGTGAAAAATGGAATTGATTCCTTGTTGGTTTGGGAATATTATAAACATTGGGACACCTAGTTCAACAGAATTCTTTGGCCACTTTGTATCTTTGAATTATTATATTGCATTTAAACCCCGACTCCCCAGTTAAATGATAAGTCCCTGAAGGTCTAGAATTTATTTTTGGTCTCTAAATATCCCTAGCACCTACCGTCTAACAGGACTCTATAACTAATCACTTAATAAGTTATACAACATAATTTTTAAAACCTTATGAAAAAAATTATATAGGCTGAAAATGTCCTAATTACTAAAAAGTAAGCAATTTTCCACAAAACTCAATGAAAAGGGTATATAGAAACGAATCGTTGATCTTCTATTGTAAACTGAAACTCATTCTGGTGTAATTAGTGGTTATTTGATTTTTAATTGACAGTACCTCCCATAAATCGTATTGTATACAGCTAAGTAGTTGTTACTTCAGAAATAGCTTAGCTAGTATATGATCATATTTATTACAATTTGACATATTCTGAATTTATATATTCAATTTAAAGTTTTAATGCAGTGAAAGTGGGGACTACACAGCTACCTAGTATATTTATGTGTAGCTTCCCCCTTTCCTCTGAAACTATAAATTGAGAACCAGAATATCTCAGTTTAGAAGGTAAGTGTCCAAATCTTATAGTCTTAGGGATCCTTCCTTCTCTGAACTCTATAGCTACCACTCTGTCCTGGAGGTTTGGCCTTTTGTTAGAGGGCTGTTATGCTATTTTAGTCTACAGTATTTGTCCTACCTCCCCAGCCAGATTACAGATTTATTGAAAGCATAGACCACATATCTTACAATTCTGTATTCCAAGAGTCTAACAGACTTTTACTTATTCAGAGAGTAATCAGTTAATATTTTCTGGACTCCTACAGGTAGGTCTATAGACACATTTCCCATTGTAAGCCCACAATAAAGGCAACAAGTGTAAGTTTATTTGTTGAATTTCCCAATTCACTAAAAAGGAAAAGGCAGAGGAACCAGAGATCAAATTGCCAACAACTGCTGCATCATAGCAAAAGCAAGGGAATTCCCTCCAAAAATCTACTTCTGCTTCCTTGTCTATGCGAAAGCCTTTGACTGTATGCATCACAAGAAATTGTGGAGAAGTCTTAAAATAATGGGAATACCAGACCACCATACCTGTCTCCTGAGAAACTTATATGCAGGACAAGAAGCAACAGTTAGAACCGGACATGGTACAAACACACTGGTTCCAAGTTGGGGAAAGAAGTACATCAAGGCTGTATATTGCTACCCTGCTTATGTAACTTATATGCAAAGTACATCACACAAAATGCCAGGCTGGATGACTCATAAGCTGGGATCAAGATTACCAGGAGAAATATCAACAACCTCAGATATGCAGAGGATATGTCTTTAATGGCAGAAAGTGAAGAGGAACTAAAGAGCCTCTTGATGAAAGTGAAAGAGGAGAGTGAAAAAGTTGGCTTCAAGCTCAACATTCAGAAAACTGAGATCATGGCATCTGGTTCCATCACTTCATGGCAAATAGATGGGGACAAAATGGAAACAGTGACAAGTTTTATTTTCTTGGTCTCCAAAATCACTGCAGACGGTGACTCTAGCCATGAAATTAAAAGATACTTGCTCCTTGGAAGAAAAGCTATGACAAACCTAGACAGCATATTAAAAAGCAGAGATTACAGTTAGCTCACAGAGATCTGTACAGTCAAAGCTATGGTTTCTCTAGTAGTCATGTATGGATGTAAGAGTTGGCCCATAAACAAGGCTGAGAGCTGAAGAGCTGATGCTTTTAAACTGCGGTGCTGGAGAAGACTCTTGAGAGTCCCTTGGACAGCAAGGAGATCAAACCAGTCCATCCTAATGGAAATCAACCCTGAATATTCACTGGACAGATTGATACTGAAGCTGAAACTCCAATACTTTGGCCACCTGATGCAAAGAGCTAACTCACTGGCAAAGACCCTGATGCTGGGAAAGACTAAGGACGAAAGGAAAAGAGGGCAACAGAAGATGAGATGATTGGATGGCATCACTGACTCAATGGGTGTGAGTTTGAGCAAACTCTAGGAGATGATGAAGGACAGGGAAGCCTGGTGCGCGGCAGTCCATGGGGTCACAGAGGGTTGGACAGGCTTAGCAATCGAACAGCAACATTTCATGAAACAATCTTAATGCAGAAATAGCTATTTCTCTTTTATACTATTTAACTACTCTAAAAATATTTAGGTCTTTTAGTTACTGTCATAGAGTTTAGTCTGTGATCTTATGCAGATGTAGGCTATTCAAGATTTAAATTGCCTTTAGTTCATCTAAAATAAATTTGTTGGATAACTGAATTTGTTCTTTATCAACATTTCAGTACACATTAAAATATGTTGGCTTTTAAAATTATTGAAAAAAGTTAGTATATTTTATTAATAAAAATTTATGTGTTGCCTGACTCATATCTCAAAAATGTACTTTTAATCCTTAAATTTATGTAGTTAGCCTAGATTTTGAAGAATCTGGTGGCTTTGTTCAGGGGAACCTGTCCTAGAGCTCTAAAAGTATAGTAAATACAACATTTATAAAAGCTGTATTATTTATCGGTTTATTTGCTGTGCTGCATGGCATGCGGGATCACAGTTCCCTGACTAGGAATGGAACCCACACCTCCTGTGTTGGAAGTGTGGAGTCAACCACTAGAGTGCTGGGGAAGCAGAGTTTGCAAAGATTTTTGTAATACATATTGTATGGTTATATTTTTTATACATAAACACTTATGCTTATTATCATAAAAAAAAAGCTGTATAAAAGAAACACTTTGTGAAAAACTATAAATTGGGGTCCAGAGAGTCCTTTTTAAGACTTAGGATAAGAACATAATTTCTCTCATTAAACTCCTTTGGTATGAATATGATAGTTCAATATTTAATGAATTATTTCCTACAACTTTTGAGTGTGTGGACAATTGAAGTTTTATTTGGAATATAAGCCTAGCTTCTAGGGGAAATAGGTAACTATGAATGCTTGGCACTGTGTCTGGAAAACATCTGGAAAAATAATTTCTAAGTTTTAGAGAGATCAGGAAGGATGTTTAAGAGCATTCTTTATGGTATAAACTTGAGAGTGCCCAACAAGAGTACTTCTACATTCTGAATTCTTAAGTATTATTCTTATTAAAAATAATATCACTGACACAAAGAGTGAAAGTGACAGAAGTAAAATGTAGAAGTCATGCTGGGTGTCTTACTTGTTTAAGCTTGTTTCAGCTACAACTCTGCCTCTGCAAAGCGTTAACATCTTTTTGTGTTGTACATTGGAATAAACTAAAGCTTAGATGCCTAAAAATTGAAGCAAGTAAGTCCTGAAACTAAGTCTGAACCTAAATCTCTCATATTTCGAAAACCCGTGTTCTTAATTGCTTCATGTTGATTTCCTGTGCTGAGGAAAAGCTATTTTCCCTCTTATTATCTACAGTATAGGTAGGTCTTTGCATACTGGTTCTGGCACCATCTCACACGGGAGCTTCCTGCCAGTCACATGGTGACAATTATGCTTGATTAAGCAGATCCAGTAAGTACTTGATCGACTTTTTCCCATAAATACTGACATTCTGCAGCCAAAGGGAAAAGAACAGTTGCCATTATTCTAAGCACCTTGGCCGTCTCCCCTTGTCCCTAACAATAATACCAGGCTCTGAGTTTCCTGAGAACAGTGTTCCCAGATTCTTGCCTCAGCCTGATTCCAGGGTGTCTATTTAATTTGAATTTCTGAGGTCTGTAAGTCTACCAGCAGGCAGGTGACAATTTATGAGGTTTGCGGACATGTTTGACAAAGGGTCATTGTTGTTATTGGTCATTCTATCCCTGATAATTCATTTAGAATCCTCTAAAAATATGTAGGAAAGATGCTTTGAAAATTATGCATGCTAAGTTGCTTCACTAGTGTCCGATTCTTTGCAGCTGTATGGACTGTAGCCCCCCAGGCTCCTCTGTCCATGGGATTCTCCAGGCGAGAACACTGGAGTGGGTTGCCATGCCCTCATCCAGGGGATCTTCCTGACCCAGGGATCTAACCCGAGTCTCTTGCATCTCCTGCATTGGCAAGTGAGTTCTTTACCACTAGTGCCACCTAAGAAGTCCTTTGAAAATTATAAATGTATGCTATTATGAGAATCTAAACGACTTCACAACCCACTCCAGTATTCTTTCCTGGAAAAGTCCATGGACAGAGGAGCCTGGTGGACTACAGTCCATGATGTCACAGAGTCAGACACGACAGCACAGGGCAGGCAGGCAAACAACCTCAAAAGATAATACGAATAACACACTGACTTATAACCCACCAAAAAGACGACATTAGCAATGGTTTTCACAAGTTGTATCAGAATCTCTTAAAGAACTTGATACAGCTCTGGGCACTGTGCTCCCTGCCTCAGAATATTATGCTCTCAAACATAGAATATTAAGGGAATGCATGCATGCATGTGTGGTCAGTCATGTCCAACTCTTTGTGACCCCATGGACTATATAGTCTGCCAGGGGTCCTCTGTCCATGGAATTTTCCAAACAAGAATACTGGAATGGTTGCCATTTCCTACTCCAAGGGATCTTTCTGACCCAGGGATCGAACCCACATCTCTTGTGTTTCCTATGTTAGCTAGCAGATGAATTCTTTACCACTGTGCCACCTGGGTGTCCCCAGGGGAACATAAGTGGCTTACGATAGTATTTTATGTGGCACTCTAACTTAAACCAAAGCAGCATTCCTGAATGGCTCTCTCCAAGTAAAACTCAGTGGTTCAGACTTTTCCTATAGTCTCCACAATTCAGAGTTAATTGCTTTCAGGTATATAGCTGAAGGGGTAGGGAAGCACAGAAAGAGTGTGGAAAACCCAGTGAGGGAAGAACATGAACCTCAAAGAAGATCTTATGGTGCAAGCCCTAACTTTGCTCAGAACCAGTCACATGGACTGAATTGAATGCAAGAGGGCTCATGCTACGCCCAGGAGCCTAATAGGCATAGTTTGGTGAACACATGGCCTTTTCTCTGCCTTATGGATTATATGAGTAAGGCTGGATAGAACAGATAAAAGCAACATCAAGTAAGTATGGAAAACTTTGATCATAATAGAATTTTAATGGATGCCCAACAATGCCCTCATAGTTAATATAGGCTGGTGCAAAGACTATTTGATCATAATGTGACTTTTAGGCAGGTTATTTTCATTTTCATCACCTGTAGTATGGTCCTTGGGAGAATGCAAACAGAGACTATTGATAAGGAATACCTGAAACCAGGGCTGGCTTTATGGGCATGTAACTTATATTGTTGCATAGAACTCTGTTCTCACAAAGCCCCCACATTCAGATTAATGCTCTGCTATTGCTGTCTTAAAATTCTTAGTAATTTTTAACAAGGGGCCTTGCATTTTCATTTTGCGCTGGGCCAATATTCTAAGCACTCTGGCCATCTCCCATTATGCAGCTAGTCCTATTTGAAATTCATGTCTAATCAGAGACTAGAACTAGGTTCAGTGATAAAATGAAGATACAGTCTTTAAGATGAAGTTAATGCTAATCGACCTTTTAAAGAAGACAAGTTACAATGGCAAAGCTGTGTGTATATGTGTGTGTGTGTGTGCATGCGCACACACATACACTGGCGCATGTGAAAACGTGCACAGGCAGGATGTATTTTCTCTTAGGACAAAGTTTATTGGGAGCAATTTGTTTTAATTGATATTCATTGAGCATCATTCCATTGTTTATTGTTAGCTACTCATGTGAAGAGTTGGTTGATGTCTATAGCACAAACATTTGTTTCAGATAAATGGGCGTTTCAGTTGGGTAAGTTTTAATTAAGCAACCTTTATTGGACAAGAAGTTGTTTTTGAAACTATGAGAAAATTACTACAGTTTGCTAATTCTGTTTTCCAGAATCTAAAAACATTGAATCTTATCTACTACAACCCTGAATATGATTTTGACTACAAATGACCCAAGTATTTGGCATCAAAATAAGGAATAAGATACTTTTCCAATGAAATGTGTTAAATTTTTTTTCTACCGCATATACCTAGGCACCATTTAACTGTTCTCAAGCATATTGAGCCATTGATTCTGAAATGAATGACTTCTTTTTAAATCCTACTTCCACACCACTTACCTATATCGCTATTCTAGCATATCACTTTTCATAGGTATTTATTTATTTACACATTTGCCAAAGGAGGACACTGGACTCTTAACTCTTTGGGAATAGAAGCTATTGCCATTCATCTTGCTATTTATTCCCAGAGCTGAGTAGAGTTTCCAGAACTCTACTAGAGTTTCCAGGATCTAGAACATGTTTAATAAATATTTAATGAATAAACTAAGGAATAAATCATTATAACAATGTCATTTTTCTTTCAGCAAAATAAATATTTCCAAGGCTTAAAGGAAACTTCTGTTCTTAATAAAACCAATGTCAGGATGTTTTTGATTTGCAAGAACGTTTTAAACTTGCATTATGCTCTTAAGTCCATAGCAGCTATGTTCCATATTGGGATGAAAGAAAGCATATTCTTAAAAAGTGAGATCCTAAGACATCTTAAGGGTAAAAATAGCAAATACTTAACTGTCATATTCAGGGGCTTCCCAGGTGTCTCAGTGGTAAAGAAACTGCCTGCGAATGCAGGAGATGCCGGAGACTTGTTTAATCCCTGAATCAGGAGAATCCCCAGAGGAGGAAATGGCAACCCACTCCAGTATTCTTGCCTGGAGAATCCGGTGAACAGAACACCCTGGCGGATTACAGTCCATGGCCTTGCAAAGAGCTGGACATGACTTAGTGACTGAGCATGCATGTCATATTCAGAAGTTCATTATTTTATTGAAGGAGATTTTTGTCCTATTTAAAAAAAGGGTTTGCTTGAATACATTCACACAACACATGTATAAGTAAAGCATAATATATATATATATATATATATATATATATATATATATATATATAGTTTTCAAAGGATTTATATGTTGGTATAGTTTGGTATTAAACTTGATGCTAATAATATAGTTTTTCCCATGGTCTACTAGTAATGACCATGAATAGGGGTCACTATCCTTTTGTTTAAGGCTAAACCTGGTTTATTTATTGTATTAGTTTTCTGTGATTATAACACAAAATCCATAACTTAAAAAAACAGAAATTTCTTTCCTCCTAGTTCTCAAGGGCAAAAGTCCAGGACAATATCACTGAACCAAAATCCAAAGCATATCTGCAGGGTCACACTTCATTTGGAGGGTGTAAAGGAAAATCCATTCCTTGCCTCTTCCAGCTTCTGTTAGCTGCTAACATTCCTTGGCTTATGGACATATCCAGCCATCAGAGCCGGCATCCTCAAATCTGTTCTGTGTCTTCACATTGCCTTCTCTTTGTGGGTCATATATCCTTCCTCTCTTTTACAAGGACACTTGGATTGCATTCATTTAGGGCCCACTCAGATAATCCAGGATAATCTCCCTGTCTCTAGATCCTTAACTTAATCACATTTGCAAAGACCCTTCCCCCAAATAGGGATTCCCTGGTGGCTCAAAGGTAAAGCCTCTGCCTCCAATGTGGGAGACCCAGGTTTGATCCCTGGGTCAGGAACATCCCCTGGAGAAGGAAATGGCAACCCACTCCAGTACTCTTGCCTGGAAAATTCCATGGGCTACAATCCATGGGTTTGCAGAGTCGGACACAACTGAGCCACTTCATTTTTTTCACTTTTCCCCAAATAAGGTAACACTTATGAGTTTCTATGGATTAGGATCTTCTGTCTTTGGGGGCAGTTATTCAGCCTGCTACATTTGCTCTGTTTACTCTTGTATTAATGACTATGTAGTGGGATGCTGGCTGATGTAAAACGGTGTACTTTTCTCTATGCTCACTGACACAGGAATGAGGATGCTATATAGAGATTTATAAACTAAATAACACTTTAAGGAAAAATGCTGCCTAAAGAAGTAGGCTTTGGCAAGTAGGGCTCAGAGAGGGAGCTCATAACTTCATGATAATACCTCACATAAATTAAAGTAATGTTAATTGTCTCCCCCACAGCAAGGCCATTAAGCAGTTTATTGCTCCTACCTTCAGAATTTATTCTGGTATTTCTTGTGGCCCTACCTTTTCAATGGTATTTTACTTTTTACCCAGAAGGGATATAAACACTTCCTTGACAGTCCTTTCTGGTATATTTCATCTCTAAGTATAACAAGAGGAGGAAATAAATGACCAAATAGGTGCTGATAAGCTCCGTAGCAATCAAAGATAAAAGGCTCCAGAAAGACATCGGGATGTGGAGTTTCATCTTGAAACACAGTTCCTAACAACTGGAGAGAATAAGTGTGTCTGCATTCCCTAGTTATGAACAGCTAACCTGTCAGTGACCTTGGCACTAACCAGGGAGGAATTTTCCGTTTCATTTTCCCGCTGTGTTGAGGTAAGACCCTCAGCACCAGGAGAAAGGAGGTTGTATTTCTTCACCACGTTTATTCCTCTCCTACTATGTGTCAGATATTACGTACGAAGCCCTGGCTCATGCCGCTCCCTTCTTTCCCTCTGGTGATAGCTTTCCATGTAATTTTCAAGTCTTCAGAACTTCGCCAGATTCTATGCTTGGACATTTACAATTGGACCAAGGTCACAAAAGGACAGCTTAGTTGGAAAGGGGGAAAAGGGAGGAAAAAAAAATGCTAAGAAGTTACATAAATGTCCTCTAGCACATTCCCTGTTCTGAGGGCTAATGTACTGTAGCAATTCATCAGTCATTCTAATAGTCTTTTAACTTCTGTCTGAAAGCCTACTAAATGCTAACATCTTAAATGTTTAATATTCTAAAACATATTTTCATTAATCATGCAAATGATCTAGGCATCCATATTTTACAGTAACTCTCTTTGGAGATTGCAGCCTAAGGCTTTGTGTATGAGAGACCCATATTGGTGAATGATACTGTAGATGAAATATAACTTATAGAATTTTAGAAATGAAAAGTTGCTAGTAAAGTTTCAGTAGTTATGTGTTGTCACAGTTATTAAAAAAACAAAATGATATTAATGTCAAGTACTTCTGATTAAGTAGCAAGCAACTAAAATATGCACTAGCTTCATTCTATTCTATTACTTAGTTGGTGGATGGGTATTAATGGGGTAGATTTTTTCTTTTTTTTTGGTGAAGTTGTTGGTTGTGTCTGAGTCTTTGCGATCCCATGGACTATAGCCTACCAGGCTCCTCCATCCATGGAATTTTCCAGGCAAGAGTACTAGAGTGGGTTGCCATTTCCTTCTCCAGGGGATCTTCCTGACCCAGGGATCGAAGCCAGGTCTCCCACATTGCAGGCAGGCGCTTTACCATCTGAGCCACCAGGGCAGATGGTATATTGTCTTAATAGAAATGACCCCATGTTTCATCACAAAATGGACTGTGGACTCTGTTGTTATAAAAGGATAGAATATGAATTCCTTGCAGTTGGGTTGGCTTGAACAGCACCATGAAAACCTCCATTTATATACTGCCAGTCACCCCAATTCCAAGGATTCTTAGTTGCTTGGGAAAAGGAGACGTAGAGTGGTGGGCCCCCTGAAACAGATGAAAGAGGAATTGAAAGAATAAAGGCCATGAATTTTGGTAGTGTTAGTGGAAATGCTTTACCCTGAAACTGCTTGATTTCAGCAGGGATGGAGGCTGGTAGTGAAATAGAAATGACCTGTGACCATGGAAATGTAGAGCCATGGAGGAGGGCTCTCTGGACTCAAGAACACGACCTAAGTAACTGGAACTGAGAGAGCTGGCAGTGCATCAGTGCACTTGCCCATCTCCCAAGAGGAAACAGATGGCATGGTGACACCAGGACAATTCAAAAAGTCTTCTTTATAGAGGGACTAATTACAAACACATGGGCAGAGTGGAGAGGAGGGGAACCGTTTGTGGCCATGCAGGTAGTGAGGGCTAACAGCTGTTGTTAAATACAGGCCTTAGGAGATGAGAGAAAGGAGCAACTTCCAGAATTTGAAAGAAAGGGAGTCATTATAAAAAGTCACCTTTGAGGGTTTATTGACCTTTAAGGGAGACGGCCAGCCCAAGGTGATCTCATGCAGAGAAGAAACACCCTGACTTCTCTCCCTTCTCTCCCTTCAGTCTTCTTGATGGGACTTTCCATTCATTGAGCCAAACAGGAACCTGAAAACTCAGATTAAGAATATGGTCCCCACAGATTAGCTTCCCTGAGTGGATACCAGGGCTTCACATATGGAGAGTGGGGTGGTACAGGGAGTCAGAAACGTCTAGTTTCAGTATGAATACCACTTCTTTAGTAATGTGACCAAAACCATAACCTCTCTTTGAATGCTTTTCTTATTTTCCTTAAGCATTTCTTGTATGGTTAGTTTCTTTCACAGTATCACCTGATACTACATATTTATTATCTTAACAAAATTTCTAGTAGCAGTGCTGCTTCCCCAGTACATAAGCATGAACTACCTTAGCCTCTGAGTAATCAGATATTTTAAGAAAACACATAGCTGCTTGCCATCCAGACAGTTCTGAACTTTATTCTGAACATTACTTTACCATTTGGTATGACATTGTGCTTCTAAATATCCGTTGTCTGTACCAATAAAGGAACTCCAAGGTCTTTACTTTTTTACATTGTTGGCCTTCTCTCTTTTTCTTTTTTTCCCAGAGGTTTGGAAGGGCTTTACTGGGGCTACTCTGAGCCCCTCACAGTGTTTCAGGAACCCATTGGTCTTGCCGTTGCTTTTGCTCTTTGGGTATTTGGGAGGGAAGGCAGGAACACCATCCTTCCCGGGAGAAAGAAGGCCCTTTTTGGGGACTGAGACGAGGGGTGGGAAAAGTAGAAAATTCATCAAGAGCAGAGTCTGGCGGGGTCCGGAAGTGGCCAGGGCTTCCTCTGGGAGAATGGAGGTCATGGAATGTTGGCTTCATGAGAGAGAAGGTGGCAGTAGGAGGGCCTAGAGTCAGGAAGAGCAGATAGGTGATGCTTTGGGCCCTGAATGTGTGCATCAGTCAGGATGCGAGGACCATGACCAGGTGTGGCCAGAGAGTGTGCCTGTGGATGTAGAGAAGGCTGAGCTGATGAGGGGAGCCCAGCCAGTCCAGGGGGCCAGCAGCCCCGTGACCAGTGCAAGGCAAGCTAGCTTCTGGCCACATCCCAGTACCCACCATACCTGGCCATGGCAGGGAGAGCTCAGGGTGACGCCCAGGCCCAGGTTCAGGGAGAAAGAGGGCTGGCTGTCCAAGTGTACCCACTTGGGCTGTTTATGCCGCTTAGAGGCTAGGTTGATGGACCAAGAAAGATCCAGGCCCAGTGTAAAGAGAGTCCAATAGACACGGCTGGCACCCAGCAAGAAGGCCAGTGAGGACAACCCGTAGGAGCTTAGCTTCCACTCTATGGGCACCCAGGGGGCATCAGCCAGCCCAGGACAGCACCAGTTACTAGGCCAGTCAAGTCCTGGTGAGGGAAATATGCTAAGAGGAAGACCCAGGACAAGCCGATGGCCAAAAAGGAAGGTCAATAAGCCAAGCTAGGTATCACCCTCACCCAGTGACTGTGGATCCAAGTGGCCAGCTGAGAAGAGACAGCCATCGTTATGGGCCGGAGGGCTGTTCCCACAGGAACAGTGTGGGAAGGGCTGCCTGGACCAGTTTCATAAGAAGAGGGGAACAGGTGAATAGCTGTAATGCCCAGACTCATGGACCCACCAAAAGGGCCTGTCTCCAAAAAGAAACCACTTGAAGAGGAGGTTGAGTCACTCGGTGAAGAGGCTGATCCATCCCACCATGATGCCCACCTGGAGAGAGGAATAGTAGGCCATGGGATGGAGAACAGAAAGAGGCTCTTGGAGTGGCCCAGAAAGGTGATCCAGAGCCACATGTTCTCCAACCAGGACAGCTGGTTTGCAGCACGTCAACTATCATGATCCCTGTGCCTGGCATGGGCACCACGGCCACCAAAGAGCTGGCCTGGCCAGGGTTTGGTCTGAGGTGGTGCATCCCTCCTTTGCTGCTGTGAAGATGGAGATGCAATATCCAGGGCAAGATTCCTTCCAGACCAGACCTTTCTCCTCCGGTGCTGCTACCCTCCAAAGACATTTCGAGGTCTCTTGGACAGAAAGCTAGGGGCTACTCCTATTCTGGGGAGCCAGGCATACCTGGCAGGTGCTGAAGTGGGACCCTAAGTTTGCACACACAACTGGTTAATTGGTCCATGCCTTCCTCCCCCCAGCTCAAGACTCTCATGCTTGAGTTCATTCACTATTGATTTAAAGTCTTGAGAGTTCTTATATATAGCACAGAATAGTCACACTTCCTCCCAGTTCTCAGCTTGCTTGCTTTGCCCCTCTCCTTTCCATAGTTTGCTTCTAATTACATTTCTCTAGTAAAATACTTAACCATTTCTTCCTTAATCATGGATTCTAAGGTGCAATAAAAATCCAAAGGGAAATATATATGTTGTTATACAGAAAGATTTTTTTCCCCCCAGAGCATTTTCAGTGATTTCTGCAGGAATGAATGAGTAAAGGTTTCAAGGATGAATAGTGGCAGAAAAGCAACTTACTATTGTATACAAGTCTCTGCAGCCCCTGGGTACCAGTACTTCTGTATCTCCTTTTGTTGAGTTCTCTATTTTTTTATGAATATGCATATTGGGGAAAAAACTTCCATCTGCTCCCTTTTAGCTGATTCTATCACTTTTTTGAGCTGTGCATCATTATGAAGCTTCAGAGAAAAATGATCATTTACATTACATATGGATGTAAAGTAGAGAAGGAGTTGATGAATTGCAAACAAGTATAATCTATATGGACAAATTGTGCCGGAAGTGATTTCACCCCATTTTACTCTGCAAATGGAATAATTCTTGCCCAATCATTTGGCCAAGTGCCCACGAACTTGGAGAAGAAAACCATCCTGATGGCCTGTGCAGCAGGATTTCACCTCTCCCCATGAAGAAACAGGGATTTCCCTGGTGGCTCAGACAGTAAGGAATCCGCCTGCAATGCAGGAGACCCAGGTTTGATCCCTGGGTTGGGAAGATGCCCTTGAGAAGGAAATGGCAACCCACTCCAGTACTCTCGCCTGGAGAATAGCCATGGATAGAGGAGCATGGCGGGCTACAGTTCATGGGGTCGTGAAGTCAGACATGACTGAGCACCTAGCACTATATGAAGAAACAGTGCTTTGCTCTAGGGCTCACCAGAGACTCCAGAGGTCAAAAGAAATCTCTGAACATTCTAATGTTATGCTTTATAGGTTCTCCTGTCATGGTTTCTTAATTTATAGTATCATGTGGACACATTGCTATACTGTGTATGTGAGAAATTTGCATGATGGAGTAAGAAATGTGAAGTAATGAAAATATTTTTCTGGTAGCCTCTCCCTCTGCACTTTGTTTCCCAGGGTATATCATTTGCCTAAATGTCCAGGGAGTGCTAGTGGTAAAGAGCCTGCCTGCCAATGTAGGAGACATAAGAACTGTGGATTCCATCCCTGGGTTGGGAAGATTCCCTGGAGGAGGGTATGGCAACTCACTCCAGCATCCTTGCCTGGAGAAATCCCATGGACAGAGGAGTCTGGCAGGCTACAGTCCATGGGGTCACAAAGAGTCAGACACAACTGAAGCAACTTAGCACACATGCAAGCACCATAAAAATTTAAAAATGTATGCCTTACTTTCAGCATATCTTTCTACAAGGGCTTTTCTGTTGGCTATATCACACTCAGCGGTGACCCTATACTGTATACACCGAGGCCTGAGGTGCAGCCATAATCCCAAATCTTTTATTTATTTAATATAGGCATTCATTTCTATATTTAGTCATTTATCCTTAAGTGATTATTCCTATCATGTGCCAAGAGTGAAGAATCAGAGCTAAATGCAATGAAACCTCTTCCTAAACTAACAGGAGTAAACAAAGACGTATTCTGTCATGACAGAATGGTCTTTGGCTGTGAAGGTCTGTTAAATCAGCTGACTCTCTCCTTGATGCTGGAGAACACAGTTGTCTTAGCCCTCAGGCACTTGTGTCTGAAGAATTTCAGATCACTACAGGACCAGGCCAGTGTTACAGTAGCATGTACACTGCTTTGATTTTATGTTCAGGCATCAGTTTTTACGCACATACTGCATGCCTTGTGCTGAGTGTTTTGAACAGATTATCTCACTTAATCGACAAAATGCTATGGAATATTAGTACAACAATTATGTATATTTTGCAATGGGAAGAAAATGAAGCTCAGAGGATAAGTGACCTGCCCAAAGTCACACAGTCCTCAAACCAGGATCTTCAGCTGATGTGTTGAGGTCAACACAGGGTGTGATGAGATGAATTCAGTGTTAAGATAGGAGGTAGCATAAAGTGAAGGTTACTTCTATCTTACTTCCATAGCCACAAAACCTGGTCAAATTTAGAAACTGCTGTTCTTTTGCCTATATTTAGTCCCTATTCATTTTTGCTTTCAACCTTTACATAATTTTAGCATGACTTCCCACTTTATGAAGGAGTACTTGAAGTCTGCCTGCTGATTAGTTATACAATTTTATCGGCGGTGGCGGGGTGGGTGGGGATGGAAGTGCATGTGTGGGGTGATGGAGTATCTAAAATTTCATCATATTATTTTCTCAGAACTTATGCTTGTAACGGAAGTTTCTCAACATGAAATGTCATCAGTTTGGCCTCACTCAGGAAGTTGCAAGGCACTTGACTAACCTCAGTGAGTTGGACGTTATCTAAAACCTGAAAATCTTTAGCTGCCTGGCATTTTAGAACTTTCAAAAGTTATCTTATTTTTTAATGAATTATTTTCTTAGTTTAGTTGATGAAAAATTATGACAAAATACTTCAAGGTGAAGGTATATTCCTGTTTATGTAAGCAATAGAATGTTTGTGTGTGTGTGTGTGTGTGCGCGTGTGAGTGTGTGTGTTGGAGGTAGAGTGGGGGGAACCAGGATTTAAATCATCGAATTTTTGCTTTTTTCAAAATAGTATTGAAAAATTTTATCCATTTATCTGAAATAAAATTTCTCTGACCATGCATTCTGTCAAAACAGACTTGAGTCTGAAAACACAGGCTCTCCCTGGGACCGGAATAATCATTGAATTCCAGAACATGAAAAAGTTTTACAGCCTTTCTATACTGAGAGATTCAGCTGGTTCCAGTGGAGAGGCTATAGTGAGATGGTGGTGTGTTTAGTCATGTCCCACTCTTTTGCAACCCCATGGACTGTAGCCCGCCTGGCTCCTCTGTCTATGGAATTTTCCAGCCAAGATACTCAAATAGATTGCCATTTCCTCCTCCAAGGGATCTTCCCTATCCAGGGAATGAACCCATGTCTCTTGCATCTCCTGCAATGGCAGGCAGATTCTTTACCACTGTGCCACCTGGGAAGCTCATAGATTGAATAGATTGATTTAAATATAGATATGGAATGTGTATGGGAATAATAATTATATTTAATGCACTCCAGCAAACAACTCCTAAATGCCCACGCTGTACCTGGTTTTATACCAGGAATGAAAAAGACTAAATAAAATAATCTCTGTCACAAGAAGATCACTGTGTCATGGAAGGGCAAATGTCATAATAAATAAAGTATAATATGAAAAGTGTTTTAACCAACAGAGATACAAATTGCTATGGAAATGCAAAGAGGAGAACACCAAAGGGAATCATGGAAGGCTTCACAGAACAAGTGATTTTGGTGGTGAGTCTCAAGACAGAAAACAGAGGGAGGCTTCTGCATATAGAAACTAGCAGGAGCCACTCCAGGAAAATAGATAATGTAAGAAAAGTAAAAAAGGGAATAGTGAATTCAAGACACTGCAAGTGTATTGCTTTGGCTGGAGAGTGTAGAGTGAGAGATGGGAGAGGAAAGATATGACTCTTAGGGTAGGTTAAATATTGTTGGGGAGGATTTTATGTATCCCAGAAGGTTTAAATACTATACTAGAGACAATGAAAAGCCATCAAATGTTTTTAAGCTGAAAGTATGTGATTTAATTTTTGTGTTAAATCACATACTGAATTGTGCCTCCCCCATCCCCTCAAATTTATATGTTGAAGCTCTAAACCCCATCATATCATATTTGAAGATGGGGTCTTTGGGAGATAGGTTTAGATTAGGTCATGAGGGTGAGGACATCATGATGGGATAATGAGAGCCTGCTGTCTCCCTCTGCCTTGTGAGAATACAACAAGATAGTTATCTATCTGCAATCCAGGAAGAGATATCTCAGCAGAACTCAACATGCTGGCAACTTGATCTTGGATTTCTAGCTTCCCAAACTGTGAGAAATGTTTCTATTGTTTAAGTCACCCAGTCTGTGGTTTTGTTAGGGCAGTCTGACCTGGTACATACAATTATTCTGGAAGCTGGCAAAAACAGATGTGGACTTCAGGAAAGAGACTGAGGTAAGGTAATTGATTTGGGAATCATATATATATATATATGTTTTATAAGTGTATATACTGACTATAAAACCTTATCTGGTAGAAATTTTTTTGTCTGAAGTTCTAAGGTGAAATATACTTTAACAACAGTCTGGAGATTACCAAATGCATACAGTTTTTTATTATTAAAATTAGGGTATTTCAAAATTAAAAATATTTACACTTAAAAATGAAAAATCTGTACAATTATTAAAATTAGTTTTACTAAGTCAGGATTGACAATATGTTTTTATCTATACTTCCATACAGAAAACAGTGACGAAATCAGCAAAAAATAATTACTAAAACTCCACTGTGGATTAGGATAAAATGTCTCCAATACTAACTCACACTTTCCCAGTAATTATAAAAATGAGTATAAATGCTGCTTGGACAATTAAACAGACACACTCTGTTACTATTTACTCAACAACATACACAAATTCAAAACAGGCATGTATAAAAAAAAGGGGGAGTCTTTTTGCAGAATCACTTTTGCACTTATAAAATAAAGCTAAATAAACATACTCCAAACCTACATTATCCTTCTGATACAGAGAAGTGAAATATTAACATTTTAGCATTTAAAGAAATAAATATACATATTATTTACAACAACTGGGAATATAAGAGATATGGATTTTTATTTACAATCATTCCCATTAAAACATTTTAACTTCAGGTAGTATCTGCAAATACTTCTCTTCCTCTCCTATTTGGTTTTTTAGCTCAGGAAGAGTTAAAATAGAACACATCTGTAGATACAGAGTTGATAATGTATATTCAGTCACTTGGCTCTCTGATAGTAATCTTCTGTACCATGTCAGACAGGTTTTCAGACTCCAGGTCTTCTTTACCATTATCTGAATTTTCTGATGAGATGTAACAACCAGAGTCCCTTGGGCAGTCATCTAACTGTGACTTATTTAAGATGTCTGGGCTTAAGGATAGGGGCATGGATTCACTTTCTGGCTCTTGAATAGCTGTAAATGGAAAAGAGAGAACTGGTTAGGCAAAGTCAAGAAAAGTTTTGTTCACGTATTCACTCATCTTCAAGTTATTTTAACTATTTCAACTTCATTACAGTGGAAACTTCTGTAAGTAAATGATGTACTTGTTCATCATAAATGAGATATTTGCTCTCAAATATTCAAGCCACTATTTCCTTAGAAGATAAATTTTGCCCTTTGTTGCTCACTTGGAGTTTCATGGAATTCATGTGAACTGCTTACAGAAGTGAAGATCAATATGGACTCTTCTTTTACATTGATGAAAAGTTGCCAAAGAAAGCAGATTGTAGCCACAGTGTGACTGATGCCTTGTCCAAATACTCCTTAAAGTAACATTAGAAGAAGTCATTTGTAGTTTAAATGTACAATCCTAGTCAATAGTCAGTTTTGTGAGCAATTCGAGAATCATGATAATGTTGATTAATGAATAAAAGATCAATGTGAGCAACAACATACAATAGAATTCCAATAACTTGGAATTTAACTAATAGTTTCCATGTTTGGAAAGCATAGAATTTTCCTATGTTTGAATTCATCAGAAAAGTAGACATAAAATCAGACATTGCTTTTATCTTTTGGCTGTGCCCCATGGCTTATGGGGTCTTAGTTCCCCAACCAGGGATTGAACCCAGGGCGTAGCAGTGAAAAGGACTGAGTCCTAACCACTGGACTGCCAGGGAATTTGGGGGGTTGCTTTTAGATAGTATAACATTGTATCTATTGAATCCACCTTTTGTTGTTTGCTACATCTTTGTTTACATTTCTGAATAACAATTATATACATTCAGGTTGGTAATTCTATGTCATCAAACCAGTATTCTTAAAAAACAGGCATTGCCATTTTAGGTAAAAAATAATATTAGAGGTGTAATGAAAGATATTTCTAAAGAACCTAAGGAGCTCTATAGTTTTACTCTTCTCAAGAATTTTTATCATCAGTGTTCTCTTTGTCAATGTGAAGTTTCTTTCTTTCTTGAGGAGAGGACATGGCTCTTAAGCTGCTGTCTCTCAGCTATATGAGCACGGCTTGCTATTTCCCCTTCTGAACCCGGGACTGCTCTACTTTGGACATTGGAATAGCCCTACATTGGAAGAACATACATTTCAGGGTGGTTTAAGATCGCTGCCTTCAGAGGTTATGCACTTCATCTCATTCCAGTGAGAAGAAAGTAGATCCAAACTTTGGAAGAAGGAAATTGTGTACTGGTGTAATTTTCCTCAATAGATTCAAGTAATTTATCTTTTGGAAATCCACACTTTATCTTGTCTACACGTCTCCTGCTTTTAAATGCATTTTATAGGCTTCTGATAAATTGTCAACATTAGTTTATGGTCCATTCAATATCTAATTGTTATCAACCTCTATTACAAGAGAGAATTGAGCCTAGCATCCTTGTATCTAATGAATTAAGTTTTTCTCAGTGTATCTACAATGGTATTAGTTATGCCTCTTTCATGGAAGAACTGAGCAGAGTCACTTAAATTATTTCCATATTTTTTGCTTTTATATGGGAAACATAAGTTGAGAAAAGTTGGAAAAAATGATAAAAATAACTTCTTAGTCTACTCATTTTCAAAATGAGTCATAACAGTTCTTTTAACCTTTTTTTCAAAGTTTTTATTCACCACAATGAAACCACATTTATGCTAGTCTTCTGAATCTTCTCCACATTTGCCACAACTTTAACTGTGGGCTCAAGTATCAGAAATTGAAGTCTAGTGAAGTTATAATTAGTTCTTGGTATAAGGAGCTTCAACTTAATGTGAACCTTTTGTGATTATTGTTTTGAAATGTTGGCTATTGTGAAGCATTTTGTCTTTATTAGTTGTAAGCCTTTTAGCTTTAGGGGAATCTACTTAATCTTGACTAGTCTTGATGAGTATCAGTCATCCACTTGTGGTTCCAAGCCCCTCTTTTGTGAAAAGGCAGCACTGAAATGGGACCTCAGTCTTTAAGGAATAACCTTCTCCTCTTCCTTTGTTTTTCTGTCTTATTGCCACTGAAATGAAAGAGATGGCTCTGTGTTCCGTTATCCAAGTGTTTCTGGAAAAGACCAGAGGAATTAGCCTTTTTGCAGTGCTTCCTGCCACATCAGCAGTGATCACCGTATTCAGAGTGTGATCCCCTTTGTCAGAATGGCGGCGGGGATAAGACCATATTTCCCCAGATATATCTTGGCTTATTACCTCAACACAAAATTGAAAGAACTGAGATCCCTTCCTCAGACTGCCATCCTAAAAGCGACTTAGCATAATTACTACTTCCAACACTGTATTCTGTTTAGGTTGATTACTGATTGTGGGACTCTTCAAGATATAAAACTTAGGCTTAAAGAACTCTGAATTCTAAAATTAGCTCTTTTCCTTTCCAAAAAATAAGTACTTAGGTTGTTATTTCATCCTCTGGAAGTTCTATATGTTCACCTCAAAGGGTAACAAAGTAAAGAAACAATAAATTTAACTTTAAACAGAGAATATGCCATTTTTAATATTAGTAATAAAATGTATCTGTTTTTATTTCCACCTGAGAAATGCTGTATCACATTCTCCATATTCTAGGAATGGTTCATTTTAAATACAGGTTATTTATTGTAGAAACCTTTTATCTGCAATTTTTATGGAAAAAGGAAATAGTTTCTCACTATGAAAGTTATGCAGCACAGTAATTTACAGAACAGTAGTAATTTGCTAAATGATTTCCTAGTGAAATGAAAACATGACTATGCCTCCTCAAAAGCTTCCCACCAGGCTTGCAATAATGTCAGGCAGGTGATCAGCTGGAACCCCTCAACTGTAACTATAAAAAGAAAAGGCAGGTCATTAAGTTATATAATGGAAAGGAAAGCTATCTAGCATTCAGTTTTCGTATTTGGTGGGTCAAGATTTTCCTCTTTTTTTTTTTTTTGTTGTCGTTGTTTATTTATTTATTTATTTATTTATTTTCATCTTGACACTAATGACTTAAGGATTGGCATAATCTAGGTCTTATGCTATGGGTAGTTTTTCCAGCAGAGGAAATGAATTCACGCTAGTACATTCACATGTTCTTTCTAAGTCGTTTAGTCTCTTCATGTGGTCATGAAGCAGAGTAAAGCTAACTGACCTACCTAGAAATTGAAACTATATCCTTCATCAGTTTTGTCCCATGGTCCAATCATCTGAGCTAACCAGGTAAGTAACACATTGGAATAAGAATCAGTTTGACTATAAAATTACAGACTTTCCTTAGGATATCCAAGTGCATCTTTTTATACAAAAACATTTCTGATAATACATGAAGTTAAAGAATTAGCATATATAACTTTTCTATTTTTAAAATTATGTAAAAACATATGGGCATCATATAGGTCACACATGAAAGTGTTAGAATTTTAGAGTTCTATATTTCTGAGATTGTTTACAATGTTTTGTATTTTATTTTAATAAAGAACAAAACATTAAAATGGTACCATTTTTTAATAAAGCCCCTGAATGGTTTGCAAATATCCCCAAAGCTGTACATTTGAAAATCTGAGTATACTGAAGAATTAGTAATCTGAAAAAGGGTATATCTTATTGCTACCAGCTGACATCAGGCATAAAGGAGTACAGAAAGCAGCTCCAAACAGTTCTGCACTCTATGTAGTGAAAATAAAATGATCATTTTAAGAAAAAATTATTTAGAAGATATTTTTTCATAAAGAACTAATTTGAATAATAAAATATTTCATTTCTTACCAAAATTTTTATGGCATTGTATAAAGCCCATGGTTCAACATAAGTCTGATCAATGGAGATAAAAAGTGACGTGGCGATTAGAATATAAGACAGCTAATATAATTATTCATAAAATAATTATATTGAGTTGTGACATTTAATTAAGTACAGGCAATCTCAATTATACTAAAACTGAAGAAAGCTTTAAGGAAATCAAACTAGGTCTTAATTCTGGGAAAAAGTTATCATGCCTGAAGAGAAAAATCTGTCCTATAGTCACATATTAGAAAGTTGAAGATTTAATAAAAAACGTAAACTACTAGTTTTTGCTTGACTTTCCCAGTTTTCTTTACTCAAATATTCCAGATTTTGTCTTTATTATCTTGTTTGCCTTAAGTATGAAGCTTCTGTCCTTTATACCATGTACTATCAAGTAATGCAATCCAGAGGGCATAGGAAAATAGCTGATCAATGAAAGTGCTTAATAAACAATGTATTTAATAAAAAGAATGCAATATTTAGGTTAATTAAAGGAAATACGAACTAAAGAAAATCGAGTAAGAAATTTTTTTGAAATTCAAATAAAGACACCTCTTGGGTCTTTGTATTATCCTCCTCTTTTTTCTCTAGTCCGGTACCATCTTCAGCGAGGAGAAACAAGGCTTATGCACCTTTGTCGTTTAGTCGCTAAGTTGCGTCGGACACGTTTGTGACACCATGGTCCCTAGCCCACAAAACTCCTCTGTCCCTGGGATTTCCCAGGCAAGAATACTGGAGTGGGTAGCCATTCCCTTCTCCAGGGGATCTTCCCGACCCAGGGATTAAACCCAGGTCTCCTATACTGCAGGCAGATTCTTTACCGTCTGAGCCACAAGGGAAGCATTTTAAGATGGCTCAAAATCTCAGCCTCCTTTGTAGCTCCATATCAGTTCCTCAAACCTAGACTCAAGCGTTCTCCAGATCACTGTGGCTATATTTATTTGGCCAGAGATAGCATTGTCCACGGAGGGAAACATTCGCTAGACAATATGGCATAACCTACTTGTTTCTGATTTCATCTTAAGCATGTCCTTAAATTACCTGAACATTTTAATTTTCTATTTAGTGAATATTTGGTATTTATTTTATTTGAATACTAGTCCACCTTTTGAAAAAAACAACAAGAACAAACTGAATACAAGAATCTCTTCATGGGAAACCAACCAGTTACTGTTTTCCTGAGGCCATGAGAAACTATGGAGTTGAAATGACTCTCCCTCTGTTTGCTAACCCCTCTTTGCATTCAAGCATCATGTCTCCTCTCTAATGAGCTGTGTTCTGGGGAGTGCATCTTTTCACTTACACTCACAACAGCTGCTCACTGCGCTGTCTCCTTCAGAGGCACAGAGTCATACTCTCTTGAGATCTAATTGCTCCACACCAATGGGGACCTCACATCAGGCTACCACTTCCTCAAGCACACATTCCCATGAAAGGCCTTGGTCCCAGAAGTATTTACCCTTGGTTGAATTGTTGTCCTAGTAGACTATTTTGATGATGACCAAATAATATAAAAAACTATTATCATACTGCTTCACTGGGGGCCTTGGGAAATCAATATCACATTTCTTAACAGTTAATTTAATCCTGTGTACTTGACATGGTGAAATGATAACTTAATTTCATTATTTTAAAATTTATTATATTTGGCAAAACGGGATTATGTTACATATTACTAATCTACAATTTGCTTTTACCATTTACTATGTTTCGGGCATCATTTCATGTCAGCCTGTATTTCATTCTCCTGATATCTTTATCCTGCTTTATTGTTTGCCTATATCTTAATTTGTTTATAACAAATTAATTGCTAATAGAAGTTCACATTAGTTTTAGTTTTGAACTAAAACTCCTAGTAGTTTAACTAGTATTTTTATGCATTGTAGAACTTAATCAAATTCCTAAAACTTGGAATTTCTGGATTCAAAAGTATACCTATTTTAAACTTTGATAGTTTTTTATATTTCTAGAAATCTCCTCACACACTTTCACATGTACCTGCACATATGGCTAATGTATGCATGAAATGAATCTTAACAACACTTTCCAACAGCCAGCTGCCTGTTGCAAAAACTTTTATGTGTAAAGTGGGATTGCAGGGGACTTTAAACTTTATAACCTGAAAAAAAAAGTTTTGCTTACTATTTGCAGTTCTCTTCATCCTCTCATTCAACATGTATGCATTCCACAAGCATTTGTCAACTATGGATTCAGTGCCAAGTGTGGCGCTAGGGGCTTTGGGAAGGCGCACGGTGATAGAGGACAGTGTCTTGTTTGACCAGGGTAATCACTACAAAGCCGTGCCTAGTGCACAATCACAGTGCAATGTGAAGACAAGTACAGGAATGCCCCACATGTGCAGACGCTACCAGTTCTCTAAATGACTGAGGTGAAAATTCTATGAACTGTTTTCTCTGGAGATGGTTCTCTGAAGCATAATGTTTTTATTTCATTTTTTTGTTCTTTATATTATATGGAATAGGGCATCTGTCATAATTTAAACTTTAGGGGATAAAACTAAAAAAAAATTTGAAGAAACATTATATGAAGCAAAATGGCTATGACTAGAAATAGATATTAAATGCGTATTTATAAATACATAAAAGTAAAATGCCCACGTGCCTCCTCTGCTCTGCGGAGATAGTCAGCATATATTTTCTTCAAAGCTGCATGCTTCTTGACTCTCAATCCAAATCATATGGCAAGTGGGTTGGAAACAACAGGCACGCATGTCAGGGGCTAAGGCGCCAGGCGACCCTGGCACGCTGTCAGGCCAACTGCTGGACTGCTGCTTGGCATCGCTACAAACCTCCCCTGCTGGCAGCTCATGTTCCAGGCTCCTGGCTGGGCTTTGCCATTTGCCCTGCATCGTTGTGGGCAGGTAGGCAGGCAGGAAGGCACAAGTGGGGATAGTTGAGCAATGTGGGGCTGCTGTGACCACAGCTGGTGCCAAGAGCCTGGCACACAACCCACCCTTCCCCCTTCCTCCTCACGAGCACTGCAAACAAAAGGTGTGGGTAATAACTCCAATACGTTATATACAGGTTCCAATAGAGTTTGCTTATTCTGTTACTAGGTTGCTTTTTGTTTTCAATTTAAATTTTAATTATCCTTGGGCTATAGGGAGAACAAGATATTTCCATCACCCATTTTCCCCAAGGAGGATTGTACACATTCTCACAGGCACACTTTTAAGACACATCAAAGTGCATCTCAGAGTAGGAAAAGAGAAATGAGTTCAGAATAAAAAGGAAATATTTACTATAAATAGCAGCTAACTATCTTATTATTTTAAAGAGGCATTTCTCAGCAAGGCAAAGGGGTCTTGAAGGTTGTGTTTATGGAAAAACACACACACACATATTCTCTATTCTCTTTTTTCCTTGCTGGGAATATTTATTCAAAGTAAACAAACCATTTTAAAATTCAGATGATAAATAGAGAAATTCTAAAGTGCAGAAAATAAACAGATTCCACTCATTTGCTCCTTCAAGAGCCAAGTAGTTTACCCTAATTTTTTTTTCTCCTTCTAACCTCATCTAGATTCCCAGCTGAAGGAGCCCGTAGTCTGATTCTGCTCAGTTCTAATGTGTCGTGAGAAGAAATTCAGAATATCTCTGTGCTAGTCTTGCTTGGAATTGTAGAACCCAAAGTTGCTCTTCTCCTCTAGAGGTCATACATACATCATACATACATACATACATACATACACACATCAGTCCTAACACCACTCGCCAGCCCTATTGTCAGTTTGTTGGAGAAGTGTCTTTACCTCCTGTTAAGCAATGACCTAAAAAAGTTTAATCTGGTTAACAATTTCAAGGTCAAAGTGGGTACAATGCTGTCTCTTTTGGCCTAAGAGAAAAGGGAAACTGCTTGTTCTAAGTCTAGATTTCTGTTTGTTCCTGTCCCATTCCCCAGGCTTTGGTCCCCCTAAATGTATTAAAGCCTCACATTGGAGTTTGTGGTCTTTTCTACATTATCTCAGAGCTTTAATTCCTGTGATCAGAACTGGTGCCCTCTCTGCTCAATTTTTATACTGAATGATAAGCAAAGCAAAACTTTCCAACCCAAATAGCAATGAAACGCTAAACTAGGAATTTATTGACGTTCCCTAAACTGACATTCAATGATCAAAATAAAATGCATACATAAAATCCTAGTCAATTTGCATACCCCGTTCTTCCACATAACAAAAAAAAGCTATTTTAAACCTATGACTGTGACATGCATTTGTTTTTAATAATGTCTCATTTTTAAACAACCATATATTCAAGGTCTTTATCATTCAAGGTACATGAAGGTTGTGCATTTAATCTTTAGCATGGTTGTAGAAGATATGATTCACAGAGTAGAGAATAGATAAAAATAAACATGCAGTAGCATGGTGCCGAATCATCAGAACTCACCATCTTATCAACAAATAGAAGTCATTCTTCTTTATTTCTTGAGCAAAGCAGTTTCATATAAGATAAATAGCTTTCAGTCAGAATAGCCTAACATGCAATATGCATCTTTTTGACATGTATATTCTAATACTACTTTAGACTATAAGATTAAAAGAGGAAAAGTCTCAGGGTTGTGTGTTTAGAACAAACACTGGTTGAATCTGCATTTTTTTCCATTTTTCATCTCCTAGAATTTGGCTCTGTATGGGTATGTTTGTACATTACTGGATTTTATTAAACGGTCAACCTCTAGTGACCTTCAAGTACTGTTTTCTAAAGAGAAATAATTCAGGGAATTTTTATGCTTTTTATATCAAACATTGAAAGTCACATCATTGTTTGGAGAGATTGTCTTTTGTTTTCAGAGACCAGGGCATAGTTGAATGTGTTTCTGATGGGTTTAGGAGACTGGGTTCTAGATATGTGACCTTGAGAAGGCTACTCTAGTTCTAGTTTCCTCATCTTGTAAAGGAAGAATTTGAGTCAGATGGTTTTTAAAATTATACCTAGCTCTAAGATGACATCATCTGTAAATTATTGTTCTTTTGTTAACAGAGAAAGTAGATGGGTGATGTGGAAGGCAGAATAAAGAAATTAAGTGGATACCTTAAGTGGCCCAGGCCTTTGGACTGGACTGATCGTCCCTCTGTGGGTCTCCGCTGAGCACACTTTCATGACTTAAAGTCCTGTTTACCAAGCCCCTCTGGCCCATTCCATTCACAAATCCTGCCTCAATGTAGCTATACAAGCCTCTGAACCTTTAAGGGTGTCATGCTGTTACAAAACTTCCTTTCTCACTTAAATATTAACTGGATTAACTTCTACTTTCTGAGATGGGCAACTGAACTGAAGTTCTTGGGGAAGTTGACAAAACAGCAGAAAGCTTGCATTTTCAAATAGGCATTGTTCTATTCATATTTACTGGTTTGTATGTGTGGAAGAAAGAACTTGTTTTTTTTTTAATTATTATTTTTTTAAGACCTTGATTTTTGGTAGTAGACTGCCTTTAATTAAAACTCCAACTCTTTACTAATCTAGCTGTTTGGCCTCTTTGAAATTCATCTCTGAAATATTTTCTCATCTATAAAATGGGCAAAATAGCTACATGGATGTTATTGTAGAAGAAAAGCAATTATTTACAAGTGTTCAAGAAATACTGTTTTTTCTCCCTCTATTTCAGTATCAGCTTATTTGGGAGAGTACTGATAATCATACTAAAAATCATCACTTTCAAGACAGAATCCATTTCTTAGTATAATATTGCATAGTTTTGAAATGTTTTGAAATGACGAGATGTGAAAGGAACTGCCTCATTTACTTGGAAGATATTCCTAGACCAGTTTACACTGATCAGTTTTGTGTTGGCTTGTAAATAGGTTACTTTCTTAAGTCTGACCTTTGTTTGCCTCTGGGACCTGATTCCTTTCTCTTCTGCATCTTCTAGCTGCCACAACTTCAAAGAAGGCATACAAACTCCTAAGCCTAAAGGATGAAATCAGCTCTGTGGGTGTCAAATGAGTGGTGCATGTGAAAACTCCTTGAAAAGGATGAGGACTTTGGCGAGCGCTCAAGACAGCAAGTAAGGATTCAGTAAGGTATGGTTTCTATAAAGTAAATTAATTCTTACTAGACAAAAGGCCCACATATAATAAATATGTGTGGTTCAGCACTGCCATTTCGTGAGACATGTGAGGGAGAATATAGGAAAGCTCACGAGGGGACCCTCAGGAGGCCTGGGTCCTATGTAGAACTTTTCACCTGACTCTCAATCTGGGCTATTACTTGCAATATAGGAAAGTCTAACAACATCACAAGCACTGGTCCTAGCTTCCTTATTCACCAGGCGCATAAGCTTGGACAAGGTTCTTATCTTATTTCTCATTATAAAAATAGGGATGATACCAACTCAGAGAGTTGTGGACAGCTTTAAAGAAGATGGTAAGTGTAAAGACCCTCATTCAAAGTTTTAGAGAACATGTTAAAAAAATAATTAATGGTTATTATTAATATTACTTTGGAAAGAGAAGGTTGGATTAGGGGATATAAGTTCTTTTTCATCTTTAGAATTAGATACCGTCCCCCGTTTTTTTTCTAATGAAATACTCCTGACAGAGTTTGGCACTCCCTGAACTCAGGGTTTAGGGAGCCCAGTCAGATTTGGTAAGAATAATGGTCAGATCGGGCAGTTGTGACAACAAAGGCTAGCTTATCTTTATAAACCCAGTTGGTGTGGCCAATATTCAAGTGAATCTGCATGTGTTACTCCATCTTTAGTTTATACTTACAAATACAGAGAACCACCTCAGATAGTAAAAGTAAGTGTTGAATATTTTTGCAAGCTATTATAGCGTTTTGAAAGAATACTATAACACATACAAGATGGGGCTATATGGTAATGAAATGAATTTTCTTGTGTGGTGCAAAGCCTCATTAGCTCAGAGCCATGCTCTGCGCGGTTCTACAAAAGTTGCGTATGACAGTTCTTGCTAATGGCTCATGCTTCAGCTAAATATTTGTCTCTGACTTCCCCCAGTCTTAGGGAATGCAGACATCCTCTTGTATGTAAATTAGTAGCTCTGCAGAATCTAAATGAAGTACCCAGTAAAGCCCTTTCATTTTCTGGATCCAGTAAGCAGCAAAAAAAAAAAAAGTCCTCTATTTATAGATCTGTCCATTTGACTATTTATAGATTTGTTGTTTCCAAATGTATAAGAAACTACTTTTTTTTATTGGAAAAAATGCTTTATATGATTCTCAGTAAATAAAACTGGGAATTTGTTTTTAATGATTTTACTATTTACATTAACCTTTGATTCTCAGTGAGGGAGACGAGTAGCTACGCATACTTACTTTCTTCATCAAGGAGATTTTCAGCAGCTGATAGTAACCGCATTCTGTCTTCTGGGTCTTTAATGTTTAATTCAATGAGATGACTCTCTTTTATATCCTTTAAATCTTCTAGGGTCTCGTAACCATTGAGCAAAAGTGTTGAGGTATATTCCTGTATGGAAGAAAAAACTTTGTATAATATAAGCTACTCAGATGCAAACATTTTATTTTTAATTATTTTTAGATTTTTAAAAAGTATAGAAATGGAAACAATGCATTGGAACCAAAAGGTGCCAACAGAACTTTTGCTTAATTTTATTTTATTTGTACTAGTTTTCTACAGATGAACGCAGGACCTTTAAACAGCATGCTGTACATTTCTCACCTTCTGGAAGGACAAATGTAAAGAAGAAATGATCACCTTAAGCTATGCAATGCTAAATCAGGAATCAATTAAATAGCTGGATCACTCATCCCATCTGGCACATTTTCACTTCTCAAATAGCAAAATTGATAAAGCTAGTGTTTTTTAAAGTCTATCAATAAAATGCCTCTCATAGAGTATATTATAATAATATTTCTGGAACTATATCTCTTCCTGTTTGCTTGATTGCAAAATCATCTACCCTCATTAACTTCTTGAGGCAGATCAAAAAACGAGTTTGAAAGAGATACAATTTATATAAGTATACCTAACATTTTGGTTGAAAGATATTTTATAAACTTAGGGCATTCCAGACTTTCTATTTAATTAAAAGCTTTTATTAAGCATTAGAACACTGTGGTTGGTAAAAGTATTGTTTCCATTTCTTAGCATGTATATTTTGTCCATCATTTGCATTAATATATATTAGTTTAAAATTCATAGGCTTCTGATTTCAAAGTCTATATGTTATTTATGTAACCTCTGTTCTCTGTAACAGAATAAAAATGCAAAGTGAATTGAAATGCTTTTCAACTTCCTCAAATATTCCTCCCATTTTACTTGATCATAATTCCAATATCCTTATTTTAGTTACTAAAATTGAATAAGAGGATATAACAGTTTTAAGTAATCAGAAAGAACTTATTACTAGCCCTTTATTTATCTAGAAAAAGGAAAGAAGGAGTAGCAATTCTGTTTTAAAATAATGTATCCTAGAAGGATCACAGAATCAGAACAGGAAAAAAAAAAAAAATCCCAATCTGATGTAACTGAGAGTTCTTGAGTAAGTTTCACTTCCTCAGACCTTGGTTTTTTCATAGGTCACAGAACAAACAAGTAGCTGAAGTAGGATTCAAACATGTGCCTCCTCCAAGGAGTATACCATTTAGAGGGCACCAACAGTAATACTGAAATGTCTATGTAGTGAATCTACAGATTGGAATACAACTAGGTGATTCAGGAAAAACAATTAAGGAAAGATTAATGGTTATTTTCTTGATAGTGAATTTTGAAAGCTATTAAAATACTGCTGTGTTAGTTTTAGAAGTAGATTGCAAACCAGTAAATCTAGTGAGGCTAGGCATAGTGTAGATACCTGCCATTTAACAACATAGAGATACTTCATAAAAATTTCTCTAATATAACAAGAAAATAACTAGATTATAACTATAGACAACAGTTTCCCTAACACAATCATTATGGGGCTTTAATGATCACTGTTTTCTAACAAATTTCTTTAAAAACAAATTTGGCTACCTTCTATTGAGTTGCTTTTGATCTCTGCTCTATAGGAAATACAATTTTCTTGTCATTCTTCCTTTCAATTCTTTGAATTTTACCTTCACTCTTTATATCCTCTTTATCATTCTCATTACCATGTTTTCTCTGGGTCTTTTATTCCCCCAAGTGTATTTCACTTTCCACTGCAATTTCTTGTTCTAATCTCTAGGTGCTACATACATGTTTAATTGCTCAGTTGTGTTTGACTATTTGCAACCCTTTGGATTATAGCCTGCCAGGCTTCTCATTCCATGGGATTTTTCAGGCAAGGAGTGGGTGGCCATTCCTTCTACAGGGGATCTTCCCGACCCAGGGGTTGAACAGGAGTCTCCTGTGTCTTATAGTGTCTCCTGCATGGCAGGCAGATTATTTACAAGCTGAGCCATCGGGGAAGCCCAATCTCTACTGAGACTGCTAAACATCGTTAGAATTTAGTCCAAGTGATGTTATATCAAGACCAGTCCATGCATAAAGAAGTGGTTATGGGTAAGTAAGAGCTGTCCTTGGAAAACAGATTTTCCCTTGCTGTAAGTCGTATATTTTTTTTAGCAATACAAACACTGATCCATTCTTCTCAGTTATTCCATCTGTATGCCATCAAAATCAAACAGGCCATGGGTTTGCTAACCTGAAGGTGAATCCTCTCTAAAAACTCCTGCAGAGTCTCAGGCTTTTCCATTCCACTCCTTCTTTGTGTCTTCATCTTCTTGGGGGCTGCTTCTTCTTCTGATATGACATCCACATAAATGAATTTGAAGTTTCCCACCTTATTGTTCAACATTCCTGTCCACATCCCCATTGGCGTTTTGCAGATAATGTCTATGATATCTCCTTTCTAAAGACAAAGAAATATAAATTAGATTTCAGAGAACTCTGATGCTATGGCAATTGGTAAGAAAAAAAAAAAAAAAACTGGAATCATTGAAAATTAGAATGAGGACATTCCACTAAAGAGGTTTAGAGTTAGAAAAAAATCTGAGAGGAAATTTCTTTTAAAAGTTTAAGGAAGCTATTTGCTAGTAAAGTTGAAGAAAACGCCAACATTCTTGAAGAAAAACTCCTAAATGTATTGGATGATGTGTTTATGTTTTTGAAATCATATCAATTTATCAGCTTACATTTGTAGAGCATTCTGTAGTTTACAAAACATTTTGCATACAGTAAGCTATTTTATGTCCATAATACATCTCTTCAACCTATATGCTAGGTATAATTATTACTATTACTCTAAATATTATGGAAAGAGAAAGGCAAGGATTAATTTCTCAAGAATTCACAGCAAGTTAGTGGCAGCACCAGAACTCAAGCCTAAGTTGTTTGAATTAAAAAATGATGCTCTTTTTATTTATCCTGTCAAAACAATACACATATAGCCTCATCCCTGGAGGGGCTCCCAAGTTGGGAAGGGGAAGAGAGAGAAGTCTGTGGCTCTGTCTGTGCTTCTAGTTCATCAGAAAAACTCATATACTTTGTGAAATGAATCTACCTAAAGTATTGCATCCATCTAAAATAATGAAAATGTTCAGAACTTTGTACATATAAAATATGTAACAAAATTATATATATATTAAGGATAAATTATGCTATTTATTCTAGATTAATTAATACTTAATCAACTAGTAGTTATTTAATTAATACTTAGATTGAGCTTCACAGCAATAGTTTAAAATATGAATGAAATGCATTGGACTGACAGAATAATTGGTTTGTCTCTTTATTCACCTCTAAGACTAAGACTGCAGGAGTAATTGTTAAGAGTAAAAAACTTCACACGGGTATTTTTTTTGGTAAAGGAAGCTGATTTCTATGTAAATACAGTGTCTACATTTAAGAGTCATAATTACTCCTTTAAGACTTTTAGCTGTCTACCTTAGAGATTACATTATAGATTCTGACATTTTTGCCATTTTAGACATCTACCCTCAAACAAAGTGTTAAATCTGCTACTAAAAATATTTTTTTCTGTTGCTCTTGAATGTGCATTCTTCCATCTAATACACAAATTGTATTTGTAAAAGTAGAATCCAATGTGATTAAAAGATCTGGTCTTTCCAATTTATGGACAGTTTGACCTTCTGATCCTATGAGCTGCTCATCTAGTTTTTCCTGCCATTACTATAGGGAATCAAATCCTAGGCTAGATGACATCCGTTAAGCAGACCTAGAAAATCCCCAGAAGCTCTAGGGGGTTGTCTCAAGGTATGGTGGTCCTATGCTGCACCCTTTAAACTTGTAAAAATCCATTACAGGTAAGCCCACAGGCTACAGGGACCAATCCAACTTCATTTTGGATTAGACCCTGGGTGGGGACAATAGTGTTCAATACCCAGTGGTGTCTGTGGGATTCTTATTGTGTCCTACAAGAGCTCCACAAACGTCCCCTTGAGCAGCGCTAGGGGTAGTGTGCTGGCATGGTATTGTAGGGAAAGATGAAATCTATCCTGAATCAAAATGTTTTCAATGTATTCTCTTCTGCTGCCCTCCCTCCACGATGGTTACTCGGCTATAATCCTCCTTTCCCCAAGACTTCAACTCATTTCATAGAAACAAGTAAGGAGCTAACTGTGGAAAGTAATGTTTTCCTCATTCTCCAGCTGAGCTTATTCTGATTTGATATCTTAAAAGGGATAAAAAAAGGAACTGAGTGCCTTGAATGTTCAGTAATAATATTAACACTTCATAGCTTATAATATTTATAGTTAACATTGGTTCAGTATTGACAGTATAGAAAATTGATCATTTCTACCCTTTAGCTATAGCGACTTTGTGTTACTAAAATGAATAATCCAACATCTATGAAGTATTTTACCACTAAATCTTCTTCTATTTGTACTATTGTAACACCTCCTCCCCTTGAGTATAAACAAAAGTATGAACATGATGAATTTCAAACAAATTTCATGATGTTAGTATGTTATATGACAGGAGTGGCTATGCAGATGTAATTAATATCCCAAATTTATTCATTTTGGAATTAAAAATAAGTTATCTGGATATTCCTGACTTAATCAGGTAGGATCTCTTAAAATAAAGATATCTGAAGCATGGGTGAGTTTTCTGCTATAGCTCTTGTAGGAGTGAACTGCTGTATTAAAGAAAATCATGGCTGGCAACCTCAAGGGACTGAGAATGGCTCCCAGTTAATACCCAGTAGGAAAGCAGACAACTCAGTGCTACACCCAAAAGGAACTGAATTATGCCAACAGCCAGTGAGCATGAAAAAGGACCCTGAGTCTCAGATATGATCACAACTTCAGCTGACACCTTGATTTTAGCCCAGTGAGACCTTAAAATGACCACCCAATTGAGCCCACATGTAAGACCTACAGAACTGTGAAATAATAATACATTTCTGTTGTTTGAAGCCCTTACAGCAAAAGAAAATGAATGTAGAAGGCAACAGTGACGAAAAGGGAATTCAGGAGGAAATATCATTGAGAGAAAATTGTCAGGTTACTCGTGGCATTTGCAAGTACTGACTAAAGTATTAAAATTGCCTGACCAATTCTGGTTCCTAAGGCATTTGCTCTCCTGGGCTCTTGCCTGATATTTCCACTTTCTCTCTGTCTCCTTGGGTTCATTACTTTTACTCCAACAAGTATCAAGTACAACTAGGCACTTCTAGTAACATGTGAGGCTTTTGGTAGTCAGAAAAAAAGTAGACAGTTCCTTCTTCCTTAAAAGGCTATGATTCTAGGAGGTGGGACATAGAGGATCTTGCTTGATTTATGTCATCGAGTGTTCTGTAAAGCAATTATCCTCCAATAAAAAATAAATTAATTAAAAAAAAGGCTATGATTCTGCATTATATACAAAACACAACTTTTGTGAATAGCCTCAAAAGACTGATCACCCTACCTTACCTCTCGTGTGTTGTTTGAATTCCTGCCACAGTACAGTCCTCAGTTCTCCTATTGGGAAGATATGCTCACCCCTATTTCCCCATACTTGTACTTCCTGAAAGAGATCATACACCCATCCCTAGACAAACCATTCAGAATGCACACACCTTGATTTTGAGGGAATCAGTGTCATAGGGACTTGGTGTGAAATCGGTATGAACTCGGGCACGGCCACAGAACGGTCCAGAGTAGGGGCCGTCGTCATCGAGTCGAAAGCTGTCCCGGTTACTTGTACCATCTGAGCAGCTTGTTATTCCACCTGATGAAAGCAAAGCAGACATTAACAGTTCTTACTGAAGGTTCATAACATTCTGAACCATCACCTGGACATAACTCAGCAGAAACAATGCTGAGAAACAATTGGATGCCAGCCTCTTGCGGGGGTTCTAAGTGACTGATTGCAGATTCTTCCTCCCAGTCCTTCTCCATCAGAGACTTCTGTCCTCTGAGCCATTTCTGATCTTTAGTCAGTCAACATGATCCTTCTTTCCTCAACCACCAGTTCAAGAGCTCTCTTACTTCAGCCTCTGTGATCTGATCCAGTAGCACAGTGCTTTGAGCATTGGCTACTTGCTAAAGAGACATGAAGTATATAGCCTTAATGCCCTGTACAAGGCAGATAATGAATTCTGTACATGTAAACAAAGACAGAAACCTATAACAACAGTTTGAATTTTTGTGTGCTATTGATCAGGAATGGTCAAAGCATAAGCCACAAGTTTTCCTACAACTTACTATGATGTAGCAAAAATGGTGTTTCAGACTTCCTCCTGTGTACCAAAAGCCATTCTGAGACAACACCTCTATGTATAAAAGGTAGCATTTTTGCTTGTAGTGTGAATGACAGGGAAAGAGGAAGTGTGTTACAGTGTCTGTACTCCTAAATGGTTCAAAACTGTTCTAAACTGGGCTTTTAAAACTACTCCAAAACCTTGCTTTCTGGTCCTCTTCCTTTCTGATTTTGAACCTCAAGGGGGAAAAAAAAAGAGAGATTCCATTTTTGCTGTCGAGGGGCAAGAATGGTTCACAGGGGTGGTTACGCTGAGTCTCCCTACCACCATCAGCCATCGCCTCTCTTTCTCCATTAGTGTGGTCCTTCGGTGTTTCGTGAGGGAGCAGGCCTAGTATCTCTACCATTCATTCAAATAAGTGTAGAAATAAGATAAAGATCCCTAGGGATGCTTCATTTTTTATATAATGAAAGTCGCTCAGTCATGTCTGACTCTTTGTAACCCCAGGGACTGTAGCCTGCCAGGCTCCTCTGTCCATGGAATTCTCCAAGCAAGAATACTGGAGTGGGTTGCCATTCCCTCCTCCAGGGGATCTTTCCAACCCAGGGACCAAACCCAAGTCTCCACATTGCAGGCAGATTCTTTACTGTCTAAGCCACCAGGGAAGCCCTCATTTTTTTATGTGGACTGGTGTAGAAAAGAAGGTGAGTTGCACCTAGTCACTGATATTAAGCTATGTTTGATAATGGCTAAGTGGACTCCCGTTTCCCTTATCCTCTCTTCCATGACCACTTCAGTCCCTGGCTTTTCATGGTATATTCAAGTTAATAAAATTCTACCCACATTTGGCATCACAATTTTGAATTTTAAAACTTCCAGCAGAAATGAATACTAATGAAATCTGAATTTCACACACATGCAAAATATACCCCTCAAATGTTTCTGTATTAGCTTTTACTTCACAAAATAGCTATTCTACAGCCAGTAGGAAAGCAGGAATAAAATTCAGGATATTTTCAACATCTGGTCTTTGTGATCCATCTTCAAATAACAGAAGCAGCTGATTTAGAATGGAAAATAAACTTTGCAAAAAACCATTTAAAAGCCATGAAAAGATTCAAAGGATATAAAACAGTGTACATATAAAAAATTTAAAAGGCATCCTTTAGTATCAGTAGTTTGATTAAAACATTGTAGCAGGACATATGACTGAAGCTTGAGTGACTTCTTTGTTAGAAATGATATTTTTTTAAGGAAATTCTTGTTGAACACATGCTGGTTCCTTTTTGTCACCTAACTGATATGTGCTCAGTCTCTCATTTGTATCGGACTCTTAGGAACCCTATGAACTATATAGCCTTCCAGGCCCCTCTGTCCATGGGGTTCTCCAGGCAAGAATACTGGAATGGGTTGCCATTTCCTCCTCCAGGGGGATCTTCCAGACCAGGGATCAAACGTGCATCTCTTATGTCTCCTGCATTGGCAGGTGGGTTCTTTACCACTAGCACCACCTGGGAATCCCTAGCTAATTGGTGATATTCCTACTATTTAGTATTTACATACCACTTCACTTTTTACTCACTAATGCTGGATGGATACCTAGAATTGATGCAAATTGTCCTGTTCTTTTCAGAATATTCCAGACAAAAAAGGGAAAGGAAGGAAACAGTGAGAGGGGGAGGATAGGGAAGAAATAAATGAAAAATGGGGAAAAAATGAAAGCAAAAGAAAGAAAGGGAAGGAGGGAGAGGTAGGAAGACAGAAGGGAGAAAAGAAGGAAGAGAAAAGGAAAGAGTAAGTGGGGGATGGAGAAAGGGAAGGAAAAAAGAAAGAGAACAGGATTTTAGTTTTCTGAATATTTCAATTCTTTTAAAAAATCTGGATTCAAAATAATGCTAGTTCTCTCCAGCATACTTTATTGTAGGATTCAGATTTAATCACCAATGTGACCTTTTTTTTTCTTTTTTTTTTTCTTATGCCTTCACTTTATTTATTTATTTTCATTTATTTTTATTAGTTGGAGGCTAATTACTTTACCATACTATAGTGGTTTTTGCCATACATTGACATGAATCAGCCATGGATTTGCATGTGTTCCCCTCCTGATCCCCCCTCCCACCTGTGTGATCTTTTTAAGGCCTATCCCAAGAGCCCTGCTGACCACAATGCTAAAATTTTCAAAATATTCTATAATTCTAATATACTATGTATGATTTTAAATAATAGCAATTCCATAGATTCAACATGCTAGTCAAGTAACTGGAAGCTTGTTGCTATTTTCACAGGCCTAAGAGAAATAGATTCATTGTTTTTAGTTAACTCAACCCAGATGTCCCATCTTGTCACTTATCCTTACTTGATGAGCTCCGCCCACTGTAGAGGCTGTCCAAGGAGTCACTGGTTTTGAGGGAGCTCTTCTCAATGTGGGTTCCAAGTGTGGGGTCGCTGTTCCGGTATGGGAGGGTATCCTCTCCATCTTCCTCATCCTTCAGAAAATCATATCAGAAGTTTAGTGCAAAGAACCGATTTCCTTGGAGACTTTCACTGTGTGCATTGATTTAACAAACAAGACAATACTTCAGCAATAAAATACTTAGGAATACACCAGCATAAAATATGAGTGTCATTAATCCTTAGCTCAATTTCTAGCAAAACGTTTTTTGGTATTCTTGGAAAAATTCTTTAGCTGAAACAGTCCACATTTTGGAATTTAACTGAAATTATCCACTTTATGTTTGTAATTAGAATGAATATCATACCAAGACTATTTAATCAGCAATGTTAGGTTTATTAACATTTGTGCTTTATCTGTTAAAGCGCTTTTATTTCTTCATACTCTCCTTATCATCTGTTTACCACCATTACTAATCCTTTGAGATCTGATATTACAAGTTTAAACTCTGCATAGTTGCTTCATGTCAGTTATTTGCACCCTACCAGATCACTAGATATGAATAAAACATGCACACTTTGCAATTCTAAAGCAAAGCTTATCTAAGAAGCTTTACAAATCTCATACGGTGCTTGCCACCTAGTCAAGTGAAAAGCAAATCTTGCATAAAATTAGGAAAGACAGACAATTTCAAAAGAAATTACATCTGCTTGAAAACATCTCAGATGTTTTCCATATTTAGATAGTTTCAACAAAACCTATGAATTTCTTAATACTCATCAAAATATAATTCAATATTCCTCATTTTTTTAGCATTTCTAAACATTGATAAAACTTCAGAATAAACATATGATATATGCTTACTTTGATTCTCTGCTTTTATCCATTCCTTTATTCATTTGTTCAATCATTCAATACAAGCCTATAGAACATCTTCTAAGTACCTGGCATTGTTTGGGGGAACTGAGGATACCATGGTAAACAAGATTCAGGGTCATACCTTTAATAAGGTACATTTTAGGTACATTTTTAGGCTGTGTGTGTGTGTGTGTGTGTGCATGTGTACTCTTTGGGGAGGTTTGTGTAAACAAAATGAACAAGACAATTTCAGAGAATAAGTGCTATGAAGGAAATAAAACTGGATGAAGTGAGAGGTTTAGCTACTCACATTAGGTTTGGAGGAAGGTTGACTGATTTAGAGGGACCACCACAGACCTCCTCCAAATGGGAACAGAGTCTGCATTATTGACCTGAATGATAAGATGATGTGACTTATATGAAGATTTGGAGATAGTATTCCACTCAAAAGAAATAGCAGGAACAAAATAGCTAAACAAAGAGTTAACTTGAGTTTTGCAGAGGAAAGGGTTTCCCAGGTGGCTCAGCAGGTAAAGAATCCACCTGCAAAGCAGGAGGCGCAGGCAGTTTCATCTCCTGGTCAGGGAGATCCGCTGGAGGAGGAAATGGCAGCCCATTCCAGTATTCTTGCCTGGAGAATCCCACGGACAGAGGAGCCAGGTGGGCTCCAGTCCACGGGGTTGCAGAGTCAGACATGCACACACGCAGAGGAAAGCAACAAGGCCAGCACAGCTGGAGCTGAGTGAGAGCGAAGAGAGTATGAGGGTATGAGCTCAGAGAAGTAGACTGGAGCCAGGTCAGGAGGACTTTATAAGCCACTTGTAGTGACCATGCAAACCTCTTGCTGTTGGACCCTTCAGATGCTCAGATCTCTTGCCGTGGGACCCTTCTTTACTGACATCCCTAACTACCGGCCCTCTGTGTTCACTAACGTGTTCGCGAGGAAGCCAGGTACCAATGACTTAATTAGTGGGGCTACCATTTGAGTCCATCTGGTGGGATGCAGGGCTTCTTTAATGAAAACCTTGGGTTCGAGCACTTCCTGTCAATCTGGCCAAAGCTTTCTTAAAACAGTGCTAAAGTGTGAGATTTGAATGATCCTCCTTCTTTCTTTGTCTCCTTTCATAGTTACCAGACTTGCATTGTGTTCTACAGGATTTTCTTGCTCATTTTTTCTTTCTCTTCTTTATCCTGCACAGGCATTTTCTCCAGTAAGTCTTTGGTGTGTCTATTGCTTTCTTGGGGTCTACTTCTCAGAGGACTGTAATGAACACATCATGGTAAGGGAATGCATTTTGGTACTGTAAAGTTTTAACTGAGGGAGTGATGTGTTCTGAACTTGACTTTTCAAATATCTTTCTGGCTTTCACGTGGAGAATGGCTTTTATGGAGGAAAGAGTGGAAGGAAGGAAACCAATTAGGTAATCTAGGCATGAGAGGTTGTTTACTTAATCTAAAGCAGGATTAACTTACATGGAGATGTTAGGAGTTTTTAGATATGCTTTGGAGTTAAAACTAGAAGGATATGCTGATGAATTGCTACAAACAGTGGGTGAAAGAATAAATTTTGAGTGATCTATAGGCTTTCTTCTTTTTTCTCCTTCTCTCTCTCTCTTCCCCTTCCTTTCTTTCCAACATCTACAATTAGTACAGTTTTGCTTTTACTTGGAAGACAGGACAAGAAAAAAATTCTTTGTACAGCATAGAGAATCAGTAATTCCATTTTAGGGATCTCAAGTTCTAGATATCTATTATGCATCTAAGTGATAATATCAAATAAGCAACTGTTATATAACAGATAAGTAAAGAGATCATAGCTAGAGATGTAATTGTGAAAAACAAAGTCATGAGACAAAATGAGATCCCTTAGAAGAAAAACTAAACTGAGTAAAGCATCTGGGATCAAGCCTCAGGAAGACTCAATATTTAGAAGGACAGGAAAGAAAGCATAGCCAAGACAGGAAACTACGAGAAAGAAGGAAAACCAGAATGCCCAAAGAAATCATAAAAGAGAATGTTTCATATGTAATGAAGTCATCACTTGCATCAGACACAGCTGAGGAGTATGTAAGAAGAAAGAAAGGTGACCATTTGATTTGGCAACATAGAGGTTAATACTGATTGTGACTATTGTTTTAATGGAGTACTGGGGAGAGAAATCCTGTTGAAGTGGGTTAAAAACAGACTAGATATAAGACTAGATCAATGAACTAGAACTGAGCTCATAAATAAATCCATATATTTATGATCAGTTGATTTTTCAACAAAGATGCCAGGGCAATACAATGGGGAAATAATTGTCTTTTCAATAAGAAGTGTTGACATAACTGAATATCCACATTCAAATGAATGAAGTTGGACTCCTAACACATACCATGTAGAAAAATTAATGGGTGATATTCAAACTTTAATAGCTATAACTACAAAACTCTCAGAGGAAAACACAGGAGTAAATCTTTGTAACCTTAGATCAAGCAATGGTTTCTTAGATATAACACTAAAAGCACAGCTGATAATAGAAGAAATAAATTGGACTACTCAAAATTATAATCATGTGTGCTATAAATGATACCATCAAGAGAGTGAAAATACAATCCACAAATGGGAGAAAATATATCATATTGCAAATCATATATCTTGTAAAGGATTTGTATCATAATATATTGTTTTAAAAATCATAAAAGTCAACAATAAAAAGACAACCCAATTAAAAGAGCAGGTAAAAGATCTGAATAAACATTTTTCAAAAGAAGATATGCAAATGGCCAAGAAGCACATGAAAAGTTTGTCAACATCATTAGCCATCAGGGAAGTGCAAATCAAAGTATAAGGATAATTCTCTTCCTACCCGTTATGAGAGGCTAACATACAAAAGACAGACAGTAGCAAGTGTTGACAAGCATGTGGAGAAACCAGAACTCTTGCACACTGGTAGTGGGACTGTAAAAGGATGTAATCACTTTAGGAGATACTTTGTCAGTTTCTCAGAGTATCAGACAGAGTTACCACGTAACCAAGAGAAAAGAAGAATTTTTCCACACAAAATCTTCAACAAAGATATTCATGGCAGCATTATTTAAAATAGCCCCCAAGTGGGAACAACCCACATGTTCACCAACTGATGAAGCGATTAATAAAATGAAGCCGATCTATAAAACAGTATCATTTGGTAATGAAAAGAAATGACATATTACTGTTTGTTCTAACGTAAATGATCTATGTTCCTCACATACAACAGGTGGGATTTTTCTGAGTCTCTTGTTTCCTCTATTAAAATGTGAACAATAACTGTCTTCCACCCAACTTCTTGGCAAAATTATCGAGGAAAAAAGTATATTGAAGTCCTTCATAAGCTCCCAAGTACTTCTATATCTAGAAGAACCTGTTCCATCTTTTAAGAAACACATTAATAGAAAAATACGAAACAATTAGCAGAGGACACTTACCTTTTCTTCAGAAAGGGCTTTGATGTACTTTTTGCCCACTTTTTTCTTCATTGTCCAGGAAATAGCTCTCATTTTTTTACCTAAACTTCCTCCATTATGTGAAGTTTTGTTTTGTTCTCCACTTTCACTTACGGGTTCCCCTTCATATACCTAATTAGAATTGTTTACAAAAGACAAAATAATGAAGCAATGAAAAGCATTGATCTGAAAACATAGTTAGAAGATTCCAAATTTGTGGGCTCCCTGTACATTCTGTGCAGCAGTGTTCAAAATTTCAAACCATCTGAAAATAACGCATGTTTTTAACATTGTCTAGGTCTGGTTACCTGTATTACAGACTCAGAAAATAAAACTTGTGTTATTGAAAGACATGAGCTTCACATCTGAAATTATTAAAGACCATTTTAGCTGTATTTTAATAGCTGTATAGTAGAATTACTTTAGTCCTTCCTGTTTATGAGATGGACAAAATAGAAAAATATGCCAGGCATGATGAGTGACTATCTACTTAGATGAGAGATATTTTTTGGAGGCCTTAGAAAGGCTATAGTATCTATCCATGCTGAACATTCATTAACATACTTTCTTGCTTCTTATAAATTGAAATGGTCATGGTTATTTTTTAAATTTTGGAGTTAATTAAATCCACAGAGAAACTGCAGTTTTTCCATCTTACAGGTGATGAATACGTGCACATTTCCAACATTCTCAAGTAACATTAATTATGAACTGGTTCCAGCCATTAAAACAGGGATCTTTATGTACTCCACATACTAATCAAATCTCTATTTAGGCTGCTTCTGATTTTTGCTTATTAAGAATTTTGTTAAACCAGTGATTTCTCATCTAACTCAGAATAAAACAATGTTCACAGCTCACAAGGCTCTATAACAACATAATATAATGTGATATAATGCAATTGTTATAATACATATTACAATATAATATTGTTGATATTTAGTCACTAGGTAGTCTGACTCTTTTGTACTACATGGACTGTGGTCCCCCAGACTCCTCTGTCCTTGGGATTTCCCAGGCAAGAATACTGAAGTGTTTTGCCATTTCCTTCTCCAGGGGATCTTCCTACCCAGGGATTGAATCCACATCTGCTGTTTTTGGCGGGCAGATTTTTTACCACTGAGACACCAAGGAAGCCCATAATATAATATATATATTACATTATATAGAGTGTATATGAGATAAAGAATTCAAACCATCTCACCCCTTGCTACTTCTCAGATTTTTCTTATTCACTATAGGAATGGTTCTCAAAATGTGGTTCTAATACCAATAGCAACAGAATCACTTGGGGACAATTTGTGTGTTAACAAACTCTACAAGTGACTTTGATACATGCCAACATTTGAAACAACTGCACTTGAGTACTGCCACACTAGTTCCTCTGCTGTTTCTCTTTCATATTCCCACAATGTTTGTACTTGATTCAGCCATTGGCTTCCACCGGATATCCACAAATGTCTTCCTTCATTCATCCAGGTTTCCACTCACATGCCAAGTAATAGACGAGAAATTTTCTGACTGATCACCCCATTTGAAATAGCCCACAAGCGCCCACACTCCCTGTATGTTTACTGTGATTTATTCTTCTCTTAAACACTTAACAATATCCAATCATATATTTGTTTGTTCTTTATATTTTACTGCCTGCATCTCCCACTCTGATATGTGCTGCATAAGACTAGAGATTTTATCTGTTCTATTCATCCTTAGTATCTAAATAATTCCAAGAACATAACTGACCCTCAATATTTTTTGAATAAATAGAACTTTTTATGTAGAACTTTGGCATTTTTTTCCCCTTGGAGGACATTTTTGGGTGACATATATTTAATACCCCAGATTTGTAAGAAAGGACCCTTGAAGGTCGTTTAGTCTAGCACTGTCCACCATCTCCAATAGGAATATAAAAAATCATGGGAAACGTCTCTTTAGTGAACTTGAATATTTTAATGTGAAGGTGTAATGACATAGTTAGCATCATTATTGATAAATACTATGTTTTACTTCATGTCTTACCCCAAATTGTCTATGATAAGTATGAATGGACAGCCAGTTTAAGTCCTCATTGCACTTTATTAATGTCTACAATCAGGGTTATAAAGGCAAAGATTCTTTGCCTAATTTGAAAGCACTGAATAAAATATAACTTGAAACTACTTAAAAATTTTAGTGTTAGGCCTTTTCTTTTCTCTTTACTTAAACTTTTTCTATCTTCACTGTAAAGTTATAAACTAAAATAAGAAAACATATTAGTTTATTACTATCTGTGTTAACTTACCATTGCCTAAGTTTCAAAAAAGTGCCATAAATGTTTTTAATTTCAGGCTTTTCTATAATTATTTACAGAAGCTTTGAGGAGACGAGGTTGACATATTTTTAATTTCAATATTTTTCTGTGCTTTTATCTTTCAAGCCTGAATCTCAGTTTATTTAGATGCTTATTTTTTTTTGTTGTTGTTGTTTTAAAGTCTGTCTCCCCCTAGACTCTAGGCTTCATGAAGTAAGGATTTTCACCTGTATTGTAACAGTACTTTCTGAGTGCCTAAGGGAGATACTGTTGTAGAATAGATGCTCAATACACATTTATTGAATGAGTGAATGATGATTTGCTAAACCATCTGCTTTATCAAGTTCACTAAATTCTCTCACAAATTGCTAGGCCACCATTACTAATCAATAAGTTTGAATGAGCCTGAGCAACTTTTATAGGTCAACTCTAGAATAAAAACTTAATAACAGTAAATATATCTATGTAGGATTATAGAAAGTTGAAGGTTTATACAATATGGGAGTTTGGGACTGACATGTACACACTGCTATATTTAGAATAGGTAACCAACAAAGACCTACTGTATAGCACAGGGAATTCTGCTCTATAACAATCTAAATAGGAAAATCATTTGAAAAAGCATAGACACTAATATATGTATAACTGAATCACTTTGCCCTGAATCTGAAACTGACACAGCGTTGTTAATCAGCTACACTTCAATATAAAATAAAGATTTAAAAAAAGATCAACAGGAAATCCCTCACGCTAAAAAAATTTTATAGTTCTTCTCACTCTATACTCTTGCCTGGAAAATCCCATGGACGGAGGAGCCTGGTGGGCTGCAGTCCAGTGGGTCGCTAAGAGTCGGACACGACTGAGAGACTTCACTTTCACTTTTCACTTTCATGCATTGGAGAAGGAAATGGCAACCCACTCCAGTGTTCTTGCCTGGAGAATCCCAGGTTTCGGGGGAGCCTGGTGGGCTGCCGTCTATGGGGTCGCACAGAGTCAGACATGACTGAAGTGACTTAGCAGCAGCAGCAGCACTGTATACTATTTGTAAAAAAAAAATACATTTGGGTTCTCACTATTTGTGTTGTATAGGGCCTCTCACTATTTGTAAAAATTGTATGTTTCTCACTATTTGCATTGTATTATTTGCAATTATGTAAATGTTGATAGACCATAAAGCTACATACAATTTTATATATCTATATCCATGTAGGTATAAAGGTTTATGTATAAGTTTTTAAATATATAAATATATAGGTGAATAAAATAGGAAATATGTAATATGTATATATAAAGGGATATAGTATGCACACGTGCATATATATGTGCCAACGGAGGTATTTATAAAGAAATAGTAGATGTCATTTTCTTTCTACTTTTGTCTACAATATCCATTGCTGAAATAAACATATTTAAAGATAATATAGATAGATACATATAGGAATCTGAAAGATATTCTGAGAAATTAGACATGATAAAGAAAATTCTTTGTAAAAAATAATAAGGCAATATCTAGAATGAATAAGATGTGCATAATATCTAAAGCCTATTGATCTAAAACAAATCTACCACATGAATAAATAAATCAGGTTACATGTAAATCCATGGCTAATTCAAGTCAATGTATGACAAAAACCACTACAATATTGTAAAGTAATTAGCCTCCAACTAATAAAAATAAATGAAATAAATAAATAAATAAAAGGTTTAATGATAAATATATACTTTCATTTTTCTCAGTGTATATCCCTCCTGTCTACTATTTTGTTAGTTGTTATACCTTCTTTAATCAGTTTTCACAGGTGGCCCATGATTTATGAGATAGTATAACAGAATAGCAAACTTTGAACAAGTTGTCGCTTTCTGCCTTTGTCATTTATGACACATATGATTTAGAAGTAATTTTGTTCAAACATATTTCTTCAATGATAAAATAAAAATAATAGTATTTCCTACTTATAGGTAGGTAAAGTGCTTAATGTTAATGTCGTGCTTACTTCCTGGTAAGTGCTCAATTAAATGTAGTGATGATGATGATGTCAATAAGCTTATAGGAAGCTTTTCTTAAGCTACATTTTAAAGTGTTCATGGTTTGTAAATGTATATATATGGGGCTTCCCGAGTGGCACTAGTGGTAAAAAATCTACCTGCAATGCAGGAGACATAAGAGACTTGGGTTAGATTCCTGGGTCAGGAAGATCCTCTGGAGGAGGAAATGACAACCCACTCCAGTATTCTTGCCTGGAGAATCTCATGGACAGAGGAGCCTGGTGGGCTACAGTCCATGGGGTCACAAAGAGTCAGACATGACGGAAGAGACTTAGCACAAACGCATTCATGGAATGGTCACCACTGATTTCACGGTTGAATGTCCACCACCATTTCAATGTGTACAGAGGTGTGAAAGTGTAAATGAGCAGCCTATGCTCTCCTTAACTAATTTCCAGTTAAGCCATTTAATCACTTCCTAAATTAAAACAATTATAACTTACATACAGTTTAACATGTATGTCATTTCATATGTGTCACTTTAAATTATAATTCTCTTCTTAAATTGATGTTCTGCCTTCCCAAACATCTGTTAGGTTTCTCAGATAGCTTTTTACTCTTAATGCCCAGCATGGTGCTAGGTACTAAATAATTGTTCATTTGTCACAAAAAAATGTATGCAAGGCTATGTTTTTTAAATATATATCTTTTGATTACTATAATTTGCAAAAGTTATATTGGCTTCATAATTTTTCATAATGTTTTGTATAACACTCATAAAAATGGAATGGAATACTAACCCCGGTCGAATCATCTGGTTTTGCTGTGGAATTATTCCGAAAACGATCAAAGTTCCCAAAACTGCTGCTGCGCTGTAAAATAGGAAAGAAAAAGCAAAAGAAACTTAGGATTTGTGACTTTCATTGATAAAACTGCTAAACATATTAGATTATGGCTTAATAAGCCCAAGTCTCTTGTGAATACAGGATTAAAAAGACTCTTCTTTCTGGAGTATCTAAAGGTGCTGATGGTATGTTAGTATCATTCTAATATTTACAGTTCATAAAATGTCTTTTATGTTTATGATATAGTGTTAAGCACCTTGTAGAAAATCTATTAAATTATTTTGGACTCATAGTGTTAATTTTGCTTTTAAGAATGACATGTGTTGCTAGACAACCAGGCAACTAATAGAAAACAGCAAAACAAGAAAACAAAAGCAAGCATTTGAGTAGATTCACCATTGTGCCTCATAAAGATCATATTTGTCAAAAAACTAATGCAAATGCATTTCCCATTGCTGATAATTTGAAACTCTCTACTAGATATCAGAAAGAGAAGGCAGCATATACACAGACCTATTAATAAATTGAAAAGAGCATTTAGGTATGCACGCTCTTAGGTTGGGAGTAAAACTGAATTTTTCCACATTTAACATGGAATTACAATGAGACCTCTAGGTCAATTTCATTCACTGGTTTTGAGAGAAAACTCAATATGTTAATAGAAGCCTTGTTCTCTTGGATACTTTTTGCCTACAAGGCTAAATTTTTATTCTTATGTAACTCATTCTAGGCAGGTAATTATAAGCAATTCCTGATTACTGCAAAGTAAATGATTCTTCTAAAGACATTTTTCAAAAATCTTTAGTCATGGAATCAAAAATTGATATTTTCTCACTATTTAATTTTATATATTGTTTGAGATGGTGGATATCAGACATTATAGAATTTATGTATGTTCTGTCTTAAGAACATTATTTCATTTCAAGCTTATAAGATTTTCAAAATAGGCTGGTGGTACTGAAAAATAACCTGATAATTAGAAAAGTTAAAAATGGGAGTCAGTAATCTGTAAAACTTTGTATGTCCTTTAAAAGTCACAGACCATTTTAGTTCAAGACGGCTTCAAAGGTACTTAGTCCTTGCAAGCACTCTTATTCTCAGATCTTCCTACTAGCTATCTTTAAAACTCCTTGTTTCTCTTTTAAATGAGTTGAAATAAAAAGATCCTGGCATGTGACAAGGGGTGAGCTTGATAGACACTGTGGTCCAGAACACTACCCCAAGGCTGATGGCTGTGTTAGACACAATTAACGCCTTCTGCTGACTTGCCACCCTTGCTGAAGAAGCCCTTCAACTTGTGGCAAGAGGAGAGAAAAAGAAGGACTGAAATTGAAAACTACTCTGGAAAATACAATCTTCTCATGCAGAGCTTACGGACCTAGAATGATTTCCGAGAGCATTAATCACTTCAACTTGCCTAGTAGGCATTTCTGCCAGGCCATCATTGCCCGGAAATCGCAAAAGGGAATTGAGTGTGTTCTTGTTCTGCGTATAAACAATCTGAACGCAGGGAAAGCTGTTACTTTTTTATATACTTGAAGCATTCTTATGGCCTATTGGAGCCTGTGCTTAGGGCACTTTTGTAGTCTATGCCCTGCCTATTAAATATTAATGAAGGTTACAATGTGTTATCCACCACTGGATAATGGGTCATGTTGCCCAGAGGGGCACGGAATAGGCTCACCTCAGCACTTCTCCATAGCATCTTCTGCCATTAAGTAATCAATAGTCACCACCTTTTAAAATTAATTCCCCCCTCATTATATCAATAGAAGCAGATTGAGAAGTAGTGGTTTTCAGAACTATTACTTTGGGTTTTGTCAGTCATCTCATTACAAATCACTCAACAGATTCAAGCCAGAGGAGTAAAATATCAATCCATGCTAAGAAACCCTTAAGAAGCAAATCTAAGTATTTAAAATAATGTTTTTAAAATTTCATTATTCTCTTGTCAGAAAATGACTTTCTGAGATGGTTTCATAATGTATAGGCTATGGCTTATGATGAAAAAGGACTAATGTCTACTATGAGGTATGGATAATGAACAAATGTGTAATTTCTACTCTTGTTAACTTTCTAATGAAAAGGTGAATCATGTGGAGGTAAGCTGGTTTCATAGATGACAGTCCTTTACAAATGAGAATATGTTTCAATACTGACAATTTTGCTGTGTATAATTGTAGTGGATTAGATTTGGCAAATATTATTTCGTAACAAATCTCCCATCAAGACAGAGCTATTATATAAACAAACAGGTATCAACAAAAGAGTAACTTAAATAAAAAAGCAATTCGCATTTTAGATAATTCTTTGCTTCTGTTGGATTATATTTAGTCTTCAGCTATAAATCTGTATAGTCTTTCCTTATGCAATTAGATATGTTTGTAAAATGACACACCTGTGTAAGATAATTTGGAAAAACTAACAAAATTACATGCAATTACCCTTTGACCCAAAATTTCATTTCTAGACAACTAAATCAGATACACTTGAATCTAAATTGATTTGCACATCCACATTCAATGGAAATTTTTTATAGAAAAGCTATAAACCTCAATGTTCACCAGGAGAGGACTGATTGACTAGCATATGGTAAATTCAAATAGTAGAAATGTGTGCATCTGCAAAAACCAGAAATATATCTCTTATCTGATGTGGAATGATCCCAGGATATAGTGTATGTGAAAGAAGTCAAACATAGAAAAATGTACATAATAAACTGCTTTTTATCTAAGAGTGGAAACATATCTGTATGTTTCAATACAGGCAAATATGTATTTTTTTCTTAGAGAAATTGGGTACAATAAGCAAAGACAAGGAAAAGAAGAGAAAACAAACTTTTCTAAATATGCCTTGTTTCATCAGTTTGACTTTAAAACTATATAACTTTAAAAAATATTTATAAACAAATTTAAATAAAAATAAAGGCAATCCCTAACAATTCCAAATAAAGATAATGAATCTAATTTTATTTTGAATTGATGGCTTAGAGAGAGGAAATATTTTAAGCAACTAATAAAAAACAGTAATTTGATGGTTTAAAGAACAACAAAAATGACAAATTTAACCTGTTTTCCAATCCCATTTACAACTGCATCCAAGAAAAGTACCTAGAAATAAATCTAACTATGGAGGTAAAAGACATGTGCTCAGAAATCTGTTAGTCACTCATGAAAGAAACTGAAAAGGACTCTTACAAATAGATAGACCATGCTTATATATTGGAAAAATTAATATTGTACAAATTATCATATTACCCAAGGCAATCTGTGAATTCAGTGCAATCCCTATCAAAATATTAAAGGTATTTTTTACAGAACTGTATGAGTTCACAAATAATTCTAAAAATTGTATAGAAACACAAAAGACATTAAATAGTGAAAATAATCTTGAGAAAGAAGAACAAAATTGGAGTAATCACACTGGCTGATCTGAAACTATACTATACAGCTACAATAATCAAAATAGTATGGTATAGACAGAAAAACAGGGACATAGATTAATGTAACAGAATAGAGAGCCCAGAAATACACCACATGGTCAATTCTACAACAAAAGGAGCAAGCATATATAATGAAGAAAAGACAGCTACTTCAACAAATGGCATTGGTAAACTGGAAAGCTATATGCAGAAGAATGCATTTGGATTATTTTGTCACAGTGCATAAGAAACTAAACTCAAAACAGATTACAGACTTAGATGTAAGACCTGAAACCATAAAACTACTAGATGAAATCATAGGCAGTACATTCTTTGACATTAATCTTAGCAATGTATTTTTTGGATATGTCTCTTCCTGCAAGGGGAACAAAAGCAAAAATAAATGGGAATACATAAAGCTAAAAAGCTTTTTCACAGCAAAGGAAATCATCAACAATACAAAAAGGCTGTCTACTGAACAGGAGAAGATATTTGCAAATGATATATCCAAAAAATGATTAAATCAGAAATATATAAAGGAGTCATAAAAGTCAGCATCAACTCCCCTCCTAGAAACCCAATTTAAAAAATGGAAAGAGTACCCGAGTAGATATTTTTCCAAAGAAGATATACAGATGGCCAACAGCACATGTAAAGCTTCTCAAGATCACTAATCATCAGGGAAATGCAAATCAAAACGATTTGACATTTAATAATGTCAAATGACTATTATCAAAAGACAGCAAATAGCAGGTTTTGGCAAAGATGGAGAGAACAGGGAAGCATTGTGCACTTTTGCTGGAAATGTAAACTGATGCAGCCGCATTGGAAAAGTTAGGAGGTTCCTCAAAAAATTTAAAAATAAAGCTATTATACAATCCAGCAATTTCACTCCGGGGCATTAATCTAAAATAAACAGAAACACTAATTTGAAAAGATACATGCATCCCTTTGTTCACTGCAGCATTATTTATAATAACCAAGATATGGAAGAAACCTAAGTACACATTCATACGTTAATGGGTAAAGAAGATGTGGTATAAACACACACACACACACACACACACACAGTGGAATAAAAAGGAAGGAAATCTTGCCATCTGCAACAATGTGGATGGACCTAATGGGTATTTTTTTTTAACTGAAATAAGTCAGACTGAGAAAGACAAATACTATATGATTTCACTTACATGTGGAATCTAAAAATCCAGAACAAATGAACAAACACAACAAAATAGAAATAATCATACATACAAAGAACAAACAGGTGATTTCCAGAGGGGTGGGAATGGAAGGATGAGAGAAATAGATGAGGGAGATTAAGAGGTACAGATTTCCAGTTAAAAAAGAAATGAGTGAAATTGTGAAATAGAGTCATTCATTCAATAATAGCATAGCGTCTTCGTATGGTAACAAATGGTAACCAGACAGCCTGGTGATAATGTTGAAATATATAGAAATATTAAATCATGTTGTAGACCAGGAATTAACATAGAGGCGTAGGCCAATTAGCTTTCCAAGTGGCTCAGGGGTAAAAAAAATCTGCCTGTCGATGCAGGAGATGCAAGAGATGTGGGTTTGATCCCTGAATCGGGAAGAACCCCTGGAGGAGGAAATGGCTAGCCACTCCAGTATTCTTGCCTGAAAAAATGGACAGAGGAGCCTGGTAGGCAACAGTTCATGGAGTTGCAAAGAGTGGGACGTGACGGAATGACTGAGCACACACATGCGCATAGGTCAGTTACACTTCAGAAACTAACTCAGAAAAAGAGATCAGACTGTGCTTACTAGAGGTAGGAGGTGGGGAGAGGGGGAACTGTATGAAGGTAGTCAAAAGGCACGAACTTCCAGTTATAAGATAAGTAAGTATTAGGGATGTAATGTACAACATGATAAATATAATTAACACTGTGGTGTGTTATGTGCAAAAATTAAGAGTTCTCATCACAAGGAAAGTATTTTTAAAATTTTTGTTTCATATCTGTATGATATGATGAGTGCTCACTAAACTTATTGTGATAACCGTCTCATGATGTATGTAAGTCAGATCATTATGCTGGGTACTTTAAACTTACACAGTACTGTATAGCCAATTACATCTCAATAAAGCTGGAAGGAAAAAAGTTTTTAGTTTTAACGTGTTTTCAGTATTCACACCATTATTAATGACATAGGTATATATAAGTGGGTATGTTAAGGAACAATGAAGATAAATAATGGTGTTAATGATATTTGAAATCAGACTTATTAGTCTATATTCTCCCATTTTTGATCTTGTCATACCATAAAGCAGGGAAGCTTTCAAAGATTCTGGAGCCATTCCAAAACAACACAATGGCTATATTAAAAATATTGTCCCCGGGATAAATTGTATCCAAGTATGGGGCAAGTGGAGTATCAATAAGAATAATAACTGAGGTACATTGAAATATATATGTCTGAATTCATGAGTTCATAATGATACTAACTAAAAAGAAAAACACCAGCTGTTACTTTTGAAATGTTGCAGCCAGATTATGAAAACTGACAAATAAAAGGAAAGACAAATATTTAATCTGTCCTTCTTGTATGAAACATAGTTTAGAGTAACAAGATACTTAATTAGGGAAATTTTTTCTCTCCAAGTATATGTGTGTGTATAGTCTAGCTAATTAATTAAGTGGTGAAATTACAAAAGTACCATTTTGTAAGTCCCTAATGCAATAATGGAACCTCCCAGGTGGAATGCGGTAAAGAATCCACCTGTCAATGAAGGAGACACAAGAGACAAGGGTTCCATCCCTGGCTTGGAAAGATCTCCTGAAGTAGGAGATGGCAATACACTCCAGTATTCTTGCCTGGAAAATTCCATGGACAGAGGAGCCTGGCTGGCTATAATCAGTGGGGTCACAAAGAGTTGGACATGACTGAGCATACACACCAGACAACCTATTTATCTATCCATTCAGTAGTATCACTATAGGAGGAGACAGAAACTAAATATATAGGAAATTTTAAAAAATGAATGAGACAAGTGACTAAGTCTAAAATGAAGTGACGCTATAGATGACAATGCAATAATGGGTCTAGGCAACGACCATCAATGGCTACTAAAAATCACAAAAAGAATGAACTAGAATATGTGCTTCATAATGGAAGCATCTAATATCATTAATGAAATATTCTTTTAAAAAAAAGTGCAATCACACCCAGCTTCTGAATCTAACTAGCAGATCACAACAAATAAGACAGAGAAGCATACTAAAGGACATCAAAAATACAATGTCAATCAGAAAAATTTAGGCAATGAGAAAATCTACAGGACAAATAACCTGGTTTCTTCAACTAATCAATAGAAAGAAATAAAGGAGGAGAAGGAAAGTATAAATTAAGAATCTTTAAGACTTGCATCAACTAAATACTGTACAATCCATGGATTGTGTTTAGATATAGATCAAATAAAGTATTTTAGCAAAAACATCCAGGAGACAACTGGAGAAATTTGTAAATAAGTAACTATATGATGTTATTAAGGAAGTATCTTTTTTTTTTTTTTTGTAATTCAAAATAATCTAGTGAGGGGCAGGAAGTATATGAGCATAAAGAATAATTTAATGATTAATTAGGTGATGCATATATGGGGTAGATTGTACTATACTATGTTTATATATGCTTCAAATTTTCTGAATAAAATGTTGGATTAATAAAAGAACCAAAGGTACCTATATAAAAGCTAAAAAATAATCTACAAAGAGTTAATAAGGTGTGAGAGTAAGGGGGCACATGGGAAAATTGTATCTTCCTCTCAATTTGCTGTGAACCCAAAAGTGTTCTTTAATAGATAGTCTTAAAAGTTAATGGTTGCATAACTTTCTAAGGAACCAATTTTTAAAGATATCATTAACATCGCTTAGGTCATGTTTGTTTAGAGGTATGGACAAATTTAAGGAGAGAATAAAGTTTTGGTTTCTAAATTTATTTTAGTACAACAAATGTTTCAGTATAAATGTGTATTGTGTTATCTTTTAAAGACTATCTGGTTATGTAGCACAGATTACCCTCTTCCATATAGTCTACTTGGTGTACACAGAAATAGAGATGAATAAGTGACACTTGGGCTTCCATGGGGGCTCCGTGATCAAGAATTCACCTGCCAAAAGATGCAGGTTGGATCCCTGGGTCAGAAAGATCCCATGGAGAAGGAAACGGCAACTCATTTCAGTATTCTTGCCTGGGAAATCCCATGGACAGAGGAGCCTGGCGGGCTACAGTCCATGGGGTCGCAAAGAGTCTGACATGACTTAGTAACTGAACAACAACAAAAAATGGCATTTGGGGTGTTTAAACACATCTGTGTGTTTTGTGTTTGTGTGTGTCCCTACACAATGCAATGAACAATATGTAAGAACTTAAGATTCTTTTTTGTTAGTCTCATTTCTTCTCTAGTTTTGTATAACAATTCTAATCATTATAGAATGTGAAGCTTCATATGAAGTTTGTATCATTCTTGAAAATCATAGAGTCCTTCTCAATTAGGAAGTTGTCATGGGAACCAGAACTTGCAAAAAAAAAAAATCCTTTTTTTTTTTCCCAGTTCTCCATCCTGCTGTACTCTCTATTATATCATTCAATTACAAAGTTTTAATCCTGTTTTCTGTTTTCAAAGAAACTTACTACTAACCTGGATGAAAAGTATATAAACTTAGCTTGATAGATAGCACTAAACTGGTTTCTTAAAACAATGACCATCCCAAATTTATCAACATGAAGAAGAATTAGGGGGTCTCTCTTTTGGAATGTAAATCAACCTTTTGACCAAAACCAAAAGAACTGAACCCTTATTTTCATTTTTTAACCACTGTCCAACTTCTGGGATCTTCAAGTAAAATCTTATCTCCAGCATGACTTAATATTTGGGTAAGGCATCAGCGGAAAAGTTTCACAGTCTATTTCAAAGAAAAAATTTGCATATGTGAGTCAGACATCCGCAGTATTTTGAAATACACTGGCAAATAAGAATTACAGAGTGCCAACACGTTCTCATATCACCTAAATATCGCATATAGAGCCTTCGTTGGTGATATGCTTTTAAAGTTCAGGATTATGTTTCAGCACGTGCTTGTATGAATATTCTGTAATATGCCCAATCTCAATAAGCTTGTCAGCCTTTATCCAAAGGCATTCCAGGATCTAATTGTTCTCACTAACTCAGGTGCTGAGGTCTTTTGAAGAGTGTGAAACAAGTTTAACTCACTTAAAATAATCTGTTAGGATTGCCTCAGTGTTAAATAATTACGCTATCATGTGGTGCTGACGGAAGACAGTTGTTTGGGTGCCGGGGCCCGAAGGCTGACAGACAAGCAGAGTGTGAAACATGACCTTCAACACTAACATTAACCCCAAGGAAAGGCAACTCAGTGCTCAAATATGTATCAAAGCTCTAAATATTTTTACATCTGGATTCTTAGAACAGAAGTTGGTCTATTTGATCTCTTTGGTTTAGTATTTTTCGTGTCAGCTGCAGACCATCTAAAGGAAGTGCAGATTCTGACTCCACCATAGTGTTTTAAAGTTGTGTCAAAATTTCCATGCTAGAGCTTTATTTTGAGAAGTTGGTGTGCCGAGAGATGTTTTCAGCAAATTGAAACTACCTCAAAGAAGATGATCTAAAGGAAACTATAACTAAAAACAAAAAATCATTGTAGAATGAGCTGTACCTGCAAAAGTGGTTATCATATCAGTCTATTTAATATAATGAAAACAAGTTTTATAAATAGAAAGAACTCAAACTTTCAGAATTCTCAATCATACCGATGCATTACTTATTATCATGTCTCATGATTTGCATTGCATACACTGACTGTAAGTTATGATGTACTTTTAGGAATCGAATAAAAATTAAGATACTCTATTTTGTCTGAAAGGAATTTTTAAAATAAATAATATTGATATGTCTTAAATAACTTTTCAGGTAAAAAGCATAATACAACAAAAGTTGTCACTTCACACTGCCAACTCTTTCAAAACCATATAGAATAAAAAGGAAATGGAAAACTTAAAAAAATGTGACCATGATCAGGTTATCTTAAATGTCTCAGCTCCTCGTTTTTCCTACTGTAAAACTTCTGCTTGACTTACTCACTCCTGTATCATTATTATAGTACTTATTTTCTATTCCTTCTCTCTTTCTAATTGCTAAACCCATAAGCAAGTACACTAAATGGTCCCTATTGACCCCTGCAGAAATGTTTCATTATGACCCTTCTTGGAAATCAGTTTCCCTAGGGTATCCACTTTTGTAGCTGCTCCAGTTTACAGTAGCTTCTCTGCCTGTCTTCAGGCTGGAAGGCACATGTGTGAACAAAAATCTCTCTCTACTTATGTCTTCTTACCCTTGAGGATCTGTGTTGATTCTGCCTTCTGAACCTTCCACCTAGACTGTTGGAAATGCATATTTGCTCACTCCTCTCTTTGGGGAGTTTGGCCACATAATGCAAAATAATGTAATATACCACACACACATTCTTTCAGCCTCCACATCTGCTCAATTCTTTCCCCAAATCTCTGTTGTTGGCATTTATTCTCCTTGTTGTTCAGTCACTGAGTGGTGTCCAATTCTTTGCCACCCTATGGACCGCAGCACGCCAGACTTCCCTGTCCTTCACCATCTCCCCGAATTTGCTCAAACTCATGTCCATTGAGTCAGTGATGCCATCCAACCATCTCATGTTCTGTCGCTGCCTTCTCCTCCTGCCCTCAATCTTTCCCAGCATCAGGATCTTTTCCAATGAGTTGGCTCTTCACATCAGGTGGCCAAAGTATTGGAGTTTCAGCCTCAGCATCCTTCCAGTGAAAATTCAGAGTTGATTTCCTTTACCATTGACTGGTTTGACTTGCGTTTGTGTGCGTGCATTCTAAGTTGCTTCAGTCACGTCCAACTCTTTGTGACCCCATGGACTGTAGCCTGCCAGGCTCCCCTGTCCATGGGACTCTCCAGGCAAGAATACTGGAGTGGGCTGCCATGTCCTCCTCCAGGAGATCTTCCTGATCCAGGGATCATACTCGCATCTCTTATATCTCCTGCATTGGCAGGAAGGTTCTTTACCACTAGCACCACCTGCCACCACACAAATATGTCATTCCTGCATCAATGAAATAATTTTCAGCCCCTTAGTCCCAACTCTTGACTCTCCAATCATCTAAAATCATACCACTGGACTCCTAAAGTACCAGTTTTTATCATTCCATTCTTCTCAAAAAGTAAAGCTTGTTCCACATTGTTATGATGGCCACTGAGAGATTGCTCCATGCCAAGTGATTTATCTATAATCATTTCTTTAAACAAATACAGCTCTCTTTTGAGGTAGTTCTTGATTTTTCCAGTTTACAGATAAGCAAAACTGAAGCTCAGAGAGTTTCAGTGATGCTTCTTTAGTTATCAGGAAGCCCTAATTTGGCATGTTGTGCATTCATGATTCCTCATAGGATCAGAAAACACTAGGCAATCTGATTAAGCAGAACTGACACTGGCCAAAGTGGACACATTCAATTTTGTTTCTAAGTTGCTTCTCATGCTATTTTTCTCTCAAGGAATGTTCTTCCACTTTTCTTCCTCCTACTCAAATCCAGCCCATTCTTTAAGGTCTGGATCAAGTCATACCTTCTCTATGAGACCACTTACCAACCCTGCATCATTTTAGCACACAATGATTGCCCCTGGTCTTAAGTGATGTAGGACCGAAAGAGAAAATCCTACAGTTAGGAGGCTTGAGAAAACCACAGCAGATGACAAATTTCACACGTTTCTCGTCAAGTTAAATGACAAAAAACATACATTTCCCAGTTATACAAAAGCAAATTATAACATGTTATAGTCAAAGAAAATGACTTGCTGATGTTTAATTAAAGAGCATAATGTTTCTACATTATGAAATTTGGTGTAAATATACTAAGTGACTTCTATGGCTAATCTTTGTGCTTAGAGTCAGGGTTGTCTGTATGAATGAGTTAAGAATCTATCCTGGAAGAATTTACGCTCTATTGGTGCTATCAATTGATTTCTATTGAAAAAAACTAGACAGAGCCATTTTCAAATGAATGGCATACAAATATGGAAGCAATTCCTAAAAGCAGATTATATTCACACACACAATAAATTAATAATGTATACTATACGTCAGCTTGGAAATTTATATTTATCATTATTTATATTTGCACTGACTACTTAATACACAAAAGGCATTTTGTATGCATAAGTCTATACCTATATTATTGATAGTCTCAAAAAAATACATTAACATGATCTCAGATTTTGGACATGAAATTAGCTGAAATCAATACAATTTGAGTTTGCTTAAACATCTTCAAAAATTATTTACTCTAAGAGGTTGTATAGTTCTTGACTGAGGAACACTTTAGACATTGCCAAGTCTGAAGACAATAATTGCTAAAATGAAGATAAAGTATTAGAACACATTGAACCACGCATTGTGTATTAAAAGGAGCAAAAGATGACAAACAACGTGTCTAGTGTGTCTGAACTCTTCACTTGAACATAATCACTTGGGGGCATTAGAAAAGTGTTGTATGTTCACAAGAATCATCACTAGGATTTCCCATTTTCTGGATGGACTATCTTTCCAAACCAAAATTGGCAGGAAGTTTTCAGTTCTTGCAGCAGCACGGATGGTTTGTTAGGACCTTCATGGAGAAGGCTATGTTGAGAAGCATTCTATTTTCAGGCTTAGAATTAGAGGTCATGATAACCATGTCTACCAAGTTTACAGAAGATGGTATGTGTTTTAGGGAAGATGGTGGGAAGAGGATGAGGAGTTACAGGTAATATATTTTATGTATTTATCATCCCTACTTAGTGATAAGTGTTTTCTGCATGAGAAAATTTCCTTTACTAATTTTGTTTGCTAGGCACCTTGATAGAGAGAGAAAATGGTATAAAAAAATTGATTCAAATTTTCCAGTTATAAGAAAGATGTAAAATCCTCCCATAAATTTAGACATTGACTTTCTGTTGTGTACATATTAAACTTTTCTACTTATAGACAAATATTAAATAATATTTTAACTATGGTCACTTCATTGTCTGTTATTTTAATCTTATAATCATTGAAAGCAAATAAATAATTTTGCAAAAATAGTTCTCCAGAGTAGCGTATGGCTAACAAAAGAAGATAATACTGAATATCATGGTTAAGGAAGCCAATAGTTATTTAGGAGAAGAATAACTTTGAATTAATACTTAGGGCAAGCCTTATGATATTGATCATAATCTTAATGATCAAATATACTAACCTACTCTTTGATTTACCTACCAATGAAATGATATCATGTGTATTATGCATAGTATCATTAATCTAGAAGACAAACTATTGAAAGCATAAAAGTTATGCTTATTCAACTTTATCATCAAAGAAATTTTTAAAAAGCAAGAAAACTTTTTATTAGTTAAATTGAACTGAAGATTCTTTTTCAAGGATTTAGATTAAGTCTTTTTCCTTTTCAGTAATCAGAGGAAAAGTTGTGAAAAATTTTACTAGTTAACATGTGGTGGAAGAATGTAGAGTACCTTAAAGTCCATTAAGATACTTATTAACATATATATTTTTTAAACTTTTTTTATTTTTATTTTTTTAAGATACTTATTAACATATTTAACAGTTGACTGTGTTGACCCAAACTTTAGGTTCCTGAGAAATTTCCAAACCAAATTTACTAGTCAAATGTTTTTGCCACTAAATCCAATTACTCCACTTTTTAAAATAAAATAAAATCATCACAAAGAGGCAAACAGTCATAGTACCCATTGCTTTAAAATCACAGTTAAATAAAGGTGTAAAAATTAAGCTGGGAGAATAGAATCCATTCAATAAACTCTCCCATCAAATTCTCTGGAACAAGAACTCTCCTTTACCTCCATTAGTCTTCAGCTTCCACCACATTCACTTGGCCTCTGGGTACATAATAACCTTTCTAAAGTTCTCCCCAGGAGATATTTTAGTCATGCAGGGATCTCCTTGAACACAAGTAATGACAAACAATAAGCTAATTCTCAAAAAGTTTTTTTTTAAAGTCGTTTTTACTACTTTTAAATGAGTGTGTTTGATGCATGATTTTGGTCCCCTGATTAATGGACACCGCCAGCCCAGCTTCTGGAGCTGTAGCGTTTCTGTGAGCTTCCCTCCAGCAGAGCTCGACCATTAATCCAGTGGCATATGTCAGCCCAGCAGAGCAAGGTCACTCTTCTGCTTCAAGGGGAACCTTTTTAGAAATAATAAAACTGACAGAAAGTTCTTTTTTGCATGCTTTATGCCACCTGAGGTTGAGTGCTGCAGTTAATATCATAAAGCTTATAAACATTCCCATCTCAGGCAGCACCTGCTGACACTATGCTTAGGGATTTAAACGTTTTTTTCTTAGTAAGAACAGACATGTTTATGTGGGTCAAATATACAGCATGTAATCCCAAACAGGAAAAGAATAGGTAGAAAAAAAATCACTGTAAGTTCATGCTAGGATATTTAGAAGAGACGTTTAGGTTCTATAACTTCTTCACTGTCAATTACATTTATTTTCCTTTCATCATATTTGGATTTGGATATAAAAATATTTCAGTCTACTAAAAGATAAATAGTGGTGTTGGAAAGTAATAGTAGTCACAGAAATGAACTCAGTATATGATAACTATATGTTCTGATAACTGCAAAACATCTATCTTTGAAAGAATTTTATTTTTAAAATTGTTAATCTTTGTTTCATTGGTAGTGGGTACATTAAAATTGGTATATAATTATAGTGAGATATTTGTAGTGTTAAAAGTAGATGGTTTGAAACTTATAGACAGCTTAGTTTAGAAAAGATGATGACTAGATAACAGCTAAAAATATAAATAATATATACCATAAGCATTACAACATTTATATATTGAGTTATTTTTCTATTACTCGTAATTAAAAAATCAAAGCTACCTAGTAAAACCATGTGATATTCAGAAAAAAAATTTAATATCCAGACTAATGTCATATCACTATGTATTGTTATACTGCTAAAGGTAAATCTGTCTTGAATCTTATTCTAGGAATTTAAATTGTTAAAATTATGAAATGTGTAGAAAAGAAATTTCATTATTTAGTTGTCTTTACTTTATGTGTATAGAGAAAATGCAGGGCCAGTTGACAACTGAGGCCAGTCCTTCCAAGAAGCCAGTGCCTTGGTTTGGTCTCCATGTCCGATGTCAAACTGTCACATTGACAGGTACAAGAACTTCAAGCTTTCAAATATAAATGACTTGCAGGGGTACTTACTCATAAACTAAACTGATAGGATACCAAAAATAGCAATATCAGGTGTTGATTAGTTATGAGAAATTCAACTGCCAAGAATGCATATTCTTGTTGACTAATCAAAGAGTTGTCTACCCTAGAGACGTGGAACACAAAATCATTGTTGGAAGTTTAATTAGTATAGTAGAGACACAGAAAAGTTGTATTAGGTTATATTAAGGGCTAGAGATACAAAGTTATAATAGCCTGAAGTATATAGTTCACCTAAGTGAGCAAGTCTGCTGAGCCTAATGGAATATTTGCTTCTGCTGATATGCATTATTCTGCAGACTCAATGGTAAATTCTGTTCTCCCACTCCTTTCTAAGCACCCTGAAAGCAACATTCTTTGCAAATGCTTTTTTCCCTCCTTCAGACAGATTACATTACAACTTTTGATTACTGTTTTGCTCATTACATTCTGATGATAAGAATGGTTACTTTGTTTTATGTGGGTGTTGCCCAGATCTTTATCAGTGACCCATTTACAAACTATGTCTTGGAGTAGTGTACTACTTTAGATGACTTATATTATCCATTAGTCATTTCACAAGTATTGTGCATATATTGAGAAATCATGCCTATATTCCATATTATAAATATTTTTGATAGTAGTCAAAGTTTAACAGAAACCACATGGAGTTTGAAAGTTAGACAGAGTTCAACACCCTTTGTTCCTTACAGAAATTGCAGAGCTAAAGGTATGAATAAGATACATTCCTTGTTCCTAATGGTAGCTCCATTTGGGAGGACATATTAGAATAAACTATGGTAAAAGAAACAATAGACGTGTGGAACAAGTACTATTAAACTAGAAAGGAGGGAGAGATTATTAATCAAACATGGACATTGTGCTAGGAATGTTACACATGGTAATTTACTTAATTCTCTTATCAATCTTCTGTGATGTGCTTTACCACCACCTCTTCTGCAGATAAGCACACAAAACCCAAAAAATGTTTAATAAAGTGTTCAACGTCTCATAGTTAAATAGGACCTCAACCCTGATCTACAAGACTTTAGTTCATATTTCCTCCTGCTCTGCCAGAATGCTCTCTTAATGTACTGCCTTGGGTTAACTCTTGGAGGCTTCCTTGAGGGAAGGTATTAAAATATAGATTTAAGTTGACGAGTTGGGAAAGATAGACAAAGGCATTCTAGGCTAAGTGAAGCACAAACGGGAAAGTATGAGTGGTCAGAGCTTTTCAAAGATGAGCTCTGGATATACAAAGAGAGACACCAGGTTATGTGCACAGAGGGACTGAAGGGGAAGCAAGTAAGTGGCCAACTGCTGGCCTAAAAGAAGCCTAGAGCAGATTCTTCCCTTACGACCCTCAAAGAAAACCAGATCTGCCTCACCTTGATCTTGAACTTTGAACAACCAAACTGTGAGAAAATAAATGCCTGTTCTCTAAGCCACCCAGCCTATGGTATTTTATTATGGAAGCCTTAGAAAACTAATACAGACTAGGTGAAAACTTCCAAAGCTTTTTAAATGAGGGGAGAAATGGGACATGACCAGCTGTGTTGACAAATGGCTATCTTTAGAAGAATCACCGCCAGACAACTTCAAGCTCTCTTCTATTCTTATTAATCAATTCTTAATGGAGGACGTTTTTGTTCTCTACTAAGAAGCTAATTATAAATGTCTTGTTTCTAAAAGTTCACCTAAATCCTTAACACTGGAAAGAAAGAGAAGTGAATTAGTTTGGGAATGCTAAATTTGGAAACTTAGATATTTGGAGTATGGGCTTAATTCCATTATAACACACACACAGACACACAGACACACACACACTGCACACACACATAATCTTCAGGGATAATGAAGCCATTTGTCTCCTTAGCAAGGCAAGGAAAGATTAAAGAGATAAGTGTTTCATTAAATTGATTTTTAGCAAATCCAGTGCATTGGTAGTCAAGGTAATGACTTTGTACCTTCCTGTAGGGTATAATACCTACATTTCCAAGGAGAGTCTACACTTCCATCATTTCTCTCAACCATTTATTTTCAGAACTTTCTATATACCATCTGGGCACAGTGGTTTTTCCAGGATAGCCAGTCTATTTGGTACTCAACCTTTGCTACTTGCCTGAATAAAACTTGATTAAAGATTCATATTCAATAAAATGGGAAGGCTAGAGTGAATTGGTACTTTGTTTGAAGATAATTTTCCAAGCCTAAAATTATTTACCACTTTCAAACAATTAAACAAGCTGAGATAAGCAAATTATTAGTTCCTCTATTCTGATTCAAGGTGCCCTAGAAAGGAAAATCAAATCCAATAGAAAGCTGTGTTTTGAGGAAAGAGGTAGAAACTTTTGGGAAGTGGAATATTCATATGGGCCTAAGTGTCTGGTGGCTATGAACAGAGGGATGAGGTTGACGTATGAACATGAGCTGGAAGCAAGAACAGGGCAGGAACAGGGCAGCATTTCTGTTGGCCACCATTAGAGCCCATGTGTAAGTTCATTTTTTATATCTCCAAATGTTTACAGTATGTACAAATAGATCTCCAACTCAACATCTTCTCAACACCCACCCTGCCCCTTCTCTTGCATGAGTCACCATCATCCTTTCCTGGTTTCTGTAATAGCTTCCTAAAGGGTCTCTTTGCCCTGCCTCCTCCCTCACTGTCTTCAGTGTGTGTGAAACACAAAAGCAAGAATAAGCCCACTAAGATGTAAGCCAGATTTTTCTCTTTCCTTCTCAAAATCTTTTAATACTAGCTCAAATCCTTATAATGACCTAGAGGACCCACTACATCCAACTGTTTGTAATTGCTCTTCCCTTTGTATATTCTGATTTATTGTTTCTCAAATACACCAGGGACACTTACTCGCACCTTCAGAATTTTGATCTTGCTCTTCCTGTGGCCTAGAATAATATTTCCTTATTCAGTGTCATGGTCAGCTCTTCATTTCCTTCAGATCCTTTTCAGATGTCCCATTTTCACCAAGTCTTCCCTAGTCCCAAATATTTCTTATTCTTCCTTCTCTTCTTAGCACTTATCATTACTTAGCACACTATGTAGTTAACATATTTATCTTGTTTATTGTCTGTCATCTCTAATAAGTATAAATCCTATAAGGACATGAATTTTTCTTTTATTCACCACTGTATTCCCAGCATGTGGTCTATTATTGTCCATAGTAAACACTCAATAGATATATACTGCTTTAAAGAATGAATGAAAGAAAGAAAGAACGAATTAAATTCTAAGTGTTTTGAAGAGATTAGTAGAAAAAATATCTCCAGATTGGAAAAACCTTAAACATTCTTGATGGCACATTCCACATTAGGTAAATCAGAATATTTGAAGATGGAACCCAATAATTGATATTTCTTTAAACTCTTCAGAGATTCAAATGGGCATCTAGGCTAAGAGACAACAATGTAGACATCATTTCCAAACTTGAAAGTCCTTACAGAACGTCTGGTTATCTCATTACAATGTATATTCTGATTTAATAGGCCTGGGGTAGGCCAGACAGTGCTTTTCTAACAAACTTCTAGAATGCCAATATTGCTAGTCTCTAGGACCACAATAAGTGGCAAGTACTTAGAATCACCTTCAACCCAATCTTGGTGGCTCAGTGATACTTTCTACCATGGTCTATCCTCTATCTTCTTCTGATTTATGCTATTTGTTTTTAGGTTTGCATTATAATTTACTTTAAATATTAATTGGAAAACTATGGCATAAATACTAACTAAATACATAAGTGAAGAGAACATTTTAAGAGATTTTTTTAGTTGCACAGAGAAATAATAACCAAAAGTAAAAATAAACATTTATTTATACCCACCCTTTTTTAATGAAAAAAGTGGATTTAAAGTATTACCTACATTGTATATTGCATACCTTACTTGGAATCACGTTCTTTCAAAATCCAAAATGTTTAACTGAAAATACATAAATTAAAATCTGAAAATTATACCTCAGATGCTGATGCAAAAAGAAGTGCATGTATGCTAGGTCACTTCAGTAATATCCGACTCTTTGCAACCCTATGGACCAACCCTACGGACTGTAGCCGCCAGGCTCCTCTGTCCATGGGATTCTCCAGGCAAGAATACTGGAGTGGGTTGCCATTTCCTCCTCCAGGGTATCTTCCCCATCCAGGGGTCAAACTCATGTCTCTTAGTGTCTTCTGCATTGTGAGGCGGGTTCTTTACCACCAGGGCCAATCGGAAAGCCGCAAAAAGGAGGAGCAGATGGGAAACCCCCAGATTTAGAAGAAAAGAAGTTGTCTTGTATACGCTCACATCAACTTTTTTTATTTTTTTTTTGCCAGCTATGCTATCTTGGGCAAAACTTTTCATATCTACAGGGCTGTTTTCTTTTCTGTAAATTGGAGGTTAGAGGAAGGAGTTCCATAAGCCTTTTTGCAATTACTTGGTCTAAAGTAAGCACCAGTTCATATAAATACTTCACCTTTTTTCTTAGACTTGGTTAGATAAGAGTTAAAAATATATCTTAACAGTCTTGATAGGAAAAGCAATGAAGAAAGCTCTTTAATGCCACAACTATGTGTCATCCTTGTCTAGGAGCATAAATTTGCACAGCGGGCAGTGCAGTGAAAACAACTCATAATCAACTCATCACCTCTCATCATTGCTAGGATCAAATGCAAATGGGAAAGAATGCCACTTCAGTCATTGCTAGTGAAAATTAGCATCTGTGACACTAATGGTGTCTCATTTAGTATGCACTTTAGATTTTAAAAAATGGTAAAAAAAAAAAGCGCTATTTCCAGAACTGCCATTATTTCAATGTTTTCCTTTAAAATAACAATGGTATTTGAGTCTCCTTTACTAAAAGAAAAACCTCAGTTAAAATTTGTTAACACAGATCATTAATCCCAGCCAAATAGAGGTCAACTTGTTCTAATTACAGTGGCAGAGCTTCCTTTGTGGGGTCTACTCCTTTTCTATTTTCAAAGTTTCTACCTTATTTCCTGACCTGGAACAGTGGTCTACTTGTTATGTAACAATGGAACACTCTAGGGATTCTTGCACAACATACTGGAGCCTTTCTTAAAACTTAAATAAAACTTAGAAATGAATTACATGTATTTACACCCATACATACAAACTTTCTTATGTACACACTAACAGGCTTACAAACAGGAATAATGAAAATGCATAGTACTGGTCAGTATTCATATTTGAACCAGGTTGCACACAGGATATCAAGAAAATTCATTCCTTTTACAAATATTTATGAAGAGCCTCCTTCATTAAAAGTATGCTAGATTTAGGAGGGAAGTACATGCTTATACTTATCTTAATACGAGATCATGATATTTTTGACAATCTGAACACTTGAATACTAGCAAAGTTGTTCTTACTGTTGTTTTACAGTTTAGTTTTAAAGCCTGGGTGGGCATCTGGAGGGATTTGACAGGTGGAATTCTTGCATTTAATTAGACAGGAATAGAGAACCTCTAAATTCCTTTCCAACTTACAGGGGCTCTTAAAGATACATTGCCCTGGCTTTCCTTAAAATTCAGCTGGTACCTAAGACAGAAATATCTACAGTCTCTAAGCTTGTAATGGTGGCATAATAGTGAAGGAGTACTGGAAGTTGACATATGTATTTCACACTACACAGTTTGGCTTTTTTTCTGCGTATCTTTGTTTAAGTTTATTAACCTTCTCTATACCTTCTCATCTATAAGGCTAAAAAGAGATATTCTGTCACAGAAACCTTACAAATATTAAATAAATTAATGTACAAAAAGTTCTTAAACACAGTCACTGGTATGTAATAACCCCATAATAAACATAGCAAACTAGCACAGTTCAGTTGGAAAAAGGAGTTAAGGAAAATCTTGTTTTATAATTTAAGCATTTATAGAATGTAATGAGATCAGGAGCTTCCCTGATAGCTCAGCTGGTAAAGAATCCACCCACAATGCAGGAGACCCCAGTTTGATTCCTGGGTCAGGAAGATCCCCTGGAGAAGGGGTAGGCTACCCACTCTGGTATTCTTGGGCTTCCCTTGTGGCTCAGCTGGTAAAGAATCCGCCTGCAATGTGGGGGACCTGGGTTTGATCCCTGGGTTGGGAAGATCCCCTGGAGAAGGGAAAGGCTACCCACTCCAGTATTGTGGCCTGGAGAATTCCATGGACTGTATAATCCATGGAATCACAAAAAGTCAGACAAGACTGAGTGACTTTCACTTCACTTCACTAATGAGATTATATATTTTGAACTCTGAGTCCTAGATGTGCTTAAATTTTTTTACATCACAATAAATAGTAGATACTAGTGATGAGAAGGTAAAAACAAAATTTGAAAAGGAAAGTACAGTACCTTTCTAATATGTTAAGCAAGGCTATTTTGGACTGACTAATCTAAATGTAGACTAATTAATCATTTATCAAAAAGAAAATTATCAAATGTCTTTCTTAATTTGGAATTTACCTATACCCCATAAAGAGTTCCCTTGAAGTAGGAAATGGTAATCCACTCCAATATTCTTGCTTGGAAAATTCCATGGACAGAGGAGCCTTGCAGGCTATAGTCCATGGGATCACAGAGAGTCAGACAAGACTGAGTAACTTAGCACGCATGTGTGCACACACACACACACACACAAAGAGAGTTGTGAGACATGAATTATAACAGTTTCACTTATGGAATATTTCTGGTCTCTCCTTCTTAACCTACACTATGAATCTGTTATAATACATGTGAATGCAATTGGTCCTATTTATGAACTATTTAAAGAAAGGCGTCCATACCAAAACTGGAGAAATCAAGAAATGAAGGATGAAAAAGAAGACATACTAATCAATTATAGATGGTAAAACTGTACTTTAATGTGTTTTGATTTTTTTGATATATGGACACTGATAAATCTCATAAGAAAATAATAAATTATTTTGTATATAAGCTTGTAAAACCTATTGCTGCATTATATATCCATGAATGTTTTGAACCATCTTACAACCATAGGACATATTTTAAAATATTTTAAAATACTAATAACAAAGTCCTTCTACATTATTTCCATTTCAGATGAACAGTTTCATAATTCATATTTAAGGAGTAGTGTTTGGTATAATATGCATTCATTTTTTGAATTGGGTATAGGGGTTTCCCCTATGGCCCAGTGGATAAATAATCCTCCTGCCAATGCAGGAGATGGGGGTTCCATCCCTGGGTCAGAAGGATCCCCTGGAGAAGGACATGACAACCCACTCCAGTATTCTTGCCTGGAGAATCCTCATGGACAGAGGAGCCTGGTGGGCTACAGTCCACGGGGTCACAAAGAGTTGGACACAATTGAGCAAGTAAGCACAGCAGCACATTAGGTCACCCGGACTAGAAGCCACAGGAGTTAACATGAACTGCGTGACTCAATAATAGTTTCCTCATTTCTAATGTGGTTGCTTCTTACCTACTTTAGCACTTACAACTGAAAAACAAGGAAATCTCTCTCAGAAATTTTGAAAGAATACAGCACAAGGGGGCTTCCCAGATAGCTCAGTGGTAAAGAATCCGCCTGCCAATGTAGGAGACAAGCTTTGATCCCTGGGTTGGGAAGATCCTCTGGAGGAGGAAAAGGAGACCCACTCCAGTATTCTTGCCTGAAAAATCCCAGGGGCAGAGGAGCTGGGCAGTCTATAGTCCACAGGGTCGCAAAGTGTCAGACACGACTGAGTATGTATGCTAAAAACTGCAGCACAAAGAATGTACGTTTCTGGGTCAGATGTGCATGATTGTCTAGATGCAGTTAATCCATGTAGACTATTGCCTATATTTCAGACTGGTTTCTTGATGGTTCTATTCTCTCTTTCTGGACACAGGCCCTATGTTCCCTCCTAGTCAATAAAGAATTTGAAATCCTCATTCTACTAGTCATTTATTTGTAGGAATCTCCACCATCTCTTCTGGATTTGGCTCTTTTTCCATAAAATACATAAAGAAAATTACCCAGTAAAATAAATATGTATTAAAGCAAAGTTGTTTCTAAGACAGAATTATAATAATTAGAAAAAAATATTAACTCCATATTAAAAGGAAAGGGTTTAGTTGGAATGTATGAACAATACTTTTTCATATACATTCAAATACCTCTTTAAATTCATATAAAATGGAAACATCCATCTAAAGAAAACAGGAATCCATTCACAACAAAAAATGTTTCCAATATGACTATTTTCTGTGATATATTTTGCTCTCAGATATATACTTTATCAAATATATTTTTACTTTTATGAGTAAGAAACTCAGTAATATGAACAATATTCTGCTTCTATTACAATAGTCCCTGCAATTAAGGCAAAAGATAATCATAGACTAAAATATCATTTTGAAAGTTGTTCCATGACATAAATATGATAGCTCACTACATAATAGGGTTCTTATGAGGTACTCTAACTTTAAATTGTAAATACTTGGATGAAAACCACTGCTTTGAATTAACTTTTGTGATTTCCCTAGAACCTAGTTTTGTCAACTCAATATTGGTTTCATTTAATCCAGCAAATTTTGTATAAAATTAATCTTAAATAGAAAGGTAAGCAATGCTTGTTGTACTCTTTGGGAAATGTTACCTTGCATTTTTATTCTACTAGGGGAAAAGACAGAAATCATGATATGCTTTCCAGCTATATTTAAGTAGAAATGCTTGCCTATCCTTTATCAGATCTTTTTTTTTTCCAAGAAAAATTAATATTGGAAATCATTTATTCTCAGTTTCCAAATATCAGAAATCATTTATTTTTAGTTTCCTTCAGAGAGGTTTTGTGGTAACTTGCAAAGAGTTATAAAACATAAAATATTGACTATTGTTCAATGCCATGACAATTCAAAAGTTCACAATCAATTACCAATTCCTTTCTCTCTGGAAGGTACCAAGCAAATAAATTCCAGTAATAGATAATAAATCAACCCTCTAAAAAGACATTTGACCACAGTTATTGTTTATTTACAGACATATTTAAAATGCTTACCTAAGAAACTAAACAAATGTATAAGTTTTGGAAAAATTCACTGACACCAGTATTTCAGAGATATTTTCCTTTATGATACTAATGAAACTAATTTAGAGTCATACAATAGAATCCAAACTTTGTTATCTCATACCCTATTTTTAAGTAGTAGTTAGCAATTATTTTCAGGACAAAGAATAGAATAACATTTCAAATAGAATCAGTTCACAAATCTATACATATATGGAGCTTTGATGCTTCCCAAACAACCCAGTCCCCTCTCAAGTAGTGGAGCTAGTTCAAGAGAGAAAGTAGCAAAAATAGCCTCTATAATAAGCTGTAATATTTTAGTCTGAAGAAATGAAAAACATCAAGTATTCAATCAAAACATCTCCATTTTGTAACCTTCTCATAATGTATTATGAAAGCCTGAGACTGTAAGAAATAAAATGTACTCGGTAGATTTTTAAATAGACTTTGCCACCTTTATAGTTATTAAGAATATACACAAAGATTTCATAATATCAGTCTTTCAAACAGAGATCACCAAAATGATTTCCATGGAGTTGACAGTATGAGCTCAGAGTTCAGTTACAGTTGTAAATAATCAAATATGCCCTATAAGATAAAATTACATAGACAATAATTGTCAGGTATCATTTAACAGCTAATGTTCGATTCAGTTTTTCCCATATTTGCCATGAAACTTTCAACCATATGGTTGAATTGATTTCTTACGGGCAGAAAAAAACCATGTGTCTCTGTGTGCGTTCTATTAAATAGCTTGGTTTTGTTTGAGTATGGATGAAATCACCATACCTTAGGCTTTTGATGTTTTTCCTTCTCTGAAACATTGGATGGTTTTCTCTTCAGCATTTTGAATTCACACTACTCCAAATGAGTGCACTTTCTGTTGCTACAGAAATGACTGACTGTCAGCAGTGCGCTGTCTATGATATACGGCCGCAGAGAAGTTTGAGTCTAGTAACCTGCCACTTCCTCTTTTTGGTCAGGATATGACTTCACATCTACATGGGTAAAGTTTTTTTTTTTTCTTTTTTTTTACAGAAATTCTTTGGTAACTTTCTAACATTCTGTTCTTGCTATATTCTATGAGGTAGATCCCTAAACCTCACACTTCAGCATGCCTACAGTTATAAGGGCCATGAAGATTTCAAAATAACACACATTTTTTCAGTTTATAAAAAAATAAAAATCTGTAACACATTCCGTGAGATAGAGAGATGATAGGTAGAGAGATAGGTAGAGAGATAGGTAGAGAGATAGATAGAGATAAGTAGAGAGAAGAAAACATCTGAGCTAATAAATGAAGCAAAACTTGAGATGTGAACTTTATAGTATGTAAAAAATGAAGAGAATACTCAGGGTAGTCAACTTTGCATTCCTATGTAAACCTTATTGGAAGATGTAATAAACTAGATTTTAAAGAATACTAATCCTATTTAAAGCATATATGCACATTTTAAAAAACAGGATGGATGAAATTCATATAAATAGTAATATGAATCCAGAAGTAAATGATTATGCATATTGTTACTTTGTGAACACATTACTAGGCTGTAAAGTGAAAGTGAAAGTGAAGAAGCTCAGTTGTATCTGACTCTTTTCGACCCCATGGACTATAGCCTATGAGTTTTCTCCAGCCATGGAATTTTCTAGGCAAGAGTACTGGAGTGGGTTGCCATTTCCTTCTCTAGGGGATCATCCCCACCCAGGGATCGAACCTGGGTCTCCAGCATTAGAAGCAGACTATTTTACCGTCTGAGCCACCAGGGAAACTCCTTATGTTGTAAATTCCTGATTAATAAGAAAATCAATTAAACTGAACCCTCAATTAACCAGATGTCTTTCTGCTACAAACTGCATTGCCATATGTTGATAATTGCTAATAGAGCAGTGATCCAGTGGATCAATGGTACCTTCAAATGAAGCATCCCAAGTCCTTATTTAATAGTCCTGGAGTAGAGCTAATATGACTTAGAAAGTATTTCCCCATCAAACTAAAGGATTTAGCATTTTTATTATAATGTCAAAACCAACATACCCAGGAAAGTAAAAGCAAGAAGTTCAAGCTTTCTTATTAATTAGGGATTTACCAAAGGGAGACTTGTAAAATGTCTGAAACTCCACTTCTATTAAAACCAGCTTGTGAAGGGAATCAACCTAGATTTTGTTTATAAAACCCCTGAGTTGAAAAACAGTGGTACCATATTCTTAATGAGCGGCTTTTCTAGGTGAAAAGTCAACTGACTCTTATTTCTCAGTCTTTACTCATACCTCTAAGCTCCTCCTCCCCGAAACCCAGTTCTAGTGTTCAAATTTCACTGATTCATTTACCAAATGTTAAATTGTCTGTTCTGTGCTGTCTGATAATATATCAAGCCACCTGACTAGCTAAAATATAGTTTATGTTCTGTAACAGAATCGAAGGAATACACTTGTCAAGATTATAGTTAGTATGCTTCTCCTACTGGATATTAAGAGCAAGATTATATTTTTCAAGAGTTATCAGGCTGCTGTTTTCCAAATAGTGACACAGAGTCTGACACTGAAAGACCTGAGTACTCTGAAGTTGGGTAATTCCCTAAAACTATGCTTCTTTTCAAACTTTCTGTTGGGGCCTAAGTTAAAGCAGTGATCTAAGTAAAACAAACAAACAAACAAAAAACCCAAACTCTTCAGAAATTGAAAGTCATGAAAAAATTTATTCCTTACTGAAATGCTTGCAACCTCTGTGCCCCCATTCTTTCATCTGTGAATAGAAATTTAACTCAATTGCGGAGTTTGGTCAATAACATGGGAATGATAATGCGCTTACTACATGTTAGGGTTTTGGTGAGAATAAAAGGAAATGCCAATAAAGAATTCCTTATGTAAGAGATGTTTTATATCAAGAAATGTTCATGGATCTTAAAGAGGCAGAAGCTTTCGAATAGTTTTGCTTGGGATAATGTTTTCTATAGATTATATTTCTACAGTGATAACTAAAGAACAGAGAACGGTCACATCCATGGTGACCATAGCTGGACCATCCGCAGTTTTTAAAAGTGTTCCCTCTAGCAGCTTGTGCGTGTGTGCTCAGTTGGGCCAAGCTCTTTGCAATCCCATGGACTATAGCCTGCCCGTCTCCTCTGTCCATGGGATTTTCCAACACAAGAATACTGGAATGCATGGCCATTTCCTTCTCTAGGGGATCTTTCCGACCCAGGGATTGAACCTGAAGAAAATCTTACCATGATCTCTAAGCGTTTTATCATCATTAAGACTCTAAGAAATATTTAAAATGTAAATAATACTGGAACTTGACCCTCAGAATTAAAGGTGGGAGAAGCAATTTTCCAACCTTCTGTTCTACTCAAGAAAAAATGATTTCTGGAGACTAAAAGACATATATGACATTTGAGGTTCTGTTACAATCTGTATTAAACATCTTAGCTCTCAAAAAACCTCAGATGAGACAGTAATGAATGTTGTGATCAATTATCTTCTATTTTATGGAATTCTGGATCCATGTAAATGTTTAATGACTCACCCAGAGTGATACAGCAAGTTCTAAAGTCAAAGGTATATAGAGCAGGAATGAGGTAGAAAGTCAGTACAGAGCACAAAAATTCCCTATCATGACTGGACCACTAAACCACATGTTGCTTAAGAAATATTCTGAAACAGGGAAATTGCAAAAGAGCAAAGTCTTGATGCTTTGTTTTCACACATTACCTTAATGGTCTTAACCTAGGCAAGGTGAAAAAAGGCTGGGACTTCGTGGCATGTATGTCAGTTACAACCTCTGCGTCATAGTGGGTACGTCAAAATTTTAAAGAAATCGCAAACTGATGACAGCTATTGTGGTGTATTTGATGAGAAAGTAAAGTGAGACATAAAAGAGTTGTTTCAGCAGTCCAAAAAATATTTACTGGCAGATTGCTAAGATGTAATAATAAAATTCAAATCAAATTCAGATTCAGATTAATTCCCGTCAGCAGAAAGAGAATGCATTGTTCATAAGGACAACAAGTCCCTGAAACTCTGCAGTTGCTGTTTCTCACTATAAATATTAAAAAAAGTCATGGTGGATAATCCCACAAGGTTATCCCAAAGGGTGGTTATCCCGAAGGGTCCACTCTTGATATGCTCAACACATTATGTTTCTGATAGAGGAGAGCTGCTGGTCGCACCTTAGGTATCTTGGGAAGCCTCGTGGGAGAGAAGTTGGCCCTGTGACACTATTTCTTATTTTAAATTTCTTAAGAGATAATGTAGTGCATTATCTCACTATCTTAGCTGTAGGAGAAATAGAAACATGATATAAACAAAGAAGATTAACAGTCTGAGATGCATGGTGAACCTAAAGAATCATACAGCAAAAAGCTGTTTTGAAAGAGACAAAGAACATCTTAGGTCACATCTATGCATGACAAGATGTTTGAAACAATATAAGAGGAGACTCAGTAAACAAAAATGAGGAGGACCAGTTCATCAGTGACTAAAACAACTAGGGGGATTTGATTAAAATATATGCAAATTTGTTGTTGTTGTTGTTGTTTAGTCACTAAATTGTGTCCTACTCTTTTGCAACCCCATGGACAGTAGCTCACCAGGGTCCTCTGTCCATAGGATTTTCCAGGCAAGAATTATGGGGTGGATTGCCATGTCCTTCTCCAGGGAACTTTCCCAACCCAGGGACTGAACCCACGTCTCCTGCTTAGCAGGCAGATTATCACTGAGCCACCTGGGAAGCTCTTATATGGATATTACAGGTTATTCAACAAATTATAAATATATACTTTCTAAGGGGTTGCCACAATAAGTAATGATAAAACAAAATTTCATACCTTTATGATTAAAGGTTTAACATTCATGAAGTCATTTTCAAAGTTAACAATAATAATGATAGCTATCATTTTTGAATACTTATTATATGCTTGGCATTGTGCTCTGTGCTTCATTAATATTTCCCATGTAACTGTCAAAAAATCTCTATAAGCTGGTACTAACATTATCATGTATGGATGTGAGAGTTGGACTGTGAAGAAAGCTGAGCGCCAAAGAATTCATGCTTTTGAACTGGTGTTGGAGAAGACTCTTGAGAGTCCCTTGGACTGCAAGGAGATCCAACCAGTCCATCCTAAAGGAGATCAGTCCTGGGTGTTCATTGGAAGGACTGATGCTGAAGCTCAAACTCCAGTACTTTGGCCACCTCATGCGAAGAGTTGACTCATTGGAAAAGTCCCTGATGCTGGGAGGGGTTAGAGGCAGGAGGAGCAGGGGACGACAGGATGAGATGGCTGGATGGCATCACCGACTCCATGGACATGAGTTTGAGTAAACTCCGGGAGTTGGTGATGGACAGGGAGGCCTGGTGTGCTGCAGTTCATGGGGTCGCAAAGAGTTGGACATGACTGAGCGACTGAACTTAACTGAACTGAACATTATCATTCTCAACTTCCAGGTGAGGTTAGGTAACATGTCCAGTTTGCACAGCTGGGAAGTGGTGGAGTCAGGATTCAATCCAAAATCTTACCTCATAAACATCACTGTACCATAGTTATAGCTAAAGACCTGACATAAAATAGGAGTGATTTACTTGAGGGTGGGAGAGAGTAATGCTGAGCTACTGGTTGGAAAGTGTTTCAATCTTTAGGTATGTATAAAATGTGAAACCAGGAAGCATGTAACTAGTCTAAAACCCTCTTATTCAATTAAGACTTAACATCACATGGACAAACCTGCTACCTTTTCAAGGTCCTCCCCCAAGCCAAGCTACTTTGTAGTGCCTCTAAGAAGAATCAAAAGCCCCTCAATGCTATCATTAAAATCATTTTCTCTAATTTCACAATTATTAAAATCAAGGTAGGAGCACAGATTAGATTTGTCTTCATGTTATGAAATTTCCTAGGTTCTGAAGTTCCCTTATGATGGTTTTAGATAAGTATCCATCTGTGAATTGATATCCAAACTTACTATCATAAATGTATTTTATTTCCTCTTTGATCTGGAGCTATGGAAACCCACTTTATGTTTCTAAAAATTATTAATTATTCTCTTAACCTTTGACATTTCATCTCATTAGTTTTTGCTTGCCTCAATATCACACCCAAATTATGGTCATAATCTTCACATTTCTATAGTTTCCTTTTTACACTTCAAAATGTCATTTCATATTTTGTAGAAGTGAAATGCTTACCCTAAAAAAAAAAAAAAAAAAGAAGCTCCCTGTCACATCCTTTTATTTTTCCCAGACTTATTTCAATTCTTTGTATGATCCCTCTAGTATTAAAACCATTTTTCTCATCAGTTAAATTAATTATTTCTATAGGATAGGCCCATAGTTTCTTGATTTATGTATTAGACATTATCTATTGATTCCTGTTTTGTCCTTGAGGATTTTATACTCCTTTCACTCCCCAACTTCCTTTTAATTATTTAGTTAAATCAATAGTTATTATTATTTTGTAACTATTGTTCATGAATAAGTAAAATTAGGTATAATGCTTTGTGTTCCCTTTGTTGTTTATTTTTGGAGTTCATAATGGGTAATATATCCCAAATTAATGCCCACAACAAATTAATCAACTGATTTATTTTGAACATTGAAGTTTACTCACCATATTTATAATTGTAAATGACCAAACGTTTCAAATGTCTTTTTTCCTTCTTTCAGTGGGGTTTAATTGTTCTCTAAGGATGCAATCCTGAGGCTGAAATAGAAATTCTCAACTACCTCTTGGTTTGGATTCGCTTTGACCTCAGTCTCACATCATCTTTTTTGTCTACTCTTTCACTGATAGAAACACAGCTCCCTAATGGAAATGCCTTAGGACCTTGTAGATCCTTCATTCGAAAGCAATTTTGACTTACTGTTCTAGCTTCATTCTTCCTCAGAATTTAGAAGCCCTCTCCACTGTCATCTAGCTTCCAAAGTTGTTGTTGAGAAGTCTCATGCTATTTTGATTCCGGTTTATTGTAGATGAACTTCTCCTAACCGCCTTGCCCCCACCACAGAGAGAAGAATATATACATATTATTCCTTTTATCTTTGGTATGTCCTAAAACATCATATTATATGTCTTAATACACATTACTGTTTCATTCCCTGTACTGCTCACTCAATGGTTCTTAAACCTGGAAAGACACAACTTTAAGGTCTGTTTCATTAATAAATGCTCCATCTCTTTCTCTGTTCTCTCTTTCTGGAAATCTTAATAAGACAATGTTAGAAACCCTGATTGATATTCTCATTCTGATATATTTCTCTGTTTCCCTCTTCTCCTTCTTCTTCCGTTTTTTTACTCTCTAGGAAATTCAATTACTTCTCTACTAATTATTATAATAAATGTTTTCTTTTAACTATAATGTATTTTGTAAAACTTCTGATTATTTTCTTTCATAACACTTTGCTCTTTTTTTAAAATATAGTGGTAACAATTAATGAAATCAATTAACATGCAACAATATGGATGAATCTTAGAAATGCAAGAGAAGAATAGTTCACAAAAGAATTTTAAATAGCATGAAGCTCTTTAGAAAATATACAGATATAGTTTTAAAAAATAAAATAAAGGAGTGAGGAACATAGCGCTTAATGTAATGATTTATTTGAGCGGAGAGAGTCACGGAGATGAAATGGAGGTTCAATGTAGATGGGTACCGGTTATTTTTGAGGTCCTAGCTTTATTTCTAGGGTATATTTTAGTAATCTATTCTAAAAACTAACTGAACAAAAGTAAAGCTTTGAGAATATTCTATTCTTAATTCTTGGAAAGAAGGTAAAATGTAATGGGTAAGAGGGTGGACTTCAAACAGACTACTTGGGTTTAAATCAAGGCTCTGCAATTTTCTGAGATGCCCTTGGCTATACTTAACCCAGTATACTATACTTGACCTTTCCTTAAAATGGACAGTAGTTCTACCTCGAAGGAATTGCTATGAGGATTAAATAAGACACCATTATAAAGTTAGTAGAAAAGTGACTGGCATATACTAAACACTAAGAACTAAATAAATAAATGGAATATATTCTCTTATCTTTCTGAGGTGATTGATTACCATTTTATAATTTCCTCCTGTTCCTTTGGTTGTCTTCGTTTCTTTCTGATTTCTTTCTTCTGTTTGCTTTGTCGGGCTTTCACCTTTGAGGCTTTCTTCAAATGTCTAGTGAGTTTTGGCTATGGATACATTGCTAAGAGCATCATAGAAAAATCAAGCCATATTATCAGAAGACCCTTAGATGACAGGTTCTGGAATTTTGTTCTCTGAGATCATCAGGATTATTCTCCTACTAATAATCCTCCCATGTCCTGAGTGACCTCTGGGGGAGTAGGGGAGCTTCCTTGCAGGCTTCAAATACTGACGCTCTGAGGGGCACTTTGGTGTACACAGACTCACTTCATTGCAGCATCCTTTCCTGCAGGTTTTGAGATTGACTTTCTCCAATCCTCCATTCACCCTCCATCATCAAAACATTAATTGACATCTAGTCTATTCTTTTATCAAATGCCTTTATCTTAATAGGTTTGCATCTTTTTGGTAGATATATGTGGATTATATGCTATATTTAAGCAGAGTCTAGTTTTTCCAACTATTCACATTTTTATCATCTCCAACTCTCTTCTTCATTTTGCCCTTGAAAATATGTGTGTCCCTATCTTACTTGCTAAATTCCTAATTACATAAAGCTGATCCCTGTCCTGCCACTCAAATTTTATAATTTTTAAGATTGATATAAACATGGCTACTGCATTACACAGTAGGAAGAAGGCAAGAACAAATATAAAGTCTTTCAGTAGAAATCCATTCTCACATTTAAGTAATTGTGTTCTCTCCATATTTGTAGATTCTTCTCACAAGCACAGAAATACAGTATCCTGTGAAAATAGTTTACCTTTCCATTATTTGTAGTCTAAAACAATTAAGAAATGTTTTATTGAAATTCTTCAAAGCAATTTTTAAACTAAGAATATAATCCTGTACTTCTTGAATCATATCTTATTAGGCTAAAAGGAAATTCTGTTCATAATATACAATACCGACTGCATAAATTGAATTAACTTTGCACAAACATATTTTTAAATTAATTTTTATCTGGGTATAGTACATGTACTATTAAAATTCCCTGTTTTTCTTTAAGATCAGGTATAAGATAAGTATGTCCACTCTCACCACTTTTATTCAACATAGCCACTTTTACTCAACATAGCTTGCAAGTGTAAGCCACAGCAATAAAAGAACAAAAGGAAATAAAAAGAATCCAAATTGTAAAAGAAAAAGTGAAACTGTCCCTGTTTGCAGATGACTTGATTCAATACATAGAAAATCTTAAAGATGCCACCAGAATATTACTAGAGTTCATCAATGAATTTAGTAAAGCTTCAAGATACAAAATTAATATACAAAAGTCTGTTGCATTTCTATACACTAACAATAAATTATCAGGAAGAGAAATTAAGGAAACAACTCCATTTACCATTGCATCAAAAAGGATAAAATACCTGGGGGTAAATCTACCTAAGGAAGGAAAAGACCCATACTCAGAAAACTATAAAACACTGATGAAAGAAATTGGAGATGACATGAACACATGGAAAGATATATCCAATGATATAGAGATGGGCTTGGAGGAATTAGTATTGTTAAAATGACCACACGTTCCAAAGCAATCCAGCTATCCAATACAGTTCCTAGCAAAATATCCATCGTATTTTTCACTGAACTAGAACAAATAAATTAAAAATTTGTATGGAAACACAAAAGACTGAGTAGCCAAAATAATCTTGAGAAAGAAGAATGGAGCTGGAGGAATCATACTCTGACTTCAGACAATACTGAAAAGCTACAGTAAGCAAAATACTTGGTATTTTGGTACCAGAATGAAAACAGACACATAGATCAACGAAACAGGACCGAGAGCCCAGAAATAAATCCACACACCTATAGTCAATTAACTGATGACAAAGAAGGCAAGATTATAAAGTGAAGAAAAGATAGTCTCTTCAATAAATGGTGCTGGGAAAACTGGACAGATACATGTAAAAGAATGAATTTGGAACATTTTCTAACACTACCTACATAAAGAAACTCAAAATGGATTAAAGATCTAAGTGTAAGACCAAATACTGCAAAACTCCTAGAAGAAACATAGGCAAAGCATTCTTTGACATGAATCACAGTACTATTTTGGGGGTCTATCTCCTAGAGTAAAGGAAACAAAAGCAAAAATAAATAGGACCTCAGTTCAGTTCAGTTCAGTCACTCAGTCATGTCCAACTCTATGCAACCCCATGAACTGCAGCACGCCAGGCCTCCCTGTCCATCACCAACTCCCGGAGTTTACTTAAAATCATGTCCATAGAGTCGGTGATGGCATCCAGCCATCTCATCCTCTGTCGTCACCTCCTCCTCCTGCCCCCAATCCCTCCCAGCATCAGGGTCTTTTCCAATGTGTCAACTCTTCGCATGAGGTGGCCAAAGTATTGGAGTTTCAACCTCAGCATCAGTCCTTCTGATGAACATCCAGGACTGATCTCCTTTTGAATGGACTGGTTGGATTTCCTTGCAGTCCAAGGGACTCTCAAGAGTCTTCTCCAACACCACAGTTCAAAAGCATCAATTCTTCGGCACTCAGCTTTCCTCACAGTCCAACTCTGACATCCATACATGACCAGTGGAAAAACCATAGCCTTGACAGGATGGACCTTTGTTGGCAAAGTAATGTCTCTGCTTTTTAATATGCTATCTAGGTTGGTCATCACTTTCCTTCCAAGGAGTAAGCATCTTTTAATTTCATGGCTGTAATCACCATATGCAGTGATTTTGGAGCCCCCCAAAATAAAATCTGACACTGTTTCCACTGTTTCCCCATCTATTTCCCATGAAGTGATGGGACTGGATGCCATGATCTTAGTTTTCTGAATGTTGAGTTTTAAGCCAACTTTTCCACTCTCCTCTTTCACTTTCATCAAGAGGCTTTTTAGTTCCTCTTCACTTTCTGCCATAAGGGTGGTGTCATCTGCATATCTGAGGTTATTGATATTTCTTCTGGCAATATTGATTCCAGCTTGTGCTTCTTCCAGCCCAGCGTTTCTCATGATGTACTCTGCATATAAGTTAAATAAGCAGGGTGACAATATACAGCCTTGATGTACTCCTTTTCCTGTTTGGAACCAGTCTGTTGTTCCATGTCCAGTTCTAACTGTTGCTTCCTGACCCTGCATATAGGTTTCTCAGGAGGCAGGTCAGGTGGTCTGGTATTCCCATCTCTTTCATAATTTTCCACAGTTTACTGTGATCCACACAGTCAAAGGCTATGGCATAGTCAATAAAGCAGAAATAGATGTTTTTCTGGAACTTTCTTGCTTTTTCAATGATCCAGCAGATGTTGGCAATTTGATCTCTGGTTCCTCTGCCTTTTCTAAATACAGCTTGAACATCTGGAAGTTCATGGTTCATGTATTGCTGAAGCCTGGCTTGGAGAATTTTGAGCATTACTTTACTAGCATGTGAGATGAGTGCAATTATGTGGTAGTGTGAGCATTCTTTGGCATTGCCTTTCTTTGGGATTAGAATGAAAACTGACGTTTTCCAGTCCTGTGGCCACTGCCGAGTTTTCCAAATTTGCTGGCATCTTGAGTGCAGCACTTTCACAGCATCATCTTTCAGGATTTGAAATAGCTCAACTGGAATTCCATCACATCCACTAGCTTTGTTCATAGTGGTACTTTCTAAGGCCCACTTGACTTCACATTCCAAGATGTCTGACTCTAGGTGAATGATCACACCATCGTGATTATCTGGGTCATGAAGATCTTTTTTGTACAGTTCTACTGTGTATTCTTGCCACCTCTTCTTAATTCTTGCCACCTCTTCTGCTTCTGTTAGGTCCATACCATTTCTCTCCTTTATCAAGCCAATTTTTGCATGAAATGTTCCCTTGGTGTCTCTAATTATCTTGAAGAGATCTCTAGTCTTTCCCATTCTGTTGTTTTCCTCTATTTCTTTCCATTGATCGCTGAGGAAGGCTTTCTTATCTCTCCTTGCTATTCTTTGGAACTCTGCATTCAAATGGGAATATCTTTCCTTTTCTCCTTTGCTTTTCATTTCTCTTCTTTTCACAGCTATTTGTAAGGTCTCCTCAGAAGGTCATTTTGCCTTTTTGCATTTCTTTTCCATGGGAAAATGGACCTAATTAAACCTAAAAGTTTTTTCACAGCAAAGGAAATCATCAACAAAACAAATATCCACTGAATGGGATAAGATATTTGAAAAGAATATGACTGATAAAGGATTAATATCCAACATATATAAACAAGTCATACAAATCAACAGCAAAAAATCCAAAGAACCCAATTTAAAAATGGGTGAAAGAGCTGAATAGACATATATCCAAAGAGAACAACATGATGAACAACATGCACATGAAAAATGCCCAATATCACTAATCATCAAGGAAATAAGGTTCAAAACAAAAATGAGATATCACCTCACACCTGTCAGAATGGCTATTAACATAAAGAACATAATAACAAATGATGGAGAGGATGTGGAGAAAAGGGAAACCTCTTACCCTGCCTGTGGGAGTGTAAACTGGCATAGCTACTGTGGCAAACAGTATGGAAATTTCTCAAAATCTAAAAGCAGAACCACCATATGACCAGCAACCCTATTCCTGGGTATGTATCTGAAAAAAGTAAAAAACTGATTCAAAAAGATATATATGCACTCCAATGTTCATAGAAGCATTGTTTACAATTGCCAAGGTATGCATGCAACACAAGTGTCCATCAACAGATGTATGAATAAAGAAGATGTAGTAAGTATATCTGATGGACTACCACTCAGCTATAGCAAAGAATGAAATTTTGCCATGTTTAGCAACATGGATGGACTTGGAAGGCATTATGCTAAGTGAAATGCATCAGACAGAGGAAGACAAATACTGTATGATATCACTTACATGTGGAATCTAAATAGTACAATGGGCAATTTAAACAAAAAAACAAAAACAAAAAAAAAAAAAGAAGGAGACTCACAAATACAGAGGATAAACTAGTGGTTACCAGTGTTGAGAAGGAAGGAGAAAGCGGCAATATAGGGGTAGAAGAATAAAAAGGATTATCATAGAATTATACAAAATTTGTGTGTGTTAAACTTTTGAAAATTACAAAGCATTGTAGAATTTTAAAAAGTCTTTCATCCAGTTTAAAAATGTAGGCTTAAAAGTACTTCTAAAGCCAAAAAATTCTCTGCTTAGTTTGTACTTTTTTCCCCGGAAGCACAGGAGGAAGGTAGACTATGCTGATCAATAGACCATGATTTCCTCTAACTACCGAAAAAAAATGTAATTAACAAAATATTCCTGGAGAGATATATAAGAGCTTCCTTTCTTCAGAAATCTATTCTTAAACAGGAAGTACAAAATTACTTTTTTTCCTTTCTACTTACACTTGCCAGAAAAATTTATAGCAGATTTAAGAGTGATCAGAGTATTTTTCATTCCTTAACATTTGAAACCATGTTAAAATTGTAAAGTTGTAAATGTTAGTAGCTGTCTAGGCTCTTACTTAGACAACCAAAACCCCTAATGTGATCATTTCTTCAACTCTGACTATAATTATAAAATAAAATACTTTAATTGCATATCAGCTTAATTACAAAAGAAATGGAGTGGAACATGATTATGGTGAATGTTTTTAATGTCTACTATAGCAAAGTCAAATTTTATATCATATATATACACATACATTATATATATGCATATGTATATATATGTATTTATACAGTATGTATACATGTGTGTATATGTATGTATATATGTGTTTTATTTAGATGAAATTCCATTTTTACCTTTTAATTCAAGAGTAATGGTAGAAGTTCTTAGGAGAACAAGTATGATATAAATAGGTACACATTGCCCTCCCTGACCCAGCACGTAGACCGAGGTTTCCACCTAAAGCGTGAAGCCACAGCAAGGCATGGGTCCTCAGAAGCCTTCCTGCATTCTAATTTTAAGGCATTTGTATTGTCATTTCTGAGAAGGGAGAAATCAAGTGATCATTTACAGGATTTTACAAGAACATTACCCACAATTCAATTCCATTCTCTTCTTGAATAAGAAAACTTTCCATAACTTTTGCAGTTATACTTGTGAAAAATGAAAGAAAAGTCTGTTTTTCTTTGTCAATCAACTAGTGTGGTGAAGCAAATAGCTGAGTTAACATCGATGCCCTGAAGCCTAAGAAAACTAACTGGTTAATTGAAACCAGATCTCTCTTTGGAAAAAGAGAATTCTTTGATTTTTAAGGGCATGGGATTCCAATCACCATAAGCAACCTCGAAAGAGTCACAGCCTCTGGTTACTAGACCTCTGCTGAACAAGCCTGGCTGGGGGGTCCACGTTTCCACCTGTCACCCAACCATGGAGGCATGTGATGTGATGGCAGCTTGTGGACTTTAGAAGATGGGCATAGCTTTGAGTTCAGTCAAGCTATATAAACTGGAGTGCAGCATTTGACTTCTCCGATTTTGAAATTCTTTTATGGGTAAAAGGGGAAAATAATGTTTCCTCATGAAATTATTGTTGGGATTAAATGAGACAATATGTATAAAATTCCTGATACAAAAAAAGACCTCAGCTAATGCTAGTTTCATCCTCTCTCCTTCAAATACAAAGGCAGAAAAGCAGTAGATCCCTAGGCTTTCAAGTCTTACTTTCATTCTAGATTGTGGTCACAGTGTGACCCAACTTCTTGATACCATGTCTAGCCACTGATTTCCAAAGCTGATACATGTGTAATGACTAGTCTAACCTGCAGTTCCCTCATTGTCACATGCTGTCTGATATTTGAATATGCAGTTTATCCTCAGCCACCAACCAAGGGAAATTTCTACAGAAGAATTCAGTTCTGCTTTCACTTAGATTTGGTGATAACATTTAACTGTGGATTTGTAATTGCACTTTGAAAACAAACTCTGTAGTCTTTCTCAGGAACAGAAAGGCCTGGACATCTCTGGCCTTGGCCTGTGCACGCTAGTCTCCTTTCTCTCCCTGATCCACTCACACTGGTCTTCTCTTCGTGCTTGGACATTGTCCAGTTCTTTTCCATCTTGGGCTTCTGGTCAAGTCCTCTCTTTTGTTTGACGTGCTCTTCTGTTAATTTTCAGCAGACCAGCTCCTTATCATTCTTAAAGTATCAGCCTCCACGTCACCTCCAGAGAGGGCCTTCTCCAACTAAAAGCACATAGGTACTTGAAGGTTTTTTTTCAACCTCCTTTATTTGTTTGTTTGTTTTGGTTATGTAGAAGGCAGAAGCCAGCTCTGTTGCTAGCGCTAGTGTAGTATCTGGCACAGAAAGAGGTCAGGAAGTATTTGATGAGTAGATGGGTAAGTCAGCTCTATTCAGTTCAGTTCAGTCACTCAGTCGTGTCCAACTCTCTGCGACCCCATGAATCGCAGCACGCCAGGCCTCCCTGTCCATCACCAACTCCCGGAGTTTACTCAAACTCACGTCCATCGAGTCAGTGATGTCATCCAGCCAACTCATCCTCTGTCATCCCCTGCTCCTCCTGCCCCCAATCCCTCCCAGCATCAGGGTCTTTTCCAATGTGTCAACTCTTCGCATGAGGTGGCCAGAGTATTGGAGTTTCAGCTTCAGCATCAGTCCTTCCAATGAATATTCAGGACTGATCTCCTTTAGGATGGACTGGTTGGATCTCCTTGCAGTCCAAGGAACTCTCAAGAGTCTTCTCCAACACCACAGTTCAAAAGCATCAATTCTTTGGCGCTCAGTTTTCTGTAAAGTCCAACTCTCACATCCGTACATGACCACTGGAAAACCATAGCCTTGGACTAATGGACCTTTGTTGGCAAAGTAATGTCTCCGCTTTTTAATATGCTATCTAGGTTGATCATCACTTTCCTTCCAAGGAGTAAGTGTCTTTTAATTTCATGGCTGCAATCACCATCTGCAGTGATTTTGGAGCCCCAAAAAATAAAGTCTGACACTGTTTCCACTGTTTCCCCATCTATTTGCCATGAAGTGATGGGACCAGATGCCATGATATAGGTCTGCACAATTTAGACTATTTCTTTGGATTGACAAATGTCAGGATCAAACTCAGAATTAATACTCCTTCAAAACCAAAAGAGATTATGCCAGGCAGAATAAACGTTTAACTCAGATTATCAGAGAAAATAACTTGCAAAAATTGTGAAACATAAAGACTATAAACCACTTTCACAAAATTCTTTCTCTTTTATGGAGAAATCAATGAGATATGTCAAGATACCTTACTAATGATGATAATGATCTATTATTTATTTATATAACATTCTTTCTTAAGGTTGAACATATTTTAACATAACTTTTTATCCTAACAGCTTTCCTATGAAATTCTTATTCTGATTTTATGCACATGGGCAACTGCATTTTCTTTTCTACCAACTCAGCTACTGATTCTAGGACATTTAATCCTGAGCCTAGGAACTTCCCTGCACAGAATTCACTGGAATGAAATAGCTCTTTTACTATTGAAAGAAATTATATTGGTCCTATCTCCACTACAAACCTGGCTCTATAATTCTCTAAATATTAAAGCTTGATTCATCTTTGTGGAGATGACACTTGAGAAAACTAACACTTCTCCTCTGAAAGAGAAAAGAGACTTTCCTTATAAAATAATAAATACTTAGGGGAAAATGTATGTGTGTTTTTTTTTTTAGCTCTAACACAATCGGTAAGTACGTCCTATGGTTCATGCAGAGCCAACTTCTTTATTTCAGTCTGCAAAGGTCATCTCCTTTGCTAAAAATCAGCAGGTGAATACAATCCACTCAGTATCACCTTGAGAAGGTACCAATTTGGAAACTAGAAGTCTGGTGTTAATCTTTAAGCCAGCACACCTCTGGCCACCACAAGCTTAGGAAACCTTGGCATGCTTTAAGGCCTTTCCTGTGATTCACTGTCTTGCCCTGGGGAGAGAGATTTGGCAGAATCCCTCCATCAAACAGACTCAGAGAGGACTGAATGGGACCTGCGTGCCCCACAGGCATAAAGTATTACTTATACAACTCTCATCATTCTTGTTGTATTCCAAGATATGTTAAGCAAATATCTTATTTGTTTAACAAATATGTCTTGAATGTCTGCTGTTGGCCTGGCACTCTACCAGGTGTCCGAAGATGGAATGTCAAGGGCATTACCTTCTGAGAGTTACCAGTTCAGTGGGAAGACAGACCAACAAACTGAGAATTCAATATAATATGTTCTGTATCAACCCAAGAGGCACGAGCAGAGAAAGCATAGAGGGCAAATTGCTAATATGTCTGAATAAGGAAAAATTTTACTGAGGAGGTAAAATCCTAAAGTGGACTTGAGTAATAGTGAGTGAAATAGGAATTGGCCAGGCAAACCAGGGGAAATCCAGGGGCATTCCACCAAGAAGAAGAGTATATGATAGGGTGAAAGGCCTGAGAGGGTTTGGTATGGTCTGGGAGGGAGGGGTAATTCCCCACAGAGAGCAGTTACGCCTAACAAGCTGAAAGAGAGATAATGGGACTGGAAGGTGGCTTTAGGCCAGACTGGGAAGGACTTAGAGATCATGTGTAATGGGCTGAATCGTATCCCTCCAAAAAGATGTGGTAAGGTCCTAACCCTCAGGATCTCATAATGTGACCTTATTTGGCAATAGGGTTGTTGCAGACATTATTAGTTCAAGTGAGGTCATCCTTGATTAGAGTGCCCCTTGATCTAACACGACAGGTGTCCTTAAAAGAAAATGGAATTTAGACACACACACACATATACCTAGAAACTCACAGGGAGAAGAACTCACGTGAAAGTGAAAGCAGACATTGGAAGTATGCTGACACAAGCCACAGAACATCTGGAGCTACTAGAATCCAGAAGAATCTTAAGAACCTTCCCATAAAGTTTTCTGAGACATCATGGCCCTGTTAATGCCTTGATTTTGGACTAACCTCCAGAAACGTGAGATAATAAATATCTATGATTTAAAATTGCCCAGGATGTGTATTGGATTATTGAAGCCCTAGAATACTGATGAAAAGTAAGTGAAAAGTAAAAGTGCTAGTTGCTCAGTTGTGTCCAATTCTTTGTGACCCCATGGGCTATAGCCTGCCAGACTACTCTGTCCATGGGATCTCCAGGCAAGAATGCTGAAGTGGGCTGCCATGCCCTCCTCTAGGGGATCTTTCCAACCCAGGGATCGAACCCAGTCTCCTGCATTGCAGGCAGATTCTTTACCATCTGGACTACCAGGGAAACCCTAGGAAACTGATACATCATGTTAAATAAATAGTGTGGATTGGAATGTAATGGGATTATGATCTGTAGGGGATGGAAACTGCTAAAGAACTGTTGTCAAAGCAAGAGAGCAACTTGACCAGACTTGCGTGTTAGATAAAAGGTTCTGGCTGAAGTGTGGCGCATAGATTAGAGATGGGGGTGGAGAGAATCTGCAAAGTTTCCAGAGCTTATTCCTCAGCATCTCCTCGTCTATGAAACAAACACAAAGGATGGAGAAAAGAGCATCCTTCTCTACTCAGTTTGGTCCAAAATATTATATTAGAGCGCTCCTGTCTGCATAACATTACCTGGATAAAGAAAGGGGTATATTTTGAAACTTAGTCCTACCAGATCACTTTACTTAGTGATGGGAATGTCACAATGAAAAATGATGCTACTAATATTATAATTGGACACTTAAAATGATGTTGACATTGAGATCTTGATTTAAAAATTCAGTTAAAAAAATCTTAGAACCATGAAATGAATAAAATTAATTTTCCAGTAGCAAGCCATTTAAGTTCCCAGAATTGTTTTTCTTGTTCTTTATCTTAATTGCAGAATCTGGTTTATATCTACATCTTGAAATGTCTATTCCCTGGCAAAAAAACTTGTTTAGAAACATGCTATCACTAAGATCAATACTAAGGATGCTGGATTACAGCTGTTATTTCTGTTGAGGTATTTCCTAGAAGTGTCACGGACTGCAGTAATCGGCAGCTTTGACGCAAGCAAGTGACTTCTATCTAGTTGGAGTAGGTGGCGTTCAAACCTATGACACTTATGCTTTCAAGGTCATATACTCTCTAGCTGTTTCTAATCTTGACTAGTATCTATTTCTAATCTTGACTAGTTTGAATAGATCCTAAAATAAATACAGAAGTCTTGAGTGTGTTTTCCATGTTTCAAGCAACATAAATGTACACACACATACTTTACAAGCGATCTATCTTTACTGAAGTCACAGAATTCACTAACAACAATAAGACCCTGGTAAGGCATTCTGATTCACATTCTGTAGTTTCCTTATAACCTCCTGAGACACAACATGTCATCCTTGCATAGATAAGTAGATAAACTAATGAATATAAACCACCTCCAAGTATCTTTCATCTCATTTGCTGAATACCATAATTGATGTTACAAAATATTAATTACATTGCATAATTCAAAATGTAATCTATATGCTTCTAATCATATTATATTCATGAAGCAATTTAATAGCGTTTCATTTTTAAAAATACAGAGGGTACAATATAATAAATGTGAAAATCAGTGAGATTATCAAACACAGAGTACTAAATAAACATGAAAAACTTGTATAATAAGTTAATGCTCAGATGTCTTGGACACTGATATGTAAAAGTCATATGATTCACTTGGGAAGGTTAAGGTTTAGAGAGATAAAGAAGTTTGATTTAAGGAAGCAGCTAAGGGCAGTACCGGACCTAAGGGATCCACTGGCCTCTTCATCTGTCCTTTGTCATGAAGATGTGGTGTTGAATTGCTGCCACGTGACCTTCTTCCCCACTTATTAAGCCTTGGGTACACAAACAGCAAGAGTTATCTGTTAGTGTTTCCTATAAAATGACGTTTTAGAGAGATCAGAGGCCTTACATTATATTGTAACTACTGTTTTACCCTGCAAAACAGGAGAGGACAGATATAAAATATTTGGGAGCAGTTGTGAACATGTATATTGACAGAAGAGTGCCTTATCTCCGTGATTGACATGTGTCTCAGTAACCAGAGTGGTAGAATTATCTAAATAGGAAGAGACTGAACAACTGATACACGCACATTTAAGAGTGGTAACAAAAGTAAACCAGAAGTTCCCTATGTCTACATAGGTGACTGATTTAATTATACTTTTCCAATGGCATTCATTCATTTTTTTTTATTCCTTCCTCCAAACACCATGTTTTAGTTCTTTAGTACTTTGTTGCCTAGCATTGGAAATTATCTCCAGTTTAAAAAATTTTTGATTTGCATGTATTATTTGGACTCATGTATTGATTTCAAATCAGATCATCAAAGATAGGAGCTTAGATGCCTCCAAAATATTACTTGAAAGAAGAGTTATATGGATATAGTTTATAGTTGAAGAGCCAACATTTTCCATATCATATATTGTCTAGTTTGTTATTAAAGTATAGAATGAGACGAGAAGAAGATAGATTTTGGAAGAGGAAAATGAACAAACATTTATTGATATGCTACTATAGATCATTACATCTCACTCAGTCCTCTTAACAGCTATATAAAGTGTTATTATCTCCTATTTTACAAAGAAGAAAGAGATACAAAGCAGCTCCCTCACCTAAAGTCAGAAAGCTGACAAGTAGTCAAGAATTGAACCCCAGCCTCTCTGACTCCACTATACCATGCAGAAAAACCCCTTATGCAGAATAAAATTCACAAGCAAATTAAGGGAGAAAACAGCAAGCCAAAAGCAACCCCACTTATTTCTTTAGCAGGCAGCTGTAAACGTAAACATTAGCTTTATAGCTAGGGAATGGGCCACCTTCCCTTCTGATCTCTTCCCTTTTCTCACTTTCTATTTTGTTATTCTTTTCCAATGCCTCAGTACACTGTCACTTCCTCCTAAGACCTCAAAGAAGTATATTTCGGGAGCAGTCAAAGAAGGAAACTGAGAGCAGAGAAGGGTGACTCAAAATCAACCCAGGAGGAGACGTTGCAGTAAATACATACTTACTAGATGACGTGCAGGCTTCAAAGGGATGGAAAAGGGACTGGGGAAACAACTGAAATTCAGTGTAGGTAATGGGGAAAATCACAGAAGGGATACACCACAGAACATGTGAAGCTGAGAAGAAAACAAATTTTGATTTATATATACTGTATAGACGATCTTCCCAGGTGACTCAGTGGTAAAGAACCTGCCTGCCAATTCAGGAGACTCTGGTTCGATCCCTGGGTCAGGAAGATCTCCTGGAAGAAGAAATGGCAACTGACTCCAGTATTCTTGCCTGGGAAATCCCATGGACAGAGGAACTTGGTAGGCTACAGTACATGAGGTCGCAAAGAGCTCTATAAAATGTAGCAACTGAGTGTGCATACCGTACAAACACCTTGGAAATATACAGTAAATATTTCAACTATTTATCATCTATGGATAAAGTTAACATCTACTCTGGGAGCAATACCGAAAAGTTCAGACAGTAGTAAGGTTCAAAAGCAGGTCAATGAGCCTAAACAAAATGCTTCATTTACACCTGAATCTGTAATCGCCACCTTGGCTTTGAGATACAGCTTTCTAAAAATGTATTTCTTTCCTCTTAAACTTGACTCTTGGGGCTCTTGGTCACCATCTATATGCCAGGTGGAGAGCTAAGCACCTTTACATAAAATATCTCTTGCCATCCTAATGATAAGTCTGGGAGAAAGGCTATATTTTTCCCACTACACAGAAGAAGCAACTGGGACTCAGACAGTAACGTGCCTGTGTATACTATGGCTTCCAAATTTAAACTCAAGATTTCTCCCTTTGAAGTTGAATGGCCTTCCTTTCTTACAGTGTTGCAGAAACCTCTAAACATCATGGTGAGTACAATGCTAGCCACACAGAAAATGAAAACTTCTTCTGTAGATACTGGGGGTTTAAGAAATATTGGTGATTGGGTGATTGGTTGACCAGTTTCATTTTAAAAGGCAAAGTAATGTACATTTGCCAGTGGGATGGGGAGGGGGCAGAAATCTAGTCAGTGGGAAGAACAGAGACATATCACAGCTTATTCACTCCCGTTTTCATATGAAGTTCTAGTTAGTTCTGCTTTTGTTACTGGTAAAGACGAAATCTCACCTTCCCCACAATTTGCCCAGATGCAAAGGCCAGGATGATGGCTGGCAACTCTTTGGCAGTAACCACACTTGTGCTGTGGTTCCTTCAGTTGAATTTAAATTCAGCTTGCATTTTATTCAAAGGAGACTCTTTCCTACTTTCATTTGAACTGAATTAATGCACAATAAATATACACATCAAATTTTCTAACTGTGGTGAAAAAAGGATATCCAAAGGTTATAGACTGTCAGTAAAAGCACATTACAGAACCTAAGTACTCAATTTCAAAAAGCCTTTTAACATAAATATTTCAAGATTATCAGCTTCGTTATCATTTCACACCAACAATTTTCATTTCCCAAACCTATTCTGACATTTGAAGGAACATTAAGAAAAAAAAATCTTTCTGCGTTATATCTGGCTACCACCATATAATGCCACTTAACAGTTGGTTTAGAATAAAGAAAAAGGCAGAGGAAGGTTGGCCACAGTGACTCAAATGAAACCTTTTCACTATTTCTTTTTGAGTTATGTTAGTGTTATCTGATGCAAAGAAACACAGCACACACACATGAACATACACACACATACCACTTCAAGATCCCATTCAAACCTATCAATTTGGCTCAAACATTTTAGAATTTAAAGATCCTGACCAAATGATATTGGAAACCCTTATTAAAGTAAATGGGCTGTGTAATTAGCAAAGCTGGACATTTCTTTGACCCTCTGACAGAGCGGATGTTTTTTGCTCCTCAGCAGTTGGGTAGGACCCTGTGTTCAGGGTCTTAGGTCATACAGAAGTGTTGGCAGAGTTCCATGCTACTGGAACTACAGGAAGACAATCCAATACATCTGTATAAAGGAGGAGTTGGCAGACGAGACGGCTGACAAATGGGAGCACACAAAATAAGCTTCATTAATAAATTGGGGAAAATTTCACAAATGAGTAAGGTGAATGATTTTTACCCAGCTTGGATATTAAACTAGAAAGAACACAACAATTACCCAGTAGAGAAAATCAGATTCTATTTAGAAAGTTTCAAAAATAAATAATAGTTATGTTACTATCATAAAAGCTACTTATATTTGAAAGCATTTTATAAAATCTGGAAAATATATAAGAGGCCCCATCATTTGTTCTACCCTCTGTCTGGGGAATTTTTATACTCTATGATATATCAAAAGTTCCAAATACTCTCATTGGAGTTTCAACCACATCAGTTTGGAAAGCACAAAACTATCTCTGGGGAAATGTCAGTTGCACCCATTAGAGGCCTTGTACACTTTCATACAGGCTGATCACAGGAGTCTTTAGTACAGAGAAATCCCAAGGGCTGCCCAGGGCACTCCTTTGCTGTGTTCTCAGTGTGAGGTCCCGGGGTAATTTGACTGTCTTACAGAAATGGGATCTGGAAGACTGAAACCCCAGTTTGACCCTGAAACAGGGCTTGGACAACTTCCTCAGTCCTCCAGGTTCTGTCACCTCATTAGCTGTTGTTCAGTCACTCAGCATGTCTGACTCTTTGTGATCCCCTGGCCTGCAGCATGTCAGGCTTCCCTGTCCTTCCCCATCTCCTGGAATTTGCTCAAACTCATGTCCATTGAGTCAGTGAAGCCATCCAACCATCTTGTCCTCTGTTGTCCCCTTCTCCTCCTGCCTTCAATCTTTCTTAGCATCAGGGACTATTCTAATGAGTTGGCTCTTTGCATCAGGTGGCCAAAGTATTGGAGCTTCAGCTTCAGCCTCAGTCCTTCTAATGAATATTCAGAGTTGATTTCCTTTAGGATGGACTGGTTGGATCTCCTTGCAGTCCAAGGGACTCTCAAGAGTCTTCTCTAACACCACAGTTCAAAAGCATCAATTCTTGGGCACTCAGCCTTCATTATGGTCCCAACTCTCACATCCATACATGATTAATGGAAAAACCATACTTTTGACTAGATGGACCTTGTTGGCTAAGTAATGTCTATGCTTTTCAATACACTGTCTAGGTTTGTCATAGCTTTTCTTCCAATGAGCAAGCATCTTTTAATTTCGTGGCTTCAGTCACCATTTGCAGTGATTTTGAAGCCTGAAAAAATAAAGTTTATCACTGTTTCCACTATTTCCCCAACTATTTGTCATGAAGTGATGGGACTGGATGCCATGATTTTAGTTTTTTGAATGTTGAATTTTAAGCCACCTTTTTCATGCTCCTCTTTCACCTTCACCAAGAGGCCCTTTAGTTCCTCTTCGCTTTCTGCCATAAGTCATATGAGGTTATTGATATTTCTCCCGCCAATCTTGATTCCAGCTTGTGCTTCTTCCAGCCCAGCGTTTCTCGTGATGTACTCTGCATATAAGTTAAATAAGCAGGGTGACAATATACAGCCTTGATGTGCTCCTTTCCCAGTTTGGAACCAGTCCATTGTTTCATGTCCGGTTCTAAGTGTAGTTTCTTGAGATGGATACAGGTTTCAGAGGAGGCAGGTAAGGTGATCTGGTATTCACCATTCCTTTAAGAATTTCCCAGTTTTTTGTGATCCACACAGCCAAAGGCTTTAGTGTAGTCAAGTAGAAGTATGTTTTTATGGAATTTTCTTTATTTTTCTATGATACAATGGATATTTGCAATTTGATTTCTGGCTCTACTGCCTTTTCTAAATACAGCTTGAACATCTGGAATTTCATGGTTCACGTACTGTTGAAGCCTTGCTTGGAGAATTTTGAGCATTACTTTGCTAGCATGTGAAATGAGTGCATTTGTGCAGTAGTTTGAACATTCTTTGGTATTGCCCTTCTTTGGGATTGGAATGAAATTTGGTATTTTCTAGTCCTGTGGCCACTGCCGAGTTTTCCAGATTTGCTGGCATATTGAGTGCAGCACTTTCACAGCATCATCTTTTAGGATTTGAAATAGCTCAGCTGGAATTCCATTATCTCCACTAGATTTGTTCATAGTGATGCTTTCTAAGGCCCACTTGACTTCACATTCCAGGATGTCTGGCTCTAGGTGAGTGAGCACACCATTTTGACTATCTGGGTTGTGAAGATCTTTTTTGTACAGTTCTTCCGTGTATTCTTGCCACCTCTTCTTAATATCTTCTGCTTCTGTTAGGTCCATACTGTTTCTGTCCTTTACTACCTCATTTGGAACACTGAATTATCTGTTTCATGGGACTGTTGTGTTTATGGGATTAAATAACTTCTGAAAGTGATATGCACATGAGAGCTTCTCCAGAAGTCTTCCTGGACTGGTGAAGATGGAACTGAAAAATCAGGGAACAATGAATTCTGCAGACATAATTCTCAAACTTTGGTGAACATAAAAATATTATCTAAAGAGCTTGCCAAAGAATGTTCATTCTAAAAATTCTGATTCAGTAAATCTGAACTAGGCAGACCTTGGTAACAAATACCTTAGGTGAATCTGATGTAGTTGGTTCATGAAGCCATACACTGATAAATAGATTTGGAATATAATACTCTAGCCAAATTTGAAAACAGATTGATTTATGTGGATCATCAGACATTTCTTTCAATATCTTTCCTCTCCTTCAAATCTTCAGGCTTCCAAAGCCCCCTAATTCTCATCTAGAATGAATTCCCCAAGCTCCCCTCCTAAATAGAACTATATCAACCTTTCACATCCAAGTAGTGAGACATCCAAGTTTGAAGAACACTACATATTTTCTCTTGCCTATTCATTGTAAAATTGGGTAATAAAAGGGGTTCACCATTTTACATATTGAAAATGTAAGATTTTGAGTTTGGGAATACTTTCATGGGAATCAGGTCCTATTGCCCAGATGATGTGTTAATATAATTCACAACTGTTACTTATTCTTTCACAAAGTTGAGTCATGAATATTTATCCCTGGAAGAGATCTTAGTGGTTATCAGTATTATTCATTTGTTTTACAGCTAAAGAAACTGTAAACTATACTATCTGGCTTATCCTCCAACCTAGAAACTTCACAAATAAAGAAGTTTCCCATCCAAGGGAAGCCTACTGAGAGGCAAGTCTACAGGCAGAAGAATTTCCCTGTGAACCATGTTTCGTTTCCCTGTGTCAGAAAGGAATCCATTGTCTCAGGGATTTTCCTGCTGGCCCAGTGGTTAAGACTCCACACTGCCATTGCAGGAAACATGAGTTCAATCCGTGGTGGGGTCACTAAGATCCTACATGCCACACAGTACAGCTAAAAATTAAAAAAGGAATCTAGTGTTTTAAATTATAATCATAATTTCTTCATATAAATAGAATGCAGGGCATTGGAGTTATTACTTCTTTCATAATGTCTTAACTCATGGGATATTAAAGTAGGATCATGGATTCATCCCACAAAGGAATAAGCTCCTCCAATAGAACAAAATTCCCCAGAACTTTTTTACTTCAAGAATCGAAAGTCTTGCATTCAAGAGAATTAAAAGTTATTTTCTCTGAAAAAAGTTTCTCTGCCATGTTCCATTGTAAAATCTGGATGCCTTTGGGTAACTGCTGCTTTGCGTTTTCCCCCCATTTTCTTTCCGAGTAACAGAAAACTTAGAGCGGATGCTATTTTTAATATGAATCCTCATGTGCTGTTTTCATGGATTACCTTTGCACTTTTCAGAGTAGGTTTTTCTAACCCAGGCCCATATAACCACAAAGATCCCTAGAACTCTTGCTTCAAATTCTTTTCACTGTGAATCTTTGAAAGATATTGATTCTGCAAATGTGAAAAATTAATTTATCAAAAAATAGCACACATAAAATTGGGACTGGCAAGAGAAATCCTAAGAATATTGTTTTAACTGGAAGTTGTACCATTAACTGTTACAACTTACTGTATTCCTGTTACGGCTCTTTGTGATGTATTTATCACTGTGTAGGAACAGTTTAATCTACTCCATACAGAGAGCAGTAGGAGTGCTGTTTTTCTCAAAATATGATGTCCCTCGCCACAAACAACTGATCTAAATTTCTTGCAGGTGGCAGGTCTCACTTTTTTTTTTTCTAAAAGGAAATAACCCTTCTCTGAAAGTCAAATTTGTTTTTAAAGCTGCGGTGTCTTTAACCACTTTTTTTTTCCAGTTTTTCAGTTGACACATTGTCATGACTTACGGTAGGTTGCATCAATCATTCTGGGTTCCTACAGAAAATATTTTGTGGTGGTGACTATCCTAGGCAAGAAACGAAGTGCCCTTTGCGGGTGAGTGCGCAGGTACCTCTGATTTCTTGCCAAATCATTCAGAATGCCACAAATCCATTAAATCTCTCCACAGGGAGGAAAAAAATTCCCGCATCCTAGAGAGAGAATTTATGAGTTCATTTCAATCACCACAAATGAAAGCCACCCTTAATATTCATTAGAGATTTTACGGTGGCAATATGCATTATCTATTCCTATGCCCCTCTGAAAGGCCAATTTCTCTTGAAACCTTACATGGCTTCAAGCCACTCTTTGTAGAAACAATGGCCTATGTCCAAGTGGAGTCAAAGGAGGCAAATGGATGACATTTCCTCATCCACTGGTAATGATTCCATTAAGGCATTGTGGTGGTTATGAGTTTCTAAGTTTTAAAAATGAAAAGAGAGATTTGGAAGGTGTGGTGATGTCACTGGATTACTTCCCCACTGTCATCTGTGACCATCTGTCCTAAAGCGAAAGGGGATTTTCTATTTGCATCACAAAGGATGACTTTCAAAACTGGCGTTTCTTTCCTTTGGAGAAATGTGCTCTCTGGAGACACGAGTCTGTGAGCCTCAGAACTGTTCATCTCTTCTTTCTATCCATTAGAGTTCAAGGCACCATCTTCTGGCATCGATTTTTCCCTTCCCATCTATTTCATTACTGTATGGAAAGCAATCTTGTCAAAACAGACACTTAAGCATATATCTCATACCTCAACAAATAAACAAGAAACAGACAAAAACCCCAAACCATTAGCTTAAAACACTCCTTGCATAGCTTCCCAATGCTTTCAGGAGATGGACAACAAAATTCTGCGTAACTTATGAGGCCATAAGGGGTCCGGTCCTCCCTCAGTCCTTCAGAATTGCCTTGCATTTCATCTCCTTGCTTTCTCTCCCGGTCATGCTAACTCTCATTCTGGCCTCTAACTCTCATAACTAGCCTCTTTTTGGCTACTTCACTCCTGCTTTTGACATCAGATTGAAGCTCAAACATCCTCATTCCTGAGAGTGTTTCCTGACTCCTTGCCCAGATCAAATTTACCTATTACAGGCTTTCCATAGAGCCGTGTGGCACTCACTCACAGATTTCATCAAAGTTATCATTTTTATTTGAGTGGTTACTTCTATTTTTGTCTCTCATTGGACTATGAGGATGGCAGTGTTTGTTCTGCCCAACATTTTATCTTCCTTATCAGGCACACTGTAAATACTTCAAAACAAACTGTTGAGTGAATAAATAAATGAGTTCCTGACTTTAACCTATTTTTTGCCCTGGCTGAAAATCTCTTTCAATCGGTGAGATGAGGGCTTCAGTTTGGGTTGAGCTTGAGATGAAGGCAAATAGGCCATATTTCTAATCTAATTATTCATCAATGTGGTTGTATTTAATAGCTAGGAACCATGAGATGCATAAAGATCTTACACTGAATATTCATAAGGGTTTTAAGAGTGAATTCAACCAGTTGCTTTGCAACTTCCCAGGAAAGACAGGGGACATGAATTTCTTTCCATCATTTTTCATTCTCTTAGGAAAAAGGTGTGTTATGCCTGAGAGTTATATTCTGACTCTAAAATAAAATATGACATGCATAAGTGATATGATTATGGAAAAATACATGAAAGGAGTTTTAAAAAGCTAAAATGATTTTACATCTGTAAGATGCTGCTGATATGCTGATGCAGTGATGGTCTGGGGAGTCAAAAAAGGGCCATGCAGAGCCCAGTACGTGTACCCTGAGTCCCACTTCCTTTTTGTCTGCATGTCTCAGAGGTTCACAAGCCTGGGGTCACGCACTTCTGGGGAGCTATAAACAGTGGTCTTACCCTACTGGAGCTAGGCAATTCTGGCTTTTTTATCTATAGGGAGAAAATTGGGCAAGCTATATTTACAAATCTTAAAAATTAGTGAAAACTAGTAAATGTGCATTTTCTGTAATATTATCGCATATGATAAGAAATTGCTGAGAATTACTAATGGAGAGACTCCAACATCACCCATCACTCCTGGTTGCTCAGATGGTAAAGCGTCTGCCTGCAATGCGGGAGACCCAGGTTTGATCGCTGGGTCAGGAAGATCCCCTGGAGAAGGAAATGGCAACCCACTCCAGTACTCTTGCCTGGAAAATCCCACGGACAGGGGAGCCTGGTAGGTTACGGTCCATGGGATCACAAAGAGTCAGACACGACTGACTTCAGACTTCACTGCTGGAGAGACTCCAACATCAGGTATGTGTCTTAGTCATTTTGTGGCCCTGCAGCCCAGAGCAAGAACTGATGTATCATAAACATAATGTTTTTCACTGAATGAAAAGGAAATAATTATAAACACATAATTATAATCTGTATTATAATTAAAGAGTAGTAACTGTCCCTAGAAATAGTAGCTCTTCTTCATTAAGTTCCAACTGTGTGTCAGGTATAGTTAAATACTCTATATCCAGTTCTTTATAAGAACTCCACAGAAAGATCTTCATTGTGTCTATCTGGATAAAAAACTGAAACTCAGGGATATCAAGTAATTTAGCAATCACAAGAACTGTAAGCAGTGATGCCACAGTTTAAGACCAGGCTTATTTGGCTCCAAGACTTGTAGTTTCTACCATGTACAGCTCCTCTTTGCCACCATGTTTATTTTTTATTTCTGCTTAACAATTTAAAGACAACTTAGTGATAGGAAAAGCCTGGATTGAGAGTTAGGAGAGTTAGGTTACCACCTCTGCCATCATCTGCCATGGGACCCCCAGGAAATTCACTGAATCTTCATGTGTCTCAATTTCTCCATTTCTAGGATGAAAGAATGCTTTTTCCTAGTAACAAGGCTAGTATATGTGAGGGACTTCCCTGGTGGTCCAGTGATTAAGAATCTGACAATGCAGGGGATACACGTTCTATCCCTATTCAGGGAACTAAGATTCCACATGCTGGGGGGCAGCTGAGCCCACGTGCCACAACTTCTGAGCCCAGGCTCTGGAGCCTGGGAGCCACGACTGCTGAGCTCACACGCCTAGAGCCCATGCGCTGCAAGAGAAGCCGCCACAATGGGAAACCCGAGCACCACCGGGAAGAGTAGCTCCCACTTACACAGCTAGTGAAAGCTTGTGCGCAACAATGAAGACCTCAGTTCAGTTCAGTTCAGTCGCTCAGTCATGTCCAACTCTTTGCAACGCCATGAATCATAGCATGCCAGGCCTCCCTGTCCATCACCAACTCCCAGAGTCTACTCAATCTCATGTCCATCGAGTCAGTGATGCCATCCAACCATCTCATCCTCTGTCATCCCCTTCTCCTTCTGCACAGCCCAAATAAATAAGTACTTTCCCTAGAAAGTACTTTCAAAAAAATGAAATGTGAGAAAAGTTATATTGCATCTCAAAAACAGGAACTTTAAGCAATTAGGCCCCTATGGTTGAATCATTTCATTTTATGTCATTTCATTTATGTTTCATCATTTCAGTATATTTTATATCATTTCATTTTATACTGCAAGTTAGGAACTAACATCTTCATTTTTTACAGATAAGGAAGTCTGGATACACTACTAGCCTAAGCTCGAAAGTTACAAAGCCATGATTTTTGCAGGAAAACTTCAGACTCTTACAGATTTGGACTTAAAATCTAGTTCTGCATGCTACTGCTACATTACATAAATGATTTAATCTCTTTTACCATTAAAATGGGAGTAGTAATACCACCTAACTGAGTCATAACACAAAGATAGCATATATAAAACACTTGAAATAGAGTCAAATGCTAAGTCAACAGAGACTATGGTTGTCATTATATAGACATGTCTACATGATCAGACATATCTACTTTGGCCTCCTGATGTGAAGAACCAACTCATTAGAAAAGATCCTGATGCTGGAAGAGATTAGGGGGAGGAGGAGAAGAGGGTGGCAGAGGATGAGATGGTTGGATAGCATCACTGACTCAATGGGCATGCTTCTGAGTAAACTCTGGGAGATAGTGAAGGACAAGGAAGCCTGGTGTGCTGCAGTCCATGGGGTTGCAAAGAGTCAGACACAACCTAGAGACTGAACAACAACACATGATCAAAACAAGATCTGAAAGGTGGCACCTAGTGTGTGTGTGTGTGTGAGATGGGTGATGGTGGCAGAAGAGGCTGTCTCCATACCACAAAGCCCCCTGCTCTTCTGCACCCCCCACAATCCTATTTAAACTTCACCCACCCATTTGTCAAAGCAGGATTTTGTCCTTTGAAATGGCACTCAAAAGGATTTTAAGAAATAGTTCTTCTTGAGTGACAGAAGCCTTCTTAGTTCCTGAGAATAGAAAACAGACATTTTGGTTCATGAAGAAGTTTTCATGATCAGAGGAACCTGGCTGTAACTCAAGAAAAGTCTGTATTCACATACACGGTTGCTAGTTCAGAAGATGAGGAAGTACCCAGGACAGAGGAAGTGCAGTTGGTCAGGAAAACAGAGAGCAATAAAAAACGAAACCTAAAATAGCTTATGTAAAAAAAAAAATATAGAAATAACATCAACAATGGTCATCTGAAAAGTGAAAAGAGAGCTAATTTGAAAAAGCTGAAGGAAAATCTCTTTGTACTAATCTCTTTCTGCACATGGGATATACCTTTCTTGGTGTCCCCTCATAACCCAAAAACTGAAGATAGAGAGGAGCCTTTAAGATCATTAATAGCCATCTTTCTAAAGATGAAGATGCAGAAGACCATGGAGATTAAGCAGCCTGATCCAGAGAGATGCCAGTAAGTAGTGAGCTCATACCTGACTTTCCTGGCTCAAACCTGTGCTCCTTTGATGTACAACATCGCTTCTGACATATCTGGCTGTGCACTCAAAATATGACATGGTCTTTAGCTTGCTTAGCAGTATTTGAATTATGAGCGTGTTTCTCTGGCACAGAAGAAATTCTACCAATACTTGGGACATTCTCCAAGGCTCATTATATAAAATGCCCTAACATTTAGACCTCTCTCTTTGCAAGGGTCAAGGTCCAGCTTTAGATTGGCTTTATTCTGCTGAAACATGCAGAAGAGTTAAACTCTCAGGAAGGAGGAACTTGAGGTCTCCCGTGGTCAATGAACATAAATGGGTCCCCTCTTCAGACTGATATTTGTTTTCCTCCTTTGTCTATTTGAGAATCCAGAGAAACAAAGTTCGTCTTGATTGTAGAAGCCAAAATGTAATTATAATTAATTATCATGGATCCTATATCATTATCATAAGAGCGATTGTAAATTACAAACATTTTATGATGACCTTAGAGATATTTTATTATGGGGTGTACCAATTCAACTTTCTCCTTAATTTGATGCACTTGAATAAACAAGCACAAAGGAAAAACAACACCAGCAACAACAAAACAGAGAAAAGTGAGGCAAACCCTTAAGGCCATTCATGAAAAAGAGATTCTTGGTTTCTGTAACAGTTCTAGGACTGACACAGATCTGTTGTTGTCACAGATATTCAGAAGGTTTGTAAAATTGAGAAAAGCCAAACACCAACCCAAATAATTAGATTCGCTACATTCTACATTGCTCAGATTCAAAAGTCTAGTTTAGTGATACCTCTAGTTATCCTGGACTTTTAGAATATGATTTTACACTTATAGAGCCATTACATTTTCTCATTTTATTTTTATATTCATTATACAGGATTTCATTATAAAAGACGTTTAAACATTTCATAAACATTTACAATTTACTCTCTTCAAATTCAGCCTAAATAATTTCCATAAATCTGATATTTTGCACTATTATAATATCTCATTTTTTAAGTGTTTCTTCTATAAACTCTCTTTTTTCATGTAAATGTGCTTGTACATCTGGCCGGATCTCTTCCAGGATTATTTTATGTACAATTAGTACCATATGTTTCCCATCTTTGTGAATTTTTATACAAAGAATTGTGATTATTTGTTTTTCTTTTTTACATTTTTTAAATAAGACCCTATAAATTCTCAATGGGCTTCCTTCGTGGCTCAGCTGGTAAAGAATCCACCTGCAACGCGGGAGACCTGGGATCGATCCCTAATTTGTGAAGATCCCCTGGAGAATGGAAAGTCTACCCACTCCATTATCCTGGCCTAGAGAATTCTGGGGCTATTCCATGGGGTCTCAAAGAGTCAGACACAACTGAGCAACTTTCACTTTTACTTTCAAACTCTCATTACAGATATAAAATGGTAGATTTCCCTCCTCCACACACACTCATTTAGAGCCTAAGTGGCTTAGGGGGCACTTGATATGAATTAGCTAAATCAGTGAATACATGGATGAATGAATAAATGAATGAATGAATAAACTGTTGCAGCATCTTCTGTTTTTCAAATTCTTCTCTTGGGTAAATATTAATTCTCCTTCCCTCAAACATTATATTGGCTATAATTAAACATCTGTCACATAAAATACTCATCATTAATTGTTTTTTCTTATTCATTTAGGGCCTTAACATTATTTTTATTACCTTGATTCTCAAGTTAATTAATTTCAGCACAAAGTGTAGTAGGTATAAATATCTTCTGGTACTTTTCTATCCCATTTTCCTGTTTTTCCTTTTGAATTTCTCAGTCCAGATGATCATTTACTCTGCCTTCCTTTTCACATGTCCAAATCTATTAATTAAAACCTGTTCTCTTTCCACACCACGAGAATTCCAAGGTAAACAGATAAAAGTTTAAAGCTGTTCTAACAAACAGCGTTTGCTGTTGGAGTTGGACACAAGGGCATTAAACCATGAGGAATTATGCATTGATGGCTCAGAGCCTGTCTTCCTCTGGGTGGACATGGGAGCAGTCAACTTGGTATATCATACACTGAACCTGTAAAAATAGTAATACCCTCAGCAGTGGGACCACAGAGACTTTTTGTCAGGAGTCTAACCTCACTAACATACAGAGAAAATAATAGAACCTATGAAATTAATTTTTCTTTTTTCCTAAACCATGCCCCTCCTTATTCTCTTTTTACTGCTTCTCTCAATCCTCATTCCTTTTTACACATTTTTTCCTTCAAAGTGTACACTATGAATTCTTACTTGACCATATATATATATATTGAACTTCCATACTATTCATCAAATAGAGAAGAAAAGAAGATACAAATTTGAAAAACACTATAAATAAAGTGATAAAGATGGGGAAAAATCTGGATTTGGCAAAATGATGGTATCACTTTGCTAATAGCAGTGTGTGTGTGTGTACATGTGTGTGTGTGAAGGAGACCTGTGAGGATCTAGTTAGAAGGCAGATTAGGTCAATGAGTTTGCTTTTGACCCTGTAGGTGTTGAGGAGACACTTAAAGGTTTGTAAGGGAAGCAGTAATATTATTAGGTTTGAGCTTCAGAATCATTATTCAGGTAGCATTAATCAGGTAGATTAGTCAAGGAAATTAACCTGGTAGATTAATCTGGTAATGATGTGTCATGTTGATTGAAAGAGGTAGGCCAGCATCAGAGAGACGGAGAGATTGCCAAGGTTGAGACTAGGAAGACAAAAGATAGGCACAGATAGCTTTTCTCCCACAGATCAGTAGTTTTGGAGGGGCAGTATTGAAACTCTGAAATCACTTAGCGGTGGGGCTGTATGACCCAAGAACATTTTCCCAGGTCATTAATTAGAGCACCCAGTACTCCCTATTTGAATGAGAAGATTCATGTAAAATCTTTGTTCCTTTACTTCCAGGTTAACATTAGCACACATTCTGATCCTCTCACTGAAACAGTTCAGTAAAGAAATCGTCCACTCTCCACACTCTCTTTTGGTGCAGTTTTGAAGGGTTCACGTAATACTCCAATAAGACCTTCTAGCTTCACTCTTCTCATTCTCTTCTAACATATATAAAGATGCATGAAGTAGAGATTTGTTTATGTTCCCACCTTGAGATTTTGTATATAAACTTCACTCATTTTTCTTTGACCTCCATGAAATTTTGTTTCTCATTATCATTTTTCTCTCTACACTGCATTTCAATTCTTCTCTGTGTGGGTTTCTGTTGTATTCTCTGAGGACTTTGACTTTCCTCCTTCTGAAAACTTTTGTTATTATCATTTTTAAATATGTCATACTATTTTTATAAAATAGATTTCAAAGCATTTCAGACACTTAAAGGGAAAAACGGATATCTGTTCCTCTTTTTCGTGTCAAGATTACTTCCATTTCTTAATCTGAAAAACTGTTTATTCTCAAAAATCTGAGAAAATAATCCCAGATTTGGAAAAATATATTAGCTGCTATTGTATTATTTTTTAAAATATTAGATTAAAGGAAGACCTCATCACCTTTGCAACACACAAACTTTATTCTTTCTTGTCCTTATTCCTACCAAGCCTACGGCTCACTCTCTTTTGTTGTTTCAAGTTTTTAGCATGCCGCATTTCATAAGTACTCTTCAATCACTCTTCTTGTAAGTTGATTGTAAACACTTGGCTTCAATATTATTTTTGATTGCTTTCATTGTTATCTTTCTTAAGATGCATCTGAATTCCCTCTCAACACCACTCATCACGGATATTAGAAAAGACTGGCATCCTTATGTAGCTTTCCTTTCACATTTCTCTTGTGGTGTATTTGCTTTCATAAATCTCATCTTTTGTCTTTCTCAGTTTATAGCAATTCTATAATCACATCTCTCTCCCCACTCCTCAGATCCCATAGACCTTACAAACAACTAAACCACACATTAAATATCTGTGTGTCTCATTCTCCCCCTCTTGACTTTTGTGAAGAGTCATTCACAAAGAATACATTTCCTTGTCTGGATTCAGCTTGTTTATGGTATTTCAACTGAGTAAAATGTTGCTACTTTCCAAGCCCAGCACAAGCTCTGGACTCTGATTTGGGTATAAATATCACCTGCTATTGACAGAGTCCTGACACCGTTTCATTTAATCATCCCAACATCCCTTGTGTAGTAGACCTTGATAACCTTGTTTTACAAATGAGTGCTTTCAGTATGCAAAAAGTCACGCAGAGGAAAAGAAATGAGTAGGATCTGAAACCAATACAGAATTGAAATTTTTTCATTAAAGAGGGTAAGGAGTTTGCCCAATCTCACTCTGCTAGTGATGTCAGAGTTGGCATTACACCCAGCTCTAGAAGAACTAGATTTTGAGAGTTTGAGCCTGAAGTTGGTTAGCAGGGAGATGTATCTGGAGGAATGAGGACTGTCTGAAGACAAGTCAATTTCAGGCTGCCTCAAAACTGATACAATGATGAGATCAAAGATACAGGAATCCATTATTGTTGAGATTTCTGAGATCAAGAAACTAATTAGTGGATTAGTTTTATTTCTCCCAAAATGTGGGGTTTAGGCCCTGCTCCAACATATCTGCATATGTTGGTATATTTAGAAAAAAAAAAAATCTGGTCACTGCTGACTACCTGTCATTGATAGCAACACTCATTTGAGAAGACTTTTTCCTCAACACTATCTGCCTTCTGTATCTTGCCTAGAATGAAAGTAACTTTAACCCAAATAAAAGCCCTGAAATTATTACAGAAAAATATCAGATATGTTAAAATGAAACTAGATAGTTTTACTTGCTCTTATTATAGAATATATATGTAAAATATAAACATAATACTTTTCCCTCATTCAACTACTTTTACTCTATGTCTCAAATCCCTGAGTGCAAGTGGTCTCATCAAAGTTACCAAACCAATTTAACTCTAACATGTTCTTGAACCCTCTGTCCAAGTCCACTGAGGTTTTCCTGTTACAAATGCTGAACATTACCATCTGAAACTCTGAGCATTCTGCAGATAGGTTTGACTTTCTATAGATAAAACTTATTTACTTAATCATTTAGCTATGTACTAAAATAGACAAAATTACCTAAGTAAAAAAAAAAAAATTACTATGCATACACACCTAAACCAAGACACACACCCACAAACACTCATACAGAAACATGATAATAGAGTTTATATATGATGCTTTCAAATTGTGGTGCTGAAGAAGACTCTTGAGAGTCTCCTGGACTGCAAGATCAAGCCTGTCTATCCTAAAGGAAATCAACCCTGAATATTCATTGAAAAGACTGATGCTGAAGCTGAAACTCCAATACTTTGGCCACCTGAGGCAAAGAGCTGACTTACTGGAGACGACCTGATGCTGGGAAAGATAGAAGGCAAAAGGAGAAGAGGGTGGCAGAGGATAGCCACTATCCTCTGGATAGCATCACCAACTCAACAGACATGCATTTGGGCAAACTCTGGGATATAGTAAGGATAGGCAAGCCTGGCATGCTGCAGTCCACGGAGTCACAAAGAGTCAGACACAACTTAACAACTGAACAACAACAATGACTGCATTAATATAGAACAGTTAGACAATGAAGAAGTAATTTTTTTCTCTAGATCTATGGTAACAAAGTCTATTGGTTTCTAAAACTTCTATTCATTTAGTCAGCAAATGTTACTCAAATATTTGAGTGCCCATGACATTCTGCTTCCCTGGTGACTTGGTGGTAAAGAATCACCTGCCAATGCAGGAGACACAGGTTCTATCCCTGAGTTAGGCAGATCCCCTAAGAAGGAAATGGCAACCCACTCTAGTATTCTTGCCTGGGAAATCCCATGGACAGAGGAGCCTGATGGGCTACGTGTAGACATAGGGTTGCAGAGTCGAACATGATTGAAACTACATAATTTTAGTTTCTCTATTACCCCCTGAAGTAGGAAAGGGCAACCCATTCTAGTTTTCTTGCCTGGAACATTCCATGGACAGAGGAGCCTGGCAGGCTACAGTCAATGGGGTCTCAAAGAGTTGCAAACAGTGACATTCTAGAGACTAGGGAGAATTTAAACATAAATTATTTATAGCAAGTAAACTAATGCCCAACTCATCCTGCTACAGGAAGGAGTGTGATAAGCTCCATGAAGATAGGGCCAATGCATTTATTATTTGGCTCTGTGTCCCCAATGTCTAATATTGGGATGCTAATGTAGATTTAATGCCTATACAATGAAAGAAGAATACCCTTAAGTGATCTGGAAGTTCAAAGAAAAAAATTGCTTCTATCTGGTATAACCCAGGCAAGTTTTCTAGAGGACAAAGTATTTGATCTAAGTCTTATGGGTTAGGATGATGGTTTTAAAGGAAAGAGGACTATACCAGGCAGATGAATAACTTATCTGGTGAAAAAAAATTAGCACTCTTAAATCTTAAGAGTATCTGTGCTATATAATTTTAGTTTCTCTATTACCCCCCTGGAGTAGGGCATGGCAACCCACTCTAGTATTCTTGCCTGGAACATTCCATAGACAGGAGAGCCTGTGGGGCTACAGTCTATGGGATCACAAAGAGTCCGACATGACTGAACTACTGAGCACCTTTCATTTTACGATTGAGAATATTAAGCTTAAAAGGTTTCAATAATTTGCCCAAGTAGCAGAACTTGAATTCAAGCCCAGATTTGTCTAATCCAGATCATTACTCTTTCTTTTGTGCCGTACACCATTAGTTCAGTACGTGGGAAACACTATAATATATTAGCTGAAATCAGGATCCCTAGCATAGGACTGTGGAGGTTCTAGATTTTGGCTTCACAAATTGTTAGATCTGTGACATTGTACCTGTTACTTTTTTGTACCTCATCTTTCTCAATTGTAAAACAGGAAAGAATTAATATTAGAATATCACTCCCTACATTATAAGGTTGTGAGATTTAAATGAAATAATACATGTGATGTACTTATGAGACTAGCAGGCCCAAAGAAAATGCTCATTTAAATTAGTGGGATTCTTTACCATCTGAACCACTGAGCGACTAACACTTTCATGTATTAATTATCAGTGAAACTTCAACACACCAACAATAATTTAGGCAATTTAGCACACAACATGTTGATCTGAATAAACATCCTTTATCTTCTTTTGGTTAAAAAGAAATCTCTGGAAAACATTGTGTTAGTCGCTCAGTCGTGTCCAACTCTTTGCGACTTCATGGACTGTAATCTGCCAGACTTCTCTGTCCATGGAATTCTTGAGGCAAGAATACTAGAGTGGGTTGCCATGCCCTTCTAAAGGGGGATCTTCCAGACCCAGGGATCAAACCTGGTTCTCCAGCATTGCAGGCAGACTCTTTACTGTTTGAGCTACGCAGTAGTTTATTTGAACACAAGGGAATATATGCAATAGCAACATGACAGCAGAAGTCACTAGAGTTGCATTCTTTTTGGAAAGACAGCTCTAACTCTGCTCACTTTCCAGAGACTGGTAAATTTGACTGATTAGCACGTTTGTTATCTGTTTCTTTCCTGCTAGTACCAAGATCCAGATAAGATGATACATTTCCGTCGTTTTACAAACTTACCCATGAGTGTGGGAGATCCATATCTGTACAAGAAGACTTGAGATGGGGGTGGTGAGTGCAGTGGAAACAATTGTCCCACAGTCCAATCTGGTCAATCTGAAAATCAACATATGTCCACAACGGGTTTTCTGGAAAAGGTTTCCAGTTGTTCCACATCTGAACTTCACCTTCATTCTGGGATAGCATTTCTGCCAAGCTGCATCCAGCTGAAGCACTGGATCTAACCAGTGATGCAGAAATAGAATCCAATCTAATTTCCATTCCTTCCTTCCCCCTTGTGTTAACATTATTAACTTTCCTTTCTTGGCTTTTGGCTAATTTCATACAGGAAATCAATGTTTCATCTTCATCTCCTGAATGATAAAGAAAAATAAGTTAAAGAGGTAAGTCTAATAATTTTGCACATGTAGAAATTATGAGTATTATAATTCCCTTTATATAATAGTAATGAATGAACATTACAGGTTAAACCAGAAAATCATACAATTTTACAAAATAATTTTAAATTAGCATTTCTTTAAAGAGTATGTCTTTGGTATATCAAGTGATTTGTTTTGTAAAAATAGATTTACCTAACTTTTTTTGGAAATTGTGTATAAAGATTAAAGCCAGTTTGATTAGAATCCATGTGGAAATAGTGTACTGAAAGATACTTTAGAAAAATTACAAATTAAAAAAAAATCCTCATATATTATAAGCATGATATGGTGTGTTTTTATTCTTAAGTATTTTTTTTAAATTGTTTGAGGGCACACATACAAGAAGACATATAAAGCAGCAAATCAGATTTTTGTTTTAATTAAAAGAAATGAAATCTCAGTAGAGATTTTCTGAAGTTCTCTTGATAACCTAAAATTCTCTAATTTAATATCAATCTGCAAAGATATTTATGCATGATGTGTGTCTCATAGTGAAATATTTTGGAAAAGAGAGAACAAGACTGAGAAAACAGAGGACGGCATATCTTTGGTCCTATAAAGTTGATCAGTGAGACTTATATTTACATGTACTGTAAGGTGTGATGAAATTTTTGGTAATGTATTAAAATTTATAGGAAGTAGAAACATATATAACCCTTAGTAAATTGCACCATTCATTAACTCTATTTAAGTTCAAATGTTTAGTGAGTGTAAACACAAGATTATGATTAATAAGGCATTCTTGTAAATAAATAAATGAAACTCAAAGTTGCATGACCTGCCAGTGGCATTCACATCAAAACTGAATTGTACTGTTTTATGAGGTCAAGGAATGCAACGAGTGGACAATGCTGGTCCTTATCATCTTGCTGAGCTTTACCCATAGCTTTCTCTTACTCTACCCATGAGTCTGGTTCTGAAGAAGAGAAATGGAGTGGCATAGATACAAAGTGAAATTCAGGAACAGTGTGAGAATATTTGTTTCACAAATAACTTGGCAATAAAGATAGCCCTCAAAATATTTAATAATTATTTTAAGGTCTAATCAAAATGTTTTTCATTAATATATACTATCTGAATTCATCCTCAAGACATTTTTATCAGCTCATTGAGGTTTTTAAGTTATTTTTATTGGACTAAAGTTGCTTTACAATGTTATGTTAGTTTCTATTTTATAGCAAAGTGAATCAGACATACATATACACATATCTTCTCCCTTTTGGACTTCCTTCCCATTCATTAAAAAGCAGAAATAGACACAGATGCTGAGAATAAATGTATGGACTCCAAGGGGGAAGGCGGGGCTTGGGGAAAGAAATCAGGAGATTAGATGGACACATATACACTGATATGATGTATAAAGTAGGTAAATAATGAGATCATTAAGTTCTTACTTACCGAGGTTTACTGATGTAGGTTTCATCTCATTCAGACTGGGCACCCTTCCTTTCTTGGTCCAAACCAGTTTCTGCAATCTCTTTAATGTCCCTATGGATTCCACTGGGTCATCACCTGATTTTACGGTCTAGCACAAACATAGCTCAGGGTAAAGAAAAACCTCCACAAAAAATTAAATATAAAATGTGTCGAGATCATAAATGTAGGGAAATTCATAATGTGACCTTAACCTGTAGCCTGAGACAACTGAAGCAATGTCCTGAAAGCATGCCACATTTTGGGGGTTCAAATTTGTAAAGTGCATTATAGCTGGCCAGTCATAATAAAGCAGAACTTTATTATTATTTTTTTTTACCATTTCTTTTCTTTTTACTTCTAAATGTAGCAAAATGGATTGAATCCAGAGCCATCTATAAAGGAGGTATCCCTGCTCAATGTGAAATGGTGGAAAAGAACAAGCCTTTTGCAGCATAACATAGATGGAACCAGAAATTGAAAGGTGCTATTTGCATATGTTGCAATAGACTGATGGTGTTAAAAAAAAAAAAAAGGAGCATTATTCAAATTTTCTTCATTTTTTCCTTAGAAATTTCTGGTAAAACAGCGTTTAACTTCTAGTAAAGTATTTTCAAATAATATACTTAAAAAAAATAGCCTCTTGCTTTCTAGAAGATACACAATGAGAAAAGCAAAAACAGGCATCATATTCTATATGATGTTTTAGCATATAAGTGTCATTCACTTATTGTGGGAAAAAATGTATAAAAGAATTAACGTTGCTTTAAAGACAAAGTGTTTTGGAAGATGCACGGATATTTGTCACTAGTTTAATGTTGATTAATTTGTATTTTCACTGATTTTACTTATTAGTTTTAAGATACTGCTCTCTTAAAGACTTCAAAATGTTTTGGCAATTAATACTTTATGTGCTAAATGCTATACTAGTGGGTAAAATAGTTGTATTCTGTTGTATTAGCAAGATAAGAAGTAATACATAGAGGAATACATCTTTTTCATCCAGAAAACTCAGGATTCAGAAATATTTCTCTGCCTGCTTCTGCCTCATTTCTTTCCATCGGACAGGTGATAAATGACATCCAAATAGATTCTGCAATTTTCAAAAGGCGAATGATTTGCTTCCTCATTAATGTTTGGATGAGACACATTTATAACAGTGCTTCCCATCCTTTGACATAGACTATAAGCCCAAAGAAATGTTTGGAAGAAACAGATCTCTCGCATGCAAATATTTCCAATTATTAAATTTAGTTCTTATTCTTGATCTTTAAGAATGACTTTGAACAACCAACATAAACTTGATGTTCTGTCTCTGCATAATAGTACCTAAGTAAGAACCGTGATGTTTTGTCAGAGAAAGCCATACTTATTTGCAATAAGTAAATGAAAAAAAAAACACTGAATCATCTTAATCTTTCAGAGAGGACTGTGAGGAGATTTTCTTAGATATGCAAAATCTTTCTTCTTTTTCCAAAGGTCATGCTCAGCTCACCACAGTTTCTGTTGCTAGTTTTCCTTTGTATTATTTTCCCTAGTATTCCTTTTCAGTACTTTCTGAGTTGCTCAGTTTTACGCTTCGGCTGCGATGTCAGTTTTTTGTCCGATTCTTCGTGACCCTATGGACTGCAGCCTGCCGGATTCCTTTGTCCATGGAATTCTCCAGGCAAGGATACCGGAGTAGGTTGTCATGCCCTCCTCCAGGAGATATTCCTGACCCAGGGATGGAAGCCCCATCTCTTGCCTCCCTCATTGCAGGCAGATTCTTTAGCGCTGAGCCACCAGGGAAGCCCATTTGGTTTTATAGGTCTTCTACAACTCAGGAAGAGGCATTTTCTAATCCTTAGTCCCTTCCAGAAATGAGCTGGAGTAATGAGCTGGCATTGCAGAACCACTGAGCACAGTATTTTTGTTTGTTGTACTTATTTTCTTACGGCAACCTAGTCCTCTCACAGACAGAGCCTAATGTCTCCACTGAAACACTGGCATCAAAAATAAACTTTTCTCTCCTCCTTCTTTGTGAAAACGACTTTCACTTGATTTGGGGGAAAATGTTAGATACCATGGTAACTGAATTTTATATTAACAATTGTGCCTAGGAGAAATGGAAGCACTTGAATAGTGTCTAAATTCAAATGAGTGAGGTCCATGGCCTAGAGGTGTTCAACCAAACAGACCCCTCATTATTTTGTTCATACTCTAACAAAGCTTTTTAAAAGCCCAGTGTTGTTAACTTTTTTGTCTTTATTCACTCACTCATCTTTGAGTAATTACATTTCATTCATTTTTGTGCATGGCAATAAATGTTTGTAAATGTAAATACATTTTTTTAATTTCATATATGTGTTTTATCTATGAAATGGATTATCCATAATAAATTTATTATATTAGTCTGGCTACTTTCTAAATGCAAAGTACTTCTGAAAAACCTTGTCTTGCTATTAGATAGCATATATACCTGATGGATGAAAGTTAGAGTTAATATTATTATAAGAGATATGGAATCATTAAGATCATCTATTAAAATAAATTATCTATAATATTTTAAATAATGTTATTCACTACAATCTTCCAATCTGTCACCTGTATATCTGTACTGAATTTGATTAAAATTTTAATAATGTGGCTTTTAATTTCTAGATGTTTTCTAAGAAGACTGACCTGTAAATTAAACTTACCAGTCAGCAAACTTTTATTGAGCACCTACATATGCCAAGCACTATCATACATTCTGGAGATATGGCATGGGGCAAGTAAGATGGGATCCCTGCTTTCACAGAGCTTATATTCTAGAAAGAAGTGACATACCATTAACATGTAAACAAGTACATGAGCAGTAAAATGTGGCACAAGAAGTGCTGTGCTAATTAGGGTGATGGCTTGGGGATGGGGTGTTACTAATTTACATTAGGTGATCAGAAGGGTTTCACTGAGGAAACAAATGGGAGGTTTGAATGAAAAGAAGGAACCAGATGTGAAAATTTGGAGATCATTTTGCATTCAGTGGATGGTGAGGAACATCTCAGCTGAGACTTGAATTATGGAAAAAAGTGTGCCAAGGAAAGAGCAGAGGGAAGGGAAATCCTGGAAGAGGATGTAGATTGTGCAAAGGTTTTAAACTGGAATTCACGGGAGAATTCTTAGTGTATGAAAAAGGAAATGAGGGCACGAGATAGAGCGAGAGATTTAACTCGGAGGCTTTTTTAGAGCAGGCTGGGGAATATGTATTTTATTCTAATCAGACGAATGATACAACTTGGTTTATATTTTCATTCATCTTCCCTCTTTATTGAATTTTGATCATCTTCTTTTTCAAAAGATTTTTCCCGATAGCCTTTAAAGGTGTTCTGATCTCATCCATCTTTAATTCACCATCTTCTATTTACCACTCCCTACTCCCTTTCCCAGGCATGCTCCCCAACATAGTTAACTGTATGTGCTTCCTTTAATTTAATCTTTTTAATTTCTCATCCTTCCAACCCACCTCATGTACTCATCAATCAACTTTTGTCTCTCCTATTCCATTTAAATTGCTGTTGTGGTCCAGTGAACTCCCCAAACTCCATTACTACTTGATATTCGGCAATATTGACCATGATGACCTTCAGGAAACATTGTCTTTGCTTGGATTCTGTGACATCATGTTGCTGGATTTTCTTTCACCTTTTTTGGCTGTTCTCTTATATGCTGACACCTCTTTTTCTGTCAAAATTAAATTCCTTTAGAACTAGCTCTGGATTTTCATATAATATTGCATCACTTTTTCTCAACTACACACACACACACACACACGGCTTTTAATAGAAAGTATATGCTGATGATTCCCAATTTATCTTTGTAGGACTTTCTTCAGAGCTTCACACTCACATATCCAAATTTCCATTTTCAATGATTTCTGAGCATGATCATGACTCTAGCCTCCCCCAGACCTGTTTCTCATCTGGTCTTCTTCAACTCCCTGAATACCATCTTCATCCTTTTGCACACTCCATAAATTGGATTATCACCTTTGTTATTTACCTCTCCTCTGTTTACTTATATTCATCCAACTACTGAGGTTGGTTTATTCTCAAAAATGTGTCTTGAATCTCTTTCCTTTTTCCATATCCACTGTTATCACCCTCGTTTAATTTTCTATTATCAAAACTATTGGCAAGTCTCCAGTTTGTTTTCTTTTAGTCTTTGTCCCCACCCCCCACTTTAGTTGTGGGTTTCCCTGGTGGCTTGGTTGGTAAAGAGACCACCTGCAATGCAGGAGACATGGGTTTGATCCCTCCCCTGAAGGAGGGCATGGCAACCCACTCCATTATTCTTGCCTTGAGAATCCCATGGACAGAGGAGCCTGGTGGGCTATATAGTCCATAGGGTCGCACAGAGTCAGACACAGCTGAAGCAAACTTAGCGCGCACGCACACACCACTTTAGTTGCTTTATAATATAGAGTTCTCTCTGAAAAAATATAAATATGGTGATATTACTATTTTTCTTAAATTACTTCAGAAACCCAAAATGTTCTCTAATAAGGTCCATAATACTTAACTGGATCTATGAGGGCCAAGTCTTTAGGGTCCCCTCTGGCTCACAAGGTGTAGACCTTTCGGTTCCCAATCTACACCATTCTCCTTTCTCAAGTATTTTATATCTGCTCCTCCTTCTACCTTGAATGTTCTTTCTCCTTCTCTTGACCTGATTAATTCCTTCCTACTCACCCTGGAACCTCAGTCTAATGTCATTTTTTTCCCCCCAGAGATCGGTCCTGACTCCCAAGTCCAAATTAGGTCCCCATTCTTTTCCTTCTTGTCTTTCACTGCAATTTCAGGATTATGTAATTGTGTCATCATTGGCTAAATGTCTTTCTTCTTCAGCAGGCTCTAAACTGAAGGAAGGCAGGAACCATATCCTTCTGTATAGGTATCATACAGTATCCTTAGTATCTGTAATATTAACAGTTAGTACTCCATATGAAGTAGTTAAAATAATAACATGAAATGAGTGATGAGTAAATGGATGAAGATTTGATTTGGTAAAATCTACCTATTTCTTCAAAATGTAATGAATAATGCAGAAAACAGAATTAGGAATCAAGAAATTAGAGGAAATTTAAAAAAGATTTTATTTAGTTTGCTTACTGTTTTTCTCCATTAAGACAATAATTATATGTGAATATAAATTAAATATTTCATGCATATATTTTAATATGTATATGCTATATCTTTTGGGCTTCCCAAGTGGCTCCATGGGAAAAGAATCCACCTGCAATGCAGGAGACACAGGAGATGTTGGGTTCAGTCCCTGGGTTGGGAAGATCCCCCTGGAGGAGGGCATGGCAATCCACCCCAATATTCTTGCCTGGAGATTCCCATGGACAGAGGAGTCTGGCTACAGTCCATAGGGTCGTAAGCAGTTGGACATGGCTGAAGCAACTTAGCACACACATACTATATCTTTTATATATAAATGTGCAGTTCTTTTAGTTCACTTGGCTCACATTCCTTAAATAATGTAAAATTTTTGTTACAAGTGTTAGATTAAATGCACCTCATTTTCTGACACTTTGCTTGACTATTAGTATGATAGAATAATTTTTAGAAAATAGCATCAATGAATTATTGAACTAGATTAGTCCTACAATCATATTTTATGGGCCAGGATGGAACTTACTGAACATCTAGTCTACCAGCCTATTTAAAAAATGAGAAAACCCAGAGAAGTTAAGTGGCTCATCCAGGGAAAGACAATTCATTAATAACAGAGCTAGGATGAGAATCAAGTATTCTGACTTTTAATCCAATGTTCTATCTCACAAGAATTTTAGGAGCCAAAATAATTACTAGTTATCTAGTGTTGAGAGTCAAATTTAAGATCAACCAAATTCTAGCTTTTGATTTATAATTTAAATATGGTTCTCCAATATAGAGGATAAGTATCAGGTACACACTTAATTTTATAGGCCTATCCAAATATATATATATACATATATAATATCTTCTTATATATATCTCTTTATATATAATATATGTGAATATTTAATATTAAATAAACATACACACATATGTTCTCTTTCATATGTATATTTTGCTCCAAAGAAATTTAAGTCTCTTCCAATTTTATCCCCTTCCTTGTACCCAGGAGAAATTTGGGCTTTTGGAGGCCAAATAAATCCAAATAATTTAACTGTTTGAATTATGTTCTCTCCCTACTAGCGAAAAGGAAGTTGGAAAATAACATGATAGACCTTGAAGAAAAATAATTTCCCTTTGTTCTTTTTTTGTTCTTAATTTCTGATTTAGAAAAAGTTTCCTCTCTAGTGAACTCTTTAGCAAGTATTCAAATGGAAAAAGCCAGATCACCTGATATGTATATCACAAAATTTCTTCAAGAGAGGAAACAGAGGTTTTTAAAAAAAATATTTTCTTAGTTTATTTTAAAAGGAAGCTGTAATGAGCACCCTGAAGTGAAACTTCAAGTATTTTTATGTATTTTGCATTGACGGTTTCTCTTTTGTAGTCTTATGACTCTTCACTTAGTTACAAGATTATTACCAAATCTTAAGACTTTGCAGAAGAGTTATTTTAATGCTCACAAAACACTCTTAAGGGAAAAATCAGAATACAACTTTGTATAAAAAGTGTAAACACCACTTAAGTGGCTCCTTTATTCTTTATATACTGTGAATTTTCCAAGTTTTCTACAATGAAGATATATTACTTCTATAACTGGGAGACGTTTTATCATTTAAGAATACAGGTTCTTTTAAATCAAATCTATTTCTGCCAAAACTAGATCCCCATTCTCTTTTATATGAAAGTGATTACTCTCTATTTATGACCTAAAATATACTCTAAAAGGATAATTTGTAAGGTCCAATGATCAATTAACATTTAGTAACTCATTGGAGAGCAATAAAACCAAGAGGATTATGAACTAGGATCGATCAATGCAAACACATGAAAATAAACAAGTTTTCTTTTAGAGGTTATTTTACTGCTTCCTTGGAACTACAGCGAACTAAAAAGACAGTTTGAAAATAATTCATTTATGCAAATGAAATATTGATTGAAGAAATAATTGGTGGAAAAATTGCCAAGTTGATGTTAGAGTACTTATATAATTACAATTACAAAAAGTATTATTTCTGTGATAGAAGTTAAAATGAAATGCACACTAACAGTATCAGCATTCAAAATAGTGTTGGGCACAATAAAAATGTCATTGAATGAATAGGCGGTTGAATACATTCATTAATGAAATGGAATATATTCTCCTAGAAGGTTTAAAAGGTATTTATTTATTCATTCAACACACATTTACTGGACATCTAACCTGTGGAAGAGGCTTCCCTGATGGCTCAGTTGGTAAAGAATCCACCTGCAATGCAGGAGACCCCAGTTTAATTCCTGTGTTGGGAGGATCCACTGGAGAAGGGCTAGGCTACCCACTCCAGTATTCTTGGGCTTCCCTTGTGGCTCAGCTGGTAAAGAATCTGCCTGCCATGCAGGAGACCTGGGTTCTATCCCTGGGTTGGGAAGATCCCCTGGAGAAGGGAAAGGCTACCCACTCCAGTATTCTGGCCTGCAGAAGTCCATGGACTGTATAGATCATGGGGTCACAAAGAATTGGACGTGACTGAGCGAATTTCACTTTCACTAAACTGTGGGAGATGCAAAAGAGAATAAAACAGTCTGTCTGTCTTGTGATGCTCATTGCTTACTATGAGTGATTTTGAAAACCAGTCATCTAAGTTTTTGTGTCTGTCCCCTCCACTGAAAGGTGAGATCTTTAAAGTTCCAGTACATCTCAACCCTGGTCTTTGACATGCTCAATACATGGGAACTGAATAGCTGGTCAAAAATACATCTGGAGGAAAAGGCTTGTCATATGAAAGATACAAATAAAATGTGATGGTTATTCACAGGAAAGAAAGATTGCATCGGGTAAGATGGGGAAAGGAAATGCAGGCATTGGAACAGCTAAGCAGTGTAATTTACCATGTCTAACAAAGCCCTTTATGTAACATTATTATCCCACTGTACAAATATAAATCACTTACTCAAGTTCTAATACAGGTTTCTGACTCCTTCTCCTTCCCCTCAAGCAGATTCGGGGAGGCATAAAGTAGGGCTTCCCTGGTGGCTCAGAGGTTAAAGCGTCTGCCTGCAATGAGGGAGACCCGGGCTCGATCCCTGGGTTGGGAAGATCCTCTGGAGAAGGAAATGGCAACCCACTCCAGTACTCTTGCCTGGAGAATCCCATGGACAGAGGAGCCTGGCAGGCTACAGTCCATGGGGTCGCAAAGAGTCGGACACGACTGAGCGACTTCACTTTCACTTTCTTTCTTTTTCACTTTCAATTCTGGTCTTGGAATAATGTGCCAGCTAGGCTCTATTTCCCAAGAATCAAGGAAGTTACCAGTTCATGGCCATCTCTCCCCATTTCTGTATGAGGAGCCAAAAATGTTCTCTGCTCATTGACCCATAGGTTGGGGTCGGTCTTTTACTGTGGAGGCGCTGCCAAGTCAGCTGGAAGCTGCCAGGATCACACAAGTCAGAGATGCAAATGGGGTTGTGTTGGTTTAAGGGGAGAGACTGCAGAAACAATATCTTTCTTACATCCCTGTAATATCCTCTGCTTCGAAATTTTGAAGAAATTTTTGAAACTCTTCATAAAAATATTTTTGAGGGGTTGACCTCAAAATAACCAAAAAAATGTGAATGATAAGAAATTTAAGAATCAGCATACAAGTTAATGGACTTTCAGGTAGCACTAGTGGCAAAGATCCTACCTGCCCATGCAGAAGACATCAGAGACTCAGGTTCAATCCCTGAGTTGGGAAGATCCCTTGGAGGAGGAAAGGTCAACCCACTCCAGTATTCTTGCCTGGAGAATCCCAAGGACAGAGGAGCCTAGTAGACCACAGTCCATAGGGTCGCAAAAATTGGATATGACTGAAGTGACATAGCACACACGCATACAAATTAATAAATTTTTATTAAGCACCTGTTGAATTCCTAGCAATATAAGGACTTATGGTTATAGGGAATTACATAGAAAAAATACAACTCTTGTATGTAGGAGTTATAATTTAACATAAACAACACATAAATGAAAAATGTCTGGAAAACCTAGTTTAATAGGACTAGTCTTGGTCTGCAGAAAAGTGACTGCTCTGTTGCAATGCTTTGCTTTTTGACTAGCCACGTGCACTTGAGCAAGCCACTTCACTTCCCTATGTGTCTACAAAATGAGGAGCTGGAACACAGGAAATTGTTGATGTTGAAATAAGTTTAGGGACATTAGATTATAGAAGTATCCCTTTTGTTACCTTATGTGGACTCTTGGACCTCAGAAGAGTATCAAGGAAAAAATGGGAACGAGCTGCTATTAACTGTGGATGATTAGCTTTTGAAAAAGATTTTGAGGACTTCCCTGGTTCAATCCCTGGTCTAGGAACTCAGATCCCACATGCTGCAGAGCAACTAAGCCTGTTCACTGTAACTGCTGCACCCGTGTCTGCAACTAGTCTTCACACTGCAAGAAAGATCCTTCATGACACAATGAAAGTCCTGCATGCTGCAACTAAGACCCAATGCAACTAAATAAATAAATAAATATCAAAAAAGAAAAAGGTTTTGTATTCATTTAGTCCAATACATTAAGAGTGAGAAGACTGAGGCACAGAAATATGAATTTAATACTTAAGAGCAAAGTCAGTGGTAGCTCCAGGTCTTTTGATCCAGTTCTTTCACTTCTGTTTCTAATTAAGTTATTTCTTACTCCTCCCAAACACATAGCCTTCTTTTCATCTGGGAAGTCCTTCCAGTATTCATTGGGATTCAGTTGTTTTTTCCCCACAGCTGTTTGCTATTTTAACTAGTCATTAAAAATTTAGAAGGCATGGAAAACAGCAAAGGTAAGGTACAGTAATTTTTTCTGGGAATAGAAGTAATATTTAAATAATTATCTTTCCATCACCTCTTCCTACCTAGCATAGCTATATTCCTTAAGCAAAAATCTCTATTAAGAAGACTACTATTGAAACTTCAATGTTAATATGTTAATTATCTTTGGGAAGAGAGGGCCATGAATGGAAACATCTTGAAACTGGGCTGCTCTCATAGCTCAGTTGGTAAAGAATCTCCTGCAATGCAGGAGACCCTGGTTCGATCCCTGGGTTGGGAAGATCCCCTAGAGCAGAGAAAGGTCCCCCTCCCCCCAAAAAAATGCTGGAAAATACTCCAGTATTCTCGCCCAAAGAATTCCATGGACTATATAGTCCATGTGGTGGCAAAGAGTCAAACATGACTGAGCAACTTTCACTTTCACTGTATTTGTACCTATGTAAAGAAACATGATTTTTTTTTGTAGATGGTTACTTTCCAAAGAATCTGAAAGCTTATATTGCATTCTGGGAAATAATGATTAAATAAAGTTGTATAATTTATCTTACAGCATTCTCAAAAGTCCATCTAGAAAAAGAATTTCAAAAAGGACTTACAGTCTACTCAAGTCCATAATACTTCAAGACTTGCTGCTGTACATGAGTGTCCTGGAGATTTTCCACACCTGCTATAAAACATATTCTTTCCCTGAACCTTTGTTTAGCAATAGCTCAACCAGGAAAGGAAGGTGGTTCATGTGATCTGAAGATTTCATTGTCGTAAGAGAGAGCTGGAATACAAAGGATACCAGTTATACTTTATAACACTAAAAAATTTTCCATGCCCTAGGAGAAGTTGCTAAATTTTAAGGACTTTTTTAATATGAAAAACTCATTTCCTTCTTTGAAGGAAATGCTTTATGTTTCTCTTGGGTCAGGAAATTTCTCAATAAGGACAAGTCATTTTATGTTCTCTAAAAACATTTCCATGTGGCAGCTGAAAACCAATGTAACAAAGAACACACACTATAGAACACAGTACTTATAGCATTAAAATTTTGGGGAAAAAGATAGAAAAACCACTTAAATAGAATACCATAGGCTTAATGTGTCTTTGACAGAGAGATGGACTTCAGTATTCAAAGGTCACCCTCTTTAATGCTAAAGAAAGAAAAGATTGATGTTGACATTCTTAAAAAACAAAAACAAAACTGTACAAAGGTACCAAGATAATTGGGAAGGGATTCATTTTCTCAACCATGATTATCGTATTATCAAAGTACACTAATTTATGTTTCACCATAATTTCATCTCCACATACATGTGTACAAAGATGAATATGTATGTTCATGCAAGCTTCAATCAAGTCTGACTCTTTGCAATCCCATGGACAGAGGAGCCAGGTGGGCTCCAGTCCATGGGAATCTCCAGGCAAGAATGGAGTGGGTTGCCATGCCCTCCTTCAGGGAATCTTCCCGACCCAGGGATCGAACCTGTGTCTCTATGTCTCCTACACTGGTAGGTTCTTTACCACTAGCACCACCCAACCAAACACAGGTTTGGTCCCTGGCATTAAAAACAATTTTTGTCTGGGATACCACGAAACTACAGCAAAAGGCACTGGATAGAGTTTATAACAGAAAATAGACATGGATTTCAGTCTTTCTGTCAGATTAAGAGGAGTTTAAGGAGAGGACATAAATGTTCATTGAACATTTTTAGGGGTAGTATACATATGCTGCTTCATTTAATATTTTTAACAGTCGTAAGAAGTTTTTCTTTCATCATTTTACACATAAGGGAACTGAAGCATAGAAAGTTTAAACAAGTCCAAAGTCAAGAGTTATGACTCAAATAAAGGCAAAGCAAGTTTGGTTACTATACAGTTCAAAGCTAGGCAGAAGCCCCACAGGTCTAGTCTAGGACCAAGAGGTAAAAAGTGGAAACTGACTGTAGCTGAAGTGACTGAAACCAGTGCTGAGGGACTGGATTTTATTCTGCCACTGAGTGCAGAGTGTGTGCGTGCTCAGTCATTTCAGTCATTTCCAACTCTTTGTGACCCCATGGACTGTAGTCTGCCAGACTCCTCTGTTCATGGAATTCTCCAGGCGAGAATACTGTAGTGGGTTGCCACGCACTCCTCCAGGGGATCTTCCCAACCCAGGGACCAAACCAGGGTTTCTTATGTCTCCTTCATTGGCAGGAGGGTTCTTTACAGTGCCACCTGGGAAGCCCAGATTTTTAAAGAATTAGGCCCACATTTTCAGGTGTGTGTTTCATTTTATTTTTTATTTTATTTTATTTTTTGTTAAAAGAGAACAAAGAGCAATTTCGGTTTTTATTATAATGATTTTTTTTTTTTTCCATTTTAAAGACTAGCTTGGCACAGTTGAAATTACCAGGATGGGTTTACTATCCATTTTTAAAATTATACAATTCTTCAAAAAATTGAAATAATACTAACAAGTACCCAAATAATTCCTATCAACCTTTTGAAATGATCAAGAAGTGAAAACACCCTCAGGTATTTAGAATTAGAACTTGGCTAGATAATATAGCTGGTTCATAAAATTCATTTGTTACTACTAGCTATTTCCTTTTCTGTGAATAAACTAAAAGTTAAAATGAGGGTCACTTAAGCTCTTTTCTTTGCTTTAAAAGGGACAATAGATAGACAGATCTAGAAATAGATAAGTATAACTTTGGATACTGATACAATATCTAGTCTGATTTTAATTCACCAGAGACAAAGATGTGGATTTCATAATATTCCATGTTCTTTGAATACCAATTAAAGTCACTCTTTAAAGTCTTACTTTTTAAAAAAAAAAAAAAAGGTTATTTTCTATTCTCACTACCAAATAGAGTTCTATATACTATTTGCTAAATGAGTTATAATCTCACTTATGGGATATAGAAATCCTCCTTCACCTGTCTACCTATAGCTTCAAAATATTATTAGGGTAGCTCTGGTGCTTTTAAAATATGCCCACAAATTGTTTCATACTGCTCTCTTCAAAAGATGGGTCACAATGTTCATCCACTTAGTTTGAGATATATTTAATTATTTACTCTCAACAAATAAAATAAGGTGGACATGATAGACAGCATATTAAAAAGCAGAGAGATTACTTTGCCAACAAAGGTCCATCTAGTCAAGGCTATGGTTTTTCCAGTCGTCATGTACGGATGAGAGAGTTGGACTATAAAGAAAACTGAGCACCAAAGAATTGATGCTTTTGAACTGTGGTGTTGGAGAAGACTCTTGAGAGTCCCTTGGACTGCAAGGAGATCCAACCAGTCCATCCTAAAGGAGATCAGCCCTGGGTGTTCATTGGAGGGACTGAGGCTGAAACTGAAACTCCAGTACTTTGGCCACCTGATGCGAAGAACTGACTCATTGGAAAAGACCCTGATGCTGGTAAAGATTGAGTGCAGGAGGAGAAGGGGATGACAGAGGATGAGATGGTTGGATGACATCACTAGCTCAATGGACATGAGTTTGGGTAAACTCTGGAAGTTGGTGATGGACAGCGAGGCCTGGCATGCTGCGGTTCATAGGGTCACAAAGAGTCAGACATGACTGAGTGACTGAACTGAACTGATGGTGTATGACTTCTGAGACTCGATCTTAGAAGGCACTTTGGTTTCCTTCTTACTCTATTTCTTGGATAACATTATAGGGGAAGCCAAATTCCATGCTGCAGACACTCAAGCAGCCCCAAAGGCTAATCTGGTGAGAGACAGATTCCTCCAACCACCTCTACACTCTCCCTGCACCCCCACCCACCCTCAACCTGCAAGGAGCTGAGGCCGCCTCCTGACTGCAGCCATGAGGGGCAGTTTGGAAGTAGTTTCTTCAGCGACAGGCTGCCTTCAGACGCCATTTTAATTGCAACTTCATAAGAGACCCTGAGATAGAATCACCCAACTTGACCACTCCCAAACTCCTAACTCACAGAAACTGTGGCATATTAAAAGTTTGTTGTTTTAAGACCCTAAATTTAGGGGTAGTTGGTTATGTAGTAAGAGATAACTGGCCTTCTTTGATGGCTCAGTGCGTAAAGAATCTGCCTGCAGTGCAGAAGACAGAGGACCCACAAATTTCAGTCCCTGGGTTGAGAAGATCCCCTGGAGAAGAAAATGGCAACCCACTCCAGTATTCTTGCTAGAAGAATCCCATGGACAGAGGAGTCTGGCAGGCTACAGTCCATAGGATCCCAAAGAGTCAAACGTAACTGAGCGACTAAGCATGCAAAGCATTGACAACAGATAACTAATACAGTAGCTAATGTTATAGAGAAGAAAGTACTTAAAAATAAGAGCAATGCACAGCATTAGTAGATTATCTTTAAATGATCACATCATACATAGACTATTTTTTAACTGACACTTGCAGGTACTATTTAAACAGTCATTTTGGCCTCTTCCCGCGCCCCACCCCCGCCTTGTGATTTGTTCACAATTTTGCTTAGAACCACAAAAAATTTGTCTGATGAAACCTAAAAAGAGACCTTTCTCTGCTGCTTGTTAACAAGATCATAGCATAACCTTAAAGTTCTTCTCTACTCACCTGTTGTCATGACCTAGGTTCAGTTCAGTTCAGTTCAGTTCAGTTGCTCAGTCATGTCTGACTCTTTGCGACCCCATGAATCGCAGCACACCAGGCCTCCCTGTCCATCACCAACTCCTGGAGTTTACTCAAACTCATGATCTAGGTAAAACTCACCAAAAAGTAATTTTACCTTGATCTTATCTACATAAATTTCCCAGCAATGGTGTGCTGTATTGGATGCAGTTTTAATTGTATATATAGCCAATGAACTGTATGCAGTCAATTGAATTTTTTGTTATTAGTCTCATTTTCATCTTACAGACTAAATGACTAACTCAGGTCTAGGTGTTGATTACACTGCTTGAGAATTGTAGGAGGCTAGTCTAATTGCAAAAATGGGTTAGATAAAGGACAGAAATGGTACGGACCTAACAGAAGCAAAAGATATTAAGAAGAGGTGGCAAGAATACACAGAACTATACAAAAAAGATCTTCACAGCCCAGATAATCACGGTGATGTGATCACTTGCCTAGAGCCAAACATCCTGGAATGTGAAGTCAAGTTGGCCTTATAAAGCATCACTACGAACAAAGCTAGTGGAGGTTATGGAATTCCAGTTGAGCTATTTCAAATCCTGAAAGATGATGCTGTGAAAGTGCTGCTCTAAATATGCCAGCAAATTTGGAAAACTCAGCAGTGGCCACAGGACTGGAAAAGGTCAGTTTTCATTCCAATCCCAAAGAAAAGCAATGCCAAAGAATGCTCAAAGTACTGCACAATTGCACTCATCTCCCACGCTAGTAAAGGAATGCTCAAAATTCTCCAAGCCAGGCTTCAGCAATACGTGAACTGAGAATTTCCAGATGTTCAAGCTGGTTTTAGAAAAGGCAGAGGAACCAAAGATCAAATTGCCAACATCAGTTGGATCATTGAAAAAGCAAGAGAGTTCTTGAAAAACATCTATTTCTGCTTTATTGACTATGCCAAAGCCTTTGACTGTATGGATCACAATAAACTGTGGAAAATTATGAAAGAGGTGGAAATACCAGACCACCTGACCTGCCTCTTGAGAAACCTGTATGCAGGTCAGGAAGCAACAGTTAGAACTGGACATGGAACAACAGACTGGTTCCAAATAGGAAAAGGAGTACCTCAAGGCTGTATATTGTCACCTTGCTTATTTAACTTATATGCAGAGTACATCATGAGAAACACTGGGCTGGAAGAAGCACAAGTTGGAATCAAGATTGCCGGGAGAAACATCAATAACCTCAGATATGCAGATGACACCACCCTTATGACAGAAAGTGAAGAGGAACTAAAAAGCCTCTTGAATAAAGTGAAAGAGGAGAGTGAAAAAGTTGACTTAAAGCTCAACATTCAGAAAGCTAAGATCATGGCATCTGGTCCCATCACTTCATGGCAAATAGATGGGGAAACAGTGGAAACAGTGTCAGACTTTATTTTTTTGGGCTCCAAAATCACTGCATGTGATGATTACAGCCATGAAATTGAAAGACACTTACCCCTCAGAAGGAAAGTTATGACCATCCTAGATAACATACTAAAAAGCAGAGACATTACTTTACCAACAAAGGTCCGTCTAGTCAAGGCTATGGTTTTTCCAGTGGTCATGTATGAATGTGAGAGTTGGACTGTGAAGAAAGCTGAGCACCGAAGAATTGATGCTTTTGAACTGTGGTGTTGGAGAAGACTCTTCAGGGTCCCTTGGACTGCAAGGAGATCCAACCAGTGCATCCTAAAGGAGATCGGTCCTGAGTGTTAATTGGAAGGACTGATGCTGAAGCAGAAACTCCAATACTTTCACCACCTCATGCGAAGAGCTGATTGATTGGAAAAGACCCTTTTGCTGGGAGTGATTGGGGGCAAGAGGAGAAGGGGACGACAGAGGATGAGATGGCTGGATTGCATCACTGGCTCAATGGAAATGAGTTTGAGTGAACTCCAGGAGTTGGTGATGGACAGAGAGGCCTGGGATGCTGTGATTCATGGGATCGCAGAGTTGGACACGACTGAGCGACTGAACTGAACTGAGTCTAATTGTACAATCAGAGTTGAGTCTAGATGACATCCAACTCTGTGTACACAGTTTGGTCTGATATCTTAAGTCAATTAGGATTCAGCATTAACAGAAGTAACAGTTTTAAAAACAAAGTATATCAGTAAGGAATACACTCAACTTTGAGGAACAGAAAACTAAAGAATAGTGGCTTAAACAAATATGAGACTTACATTTCCACAGACTAAGAAACCCAGATATAGGTGATCCAGTGTTGATGCAGTTACTCAAGAATGTCATTGATGAATAAAGTCCATGCATTTGCCTGCTTCATCATCCTTAACACAAGCCTTTGCCCTTATGGTTGCAAGACAGTTGCTACCTCACCAGAAATCAAGTCCCAGCTTCAGGGAGGGATAAGGGCAAAGGACAAAGCTGTCTACTCATGAAGCTTTGCTTTATTTTTTTCAAAAAAGATATAGAAAACAAATGTAGGAACACCAAGGGGGGAAGGAGAGGGGATAAATGGAGGTTGGGATTGACATATATATACTGATATGTATAAAGTAGATAACTGATGAGAATCTACTGTATTGCACAGGGTGGGGGGAGAAAGTAAGATCTGTTTGTAGGACATATATTATGTTAACCTTAAAAATACCTTCCAATATACAATGAAAAGTGAAAGTCAAGTCACTCAGTCATGTCCAACTCTTCGCGACCCCATGGACTGTAGCCTACCAGGCTCCTCCATCCATAGGATTTTCCAGGCAAGAGTACTGGAGCAGGTTGCCATTTCCTTCTCCAGGAGATCTTCCAGGGATTGAACCCGGGTCTCCCGCATTGTAGGGAGATGCTTTAGCATCTGAGCTACCAAGGAAAGTCAGTAAGTGCAGACAAATACTATTTATGCCACTTATACAAGGTCCTTAGAAGAGTCAAATTCATAGAGTCAGGAAATACAGTGGTAGATGCCAGACAGGTGGGTAGAGGGTGGGAAGGTGAGGAGGGGGAGTGGGGACTTAGTGTTTAACGGGGGCAGTTTCAGTTTAGGAATGAAAAAATCCAGGAGATGAATGATTGTGAGAGTTGCACATCAAAGTGAATGTGGTTAGTACCACTGAGTTGTACAGTTAAATATGGTTAAAATAGTTATGTGACTTTTATCTCAATAAAAAAGTACATTTAAAACTTTAAAAAGAAAGAAAGCCCTCCCCAGGCATTTCTGACTACATCTCATTGGCCAGAATTGCATTTCATGACCACCCCTAACCATAGGGAAGGCTGACAGTTCAAACACTTATCCTTACAGTCTGCATAGAAAAGAACATCAAGAAAGAAACTGAAAGGATGTGGAGTGATCTAACCTTTAATACTTTAATAACTGCCTCAGAAGGGAACCTAGGGTTTCAGGGAAAATACGTATATTTTGATGAAAATATAAATATATATTTATTATAAATCTATATAACACAAATAAATATATTTCTATATTTTATATAAAATGTATTATTTTTAATATTAATTTAAATTATAATATTTCTCCCTGAGGTTTCTCAGGGAGAAAATGTTCTGGTACATTCCAGGTGGGGGGTGCTTGACAGTGCTGAATATCACTAGCACCGAAAGTAATAAATGTTATCCTTCTTTTCTATCATGAATATGAATAACGCTCTGAAGGCTGAATGCAACCTAAGAATTTACGTGAGAAATGAGGCATGAAACATTTTTGAAAATATATTAGCCCAAAGTCTGTATTACGGCATATTTTATACCCTTTTCAATATGCTACAAAAGGTTTGAGCCATCAACTGAATGCTGCCAGAAAAGAACAAACAAGAACAAGGATACAAAAATAAATGCTGGGAGTCAAGTTACCACGAGATGTTCTTTATGGTCGTTATAATGATCTCAGGACCAGGCAGTCGGTTTTGCTTCAAACTCTCCCCATTAGCACTTCTTCTGCAAGCCTGGTTCTCCAAAGAATTAATCCCAGGACAAGTAAACAAAAAGCTTCCATAAGCATCTTCCCCCGACCCCTGCCACTTGGTTCCTTGTACTTTCTTTTTAATACGTCTGAGATCTCATTTTGAGAACGTGAAAGGAGCATGTCTGATTGAGTGTTTTCTGACTGGACATTCAGTTAATGTTTAAGTCTTTTATTCTGAATGTTTTTATTATACAAAATATATTTTGTAAGCGTGAAGTACAGTAATGATAACTGTAATATGTTTTACACCTTATGAACTTTATCCCATGTTAATGACACTCAGTAAAGTGGCCAGTGGCATGAAAAGATTTACATTTTTAAGATATTATTCAGTATTTTAATCCTTTCTACTCTTAGATAGTTCTAAAAAGCTCTGTAATATAAATGCATATCATTACTAAAATGTGGAACAAATATCACCTTTGGTTTTCCAGGAGGCCTTGTCTTCCTAGGCCAGGCCTGAGCCAAATTTGGGCTTAAAAAGTAAAAATGGGTGAGACATCAAGTCCACAAACAAGTGCTCATCAATCATCTGATTCCCAGAGTCTCATGGTTCATGTCCTGAGTGTCCTCTGAAAATTCACATAAAAATACTGATTCCTGGACCCCGGACATGAAAATTCACTTGGAATGGGGTGTGGCTCAGAAATCTGCATTTTTAACAAATACTCTAAATGAGTCTGATACAGATGGTCCCCAGGCCACACCTGGAGAAACATTGCTCTCATAAGTCATGTGCTCCTGTGATGAGAAGTCACAGTCTGCTAAAGTCCATTCCACCTTCCACCTACAGGTCAGTTTTCCCTTCACACCAGAGAATGATTGCTTCTCTCTTTCATCTTTCAAAGAGTAAGCTGATTCTACTTTTCCTCAGTTTCAAGGAGTTAATAGATTAATAATTTGCATAGCACTACTTAATATTTAATAATACTCTATTACACTGAAGTATTCTGTCATACAGAAAATGTTATCTAAATTAACTAAGCTCCACTGAATGCCTATTATGAATAAGAAGAGGGATATTAAAGATAGATAAGACCACTCCCCAACTCTCAAATGAAGATTCCTAGATTAGCTAGTTCCTGCCTGTCTGTCACTGGGTATGAATTCCCTTAACTAATCTTTAGTAATAAACTACATAGTACATTTGAATGGTTACCATTCTAGAAGGCCAATTAAAATTACAAGAAGTTTGGTGTTATAGGGTAAAGGTTTATCTTTAACCCTTTCTTCTAAGAATGTTCTACATCATTTTTTTTATTTTTAAGAGATGGTTCTATTTCTTTCTTTCTTTCTTTCTTTTTTTTACTAAAATCCTAAAGAAGAATGCCTCTGGGCATAAAGTATGTCAGGGGAGCTCTTACTCTAAACCAGTTATTTTTTTCCTGGCTATCAGATAATGTTTCACTAAGGTATTATATCTGAGGTCTTATCTAAATTTGGGAGGATGAGACTGCATGTTTCAGAAATGATCTGCCAGCTGTGCTTATGACAGTGTCATTAAGTTCCTGCAAAAAGCAAGAGGAGGAAAGAAAAAAATAAAAGAAGAGAGGAAGGTCTATGGTAACAACTGAATTTTTAAAAACTTCTCCAAAATGCCAATCATGAAGGTAAGCAGTTTAATGAAACATCTCATGTAATCCTCGTGACAGCCATGAAATACAGGTTCTTTATAGACTGACTTTACAGATAATGAAAACTGAGGCAGAGAGAGAGCAGCTACTGCTGCTACTGTCATCTCAGTCGTGTCCGACTCTTTGCGATCCCATGGACTGTAGCCCACCAGGCTCCTCTGTCCATGGGATTCTCCAGGCAAGAATACTGGAGTGGGTTGCCATTCTCTCCTCCAAGGGATCTTCCCGACCCAGGGGTCAAACCCACATCTTCTACATCTCCTGCATTGGCAGGCAGACTGCTTACCACTAGTGTCACCATGAAGCTACTACGGCAAATTAAGATTCAAGCAGAGCTCTGTCTGTTTTTAGAGCTCTCAACCACACGTGGCAGGAGAACCCATTGGTAGATGGACTTTGCAGTAAAGTGTAATTGGGTAGAGCCACCCTCTTGGGAGCACAGTGCCATGACTCCCGCAGCATCAGAGCAGACAGCAGAAACTGTACTTGATCAAAAGTTATGATCCACTGTCTAAGGGCTTCTGACAGCCTCAGAAATCAGGCTGGCTTTAGAAATTCGAGTTCTCTTTCCTCACCAAAGCAATACCTCCTAATTCATATGCTACATATCCTCTGCCTATTGATCAATCCACTGCACTGAGGAAAGTCAGTTCTAAATTTTCTAATAAAACCATCAGAATGGTTAAAGAGAACTCTGTGGCTGTCAAAAAAAAATATCAAAAATCAACATGGTGTCTGAGTTGGCCCTATTGACTCATACATAATTCTTTTTTACAGGATGAATAATAATTATTTGACTGGTAATTAATGCTATATTATTGTTATTAGGAAGGCCCAAGGTTCAAACATTCTTAATTGCTTGAACTCCTGGGGCTAATTAGTGCAAGCTTTAAAGGGATATGTCAGAAATCACAGAATATGTTTTTATATCAAACATAGAACATGAGGGACATGCCCCTCACTAAAGGTTGCCAGATAGTTCTAAGCACTTAGCACAGGTCTTGTCAGAGAAAATCCCAGTATATTAATTTACCAAGTTCAGAGTTACTTATCAAAAGGCTGTAGTGCATAGTCTTTTGCATAATCAAAGTGGCTTCTTAACTCATCATCATTTACTTTTATCATTTATATTCCAATTCACAGAGACATAGTCATATCAATTACAAAACTAAATACAAAATAGCTACAAGACTAAGTGCTGTAAACTGTGTACACATCAATAACAAGATGATTTTCACAAAATGCTGTGTAAATATTGATTATTCACATTACCTGATAAGAAATACCTTGTAGCTTTTTTCCTTGAAGAGTATATGTATGATGACTCGGAAGAAAATCATCTTCATTTAGATCTATGAAAAGAGGTGTTATATGGAGATTAGCAGAAATTACACAATTTAAGAAGTTTAAGTTCACTTGAATAGTTATATTTTTCTTTAGTCTATTAAGGCATTTTATTGACTAGACCATAAATATTTACTTTTCTAAAGATATGCTGTCCTTCACAAACAGATGGAGAAATATACCGTATTCATGGAATGGAAGAATCAATATTGTCAAAATGACTATACTACCCAAAGTGATCTATAGATTCAATGCAATCCCTATCAAGCTACCAACAGTATTTTTCACAGAACTAGAAAAAATAATTTCACAATTTGTATGGAAATACAAAAAACCTCGAATAGCCAAACTAATCTTGAGAAAGAAGAATGGAACTGGAGGAATCAACCTGCCTGACTTCAGACTCTACTACAAAGCCACAGTCATCAAGACAGTATGGCACTGGCACAAAGACAGAAATATAGATCAATGGAACAGAATAGAAAGCCCAGAGATAAATCCACGAACCTATGGACACCTTATCTTCGACAAAGGAGGCAAGAATATACAATGAAAAAAAGACAACCTCTTTAAAAAGTGGTGCTGGGAAAACTGGTCAACCACTTGTAAAAGAATGAAATGAACACTTTCTAGCACCATACACAAAAATAAACTCAAAATGAATTAAAGATCTAAATGTAAGACCAGAAACTATAAAACTCCTAGAGGAGAACATAGGCAAAACACTCTCTAACATAAATCACAGCAGGATCCTCTATGACCCACCTCCCAGAATATTGGAAATAAAAGCAAAAATAAACAAATGGGACCTAATGAAACTTAAAAGCTTTTGCACAACAAAGGAAACTATAAGCAAGGTGAAAAGACAGCCCTCAGAATGGGAGAAAATAATAGCAAATGAAGAAACAGACAAAGGATTAATCTCAAAAATATACCAGCAACTCCTGCAGCTCAATTACAAAAAAGTAAATGACCCAAACAAAAAATGGGCCAAAGAACTAAACAGACATTTCTCCAAAGAAGACATACAGATGGCTAACAAACACATGGAAAGATGCTCAACATCACTCATTATCAGAGAAATGCACATCAAAACCTCAGTGAGGTACCATTACACGCCAGTCAGAATGGCTGCTATCCAAAAGTCTACAAGCAATAAATGCTGGAGAGGGTGTGGAGAAAAGGGAACCCTCTTACACTGTTGGTGGAATGCAAACTAGTACAGCTGCTATGGAGAACAGTGTGGAGATTTCTTAAAAAACTGGAAATAGAACTGCCATATGACCCAGCAATCCCACTTCTGGGCATACACACCGAGGAAACCAGATCTGAAAGAGACACGTGAACCCCAATGTTCATCGCAGCACAGTTTATGATAGCCAGGACATGGAAGCAACCTAGATGCCCATCAGCAGACGAATGGATAAGGAAGCTGTGATACATATACACCATGGAATATTACTCAGCCATTAAAAAGAATTCATTTGAATCAGTGCTAATGAGATGGATGAATCTGGAGCCCATTATACAGAGTGAAGTAAGCCAGAAAGATAAAGACCACTACAGTATACTAACGCATATATATGGAATTTGGAAAGATGGTAATGATAACCCTATATGCAAAACAGAAAAAGAGACACAGATGTACAGAACAGACTTTTGGACTCTGTGGGAGAAGGCGAGGGTGGGATGTTTCGAGAGAACAGCATTGAAACATGTATGTTATCAGGTGAAACAGATCACCAGCCCAGGTTGGATGCATGAGACAAGTGCTCGGGGCTGGTGCACTGGGAAGACCCAGAGGGATCGGGTGGAGAAGGAGGTGGGAGGGGGGATCAGGATGGGGAATACATGTAAATCCATGGCTGATTCATGTCAATGTATGACAAAAACCACTACAATATTGTCAAGTAATTAGCCTCCAACTAATAAAAATAAATGGAAAGAAAAAAAAAGAATTAGATTTGCAATTCAGGTTTTTGTTCTCACTGCCTAATCTTGTACCTTAATATTGTATTATAATAAAAATTCATCACCAAACATCCCCCCAAAAAATGCTGTTCTTATAAGAAACAAGTAAAAATTAAATAGAAATTAAACAAAATAAAAATGAAGAATGTCTCTGACCAGTTGTGTCTGACCAGTTGAGCAAGTCATGAAATTTTTCTGGGACTCAGTTTCCCCCCATCCCATTTTATAAAACAGTAGCATCCAAGCTACTAAACCACTTCTGACTCCAAAATGCTATGATTTCATGAAACTATCACCTCACTTGTTTCTGTTAAACTGAGCTTTCCATCCCTGGCATTTTGAGCTTCATTAGCTTATGTCTTCTCAACATGAATTATTTATGCTAAAATTCTTCTTTGCCTGCTTTGGTAAAAGCTTTGGAATGTGTCATCCATTTGCTTGCAGCTAAATGAAACCTTTCAAAAGACAGTAGCATTCCCTTTCAGGCCCTGTACAAGGGGTCCATATATTTAAATCTGAAATACACCATGTGCTAAAAGAAGACAGGACTTCATGGATCACTTAATCCAAACCCGCTGGTTTACAGATGGGGATACTGAGAACCACAGAAGTCACCTAGCAATCAGTCCAGTGACTTCTTTTATCACTTTTATTCTGTTTTACTTCCAGTCACCACTTCAATTTTCTACTATTTTTCATTCTCACATTCTTCAGGGGAGGAAGGGACAGGGAAAACCTATCCTCTATGCAGAAAATAGGAGAAAATTTTTCCCCAAATTCCCATTATAGCTATGGTTACAAGATAAGGTAAATTCACAGCTCAGTCTCAGAGTTATTTACACCAATAAGTTAATATTTTACATCCGAGTTACCACACTACAGGGTTCCAGAAAACACTGAAATTTTAAAATGAGCTGTTTTTGTGATCTGGCTCTTTAAAGCAAGATCTTCCATCACAGGGTCAGGAAGCTAGAAGCAGAGTTTTTATAGTTTCTGTAGTTGGAAAAAAAAAATTCTTTCCTCTATTCCTTTATTCCTTTTCATTGCCTATCTTTTTCTGATCCCTTTAGCCTGAATTTTGGAGAGCTCCCTCTATAATTCTTCTTTGGGGTGCAGGAAAAGAAAGTGAGGTAGGTTCTTGTACTCTTGAATCTGGAAGTCTGTGAGTGAGAAATGTGCACACTGCATTTACCTCCCTGATATACAGTGCGAGGCAGTAAAATGAGTGACTCAGACACTACTGTGGGGCGAGAACACTATGCCCCACTGTAAACTCATGGAGGAGGCAGGGTCTCCGTGGGCTTGAAGAATGGAGATAGTCTGGAAACCCAGAAGAAGAGTACAAGTTACAGATATAACAGCAATGCTGTCACCACTAACCTATAGTGTGGAATAAGAGCAACGGGCTTAATTAAAAGTAGAATTTGAGATAGGTCACGTCAGAAGGGAATTATGGATACTGTACAGGAGGAGGTGAGACTGGGTGGGTGAGGAAGGCCAAATGGTAATGGGCCTTGAGTGCTAGGCAGAGAAATGTGGACATAACCCTCTAGACCAGTGTTGCAGACACAAATACCAACAGAAGGCAAATAAGTAATTTAACTAAATGAAGCAAATTTTGACACGGAGACATGGGGAGATCTGTGGTGAGGTGAAGGTCCACCATTGCTAATGGGCAGCCATTGTTCTCAGCTCTCTCAACTGAAATCACCTCAGATGTTGGACCCAGGATTGACAATTTGTCCCTCATGTTTTTCAAGTATAAATGTATGAATTTTAAGGTAAAATTTCCTGATTTTGAAAATATTGTCTGACCTAAACAAACTTTTTCTTAAAATACTTTTATTTGTAAAGCTACCCATGTGTAGCCTCAGCTTAAAAATTGGGAGGATTTGAGGGTTTTGAATTAAGAAAGGGACACCAGGACAATGGCATTTTATGAAGATTAGCTATTTGTTTTGTAATCTTATACATTTTCTGTATTTGTTATCTCCCATATGTTGCATCTGTGTGTGCTAAGTCGCTTCAGTCATGTCTGACTCTTTGGGACCCTATGGACTGTAGGCCACTGGGCTCCCCTGTTCTTGGGATTTTCCTGGCTAGAATACTGGAGTGGGTTGCCATGCCCTTCTCCAGGGTATCTTCCTGCCCCAGGGAAGGAAACTACATCTCTTTTGCCTCCTGCACTGGCAGGTGTATTCTTTACCACTAGTGCCACCTAGAAAGCCCTAACTCCCAAATGTTACCCTACCAAAAAAAAAAAAAAAAATTATAAAGATAAGAGCAATTTGGTCCTAAGTATCAACAAAGGCAATAACTGAATAAGGCAATATGCAAGTTATAGTTTCCAAAGACAGCCACAACAATATGTTGTTCTCAGTGTGACCTTGGCATGCCTCCACCAAGAAATAGAATTTAATTATCCTTCTATTGAATTGAACTGGCTATAATGATCTGTTCGTCAGAGGAGAATGCAGCCGAAGTTATATTCTGTAACCTCCAAATCTGGGTCAGAAGAAGCTGGCAGCTTCTACCTGGGTCTTCTGTGATGCTCACTCTCCAGACACTTCCTTGTGTGATGCGTGAAGCTCCCTCTGGTGTCTCTCCCTCTTGAAACCCAGCCTTTAGCCTGGGAAAACCTTTAGCCTACATGGAGAGGCCACATATTGGTTCTCAAGTGATTGTCCCAGCTGAGCCCAACCTGCAGTTATCCCAGACAGGTACCCGACACGTGAGTGAAGAAACCTCTAGATGATTCTGGCCATCAGACATGTAAGTCCTCCTCAAGTAGTCATGTATGGATGTGAGAGATGGAACAAAAAGAAAGCTGGGCACTGAAAAATTGATGTCTTCCAATTGCAGTGCTGGAGAAGACTCTTGAGAATCCCTTGGACAGCAAAGAGATCAAACCAGTCACTCCTAAAGGAAATCAACCCTGAATATTCACTGGAAGGAATGATGCCAAAACTCCAATCCTTTGACCTCCTGATGAGAAGAGCTAACTCACTGGAAAAGACCCTGATGCTGGGAAGGATTGAGGGCAGGAGAAGAAGGGGGCGACAGAGGATGAGATGGTTGGATGGCATCATCAACTCAATGGACATGAGTTTGAGCAAACTCTGGGAGATGGTGAAGGACAGGGAAGCCTGGTGTGCTGCAGTCTATGGGGTCGCAAAGAGTCAGACATGACTGAGGGACTGAACAATAGTAACAACAGCCATTTAAGACTTCCTGAAAGAAAAGACCCTGATGCTGGGAGGGGTTGGGGGCAGGAGGAGAGGGGACGACAGAGGATGAGATGGTTGGATGGCATCACCGACTCAATGGACGTTGAGTTTGAGTAAACTCCGGGAGTTGGTGATGGACAGGGAGGCCTGGCATGCTGCGATTCATGGGGTCGCAAAGAGTCAGACACGACTGAGAGACTGAACTGAACTGAACTGAACTGAAGAGAAGCCTCAGGTGTTGTGAAGTGCTACTTTGACTGAATCCCTGACTTGCAAAATCTATTAAGTCTAATGAAATTTTGCTTTACGTCGTTAAGGTTTGGGTTGGTTGGTTTGTAGCAGTAGATTATCTGCACATGCATGGACTACATAGCAGTCACAAATGACAGTATACTTAAGAATGTATCTTTCAGCATAAACATTCAGATTCCAACTCTCCTTCAAATGCAGATGCAGAAAAAAAAGGGGATTTCGTTAAAAAAGCAATATCTCTACTCAGCTTCTCGGTGATTCTAATGGAAATTAGACTTCTGACCTTACCCAGGTAACTCTAATCCTAGTAAGAACTCTCCTAAAGAATGGAAGGGATTCTAAGATTCTTTTGTACAAAATACTAAATCTCAGAATGTTCACATTCAATTCAGATAGACTTCCTTAAAATTAAAAGAGACTGGTTTTGCAGGCAACCTTTGCTCTGGAAGTTTATTTACACATAGCACACAGACAGACATTCAGGTGTGAAATCAGGTTTCTCTCTGTCATTCCTCACGTAGGCCAGTCTAATCTGAGTTAAATCACATGCTCTTGGGAAATAATGTCTCAATCAAATTGTGGTTCCTGAAAATTACACAGAATGGTAAACACACTTGTGACTATATACATTTACTATCTTGAAAATGAGGATAACATGCCAATAAAGAAGGCTTAATAAGATCCAGAGAAGTTCAGCCAAAATATTTATATGCTTGCTGGCCAAATAATGATACTGACTACAATTCAGGAAAGAATATTTCAAGCAAATGGCAATTCCAGTGTTAAACTGGAAGGTCCTAATGTCTCTACCAATGGGATTTTTATAATGAATCTCATCAAAGTCATGTATAAATTATTAAAAATAATTCTGCAGTAGTATGAGTGGAGTTAATTCTCCTTTCATTACTAAACGTATTTCCTGAATGTATCCAGCTTCTTACAAACTTTACAAAAATATACCATTTTTTTAAACATATTTTCTGTTTCATTAATGGTATAGTCTACCAAATCACACTGTTTGAAAAAAAATCTCTAAATCTGCAAATATGTTTTGTTTCTTTTATCTTTTTTTAAAATTTGGTTTTGTTTTTGTTCTTTGTACTTTTTGGTATAAAATAATGAAAGCCCTTTTCTTAAAAATGTCTTTACTTAAATCATAATTTGATCCTGGGTAAATTCCAATGCATAGATTTCAAAAAGTCAATTCTTTTCAGGCTTTTTCCCCCATAAAATTAAGGCCAAAATATATTTAAAATTTTAAATCGATCTTAATTTACTGAAATGAATATTACTAATATTTTGCCTGTTTAGAGTGCTGAAAATAAAACAACAAACAAAATTACAGATCAGTTTCCCTTAATTAATTGGCTAAGCTATGCCAATCTTTCAGTTGTAAAGTCCTAAGCATTCAATTTAACCCACATGTATTTTACAGATGTTGTCTCAGTATCACATATACAGATTGAGATAAAAATATTCTTAGAAGAAGGAAATGGACCACATCAACTGAAAATGCTTCCAGCTCTTAACTTATTGTGATAAATTTTTGTCTTAACCAACATAACACAGTCATATTTTTGGGTTATGTGAATATCTTCATGGATTAAAATACCATCCTTAGCTTAATATTAACATAACCTGTGGAAGTGTATTTTGTCAGGCCCAATACTCTAGAGGACTAAATTTTTGCTGTTAATATAACTTGTATCATGTGGAAATACCATTTTGTAACTGAAATTGAGAGAAATGGAACTTTTTTGGTTCTTAGAGTTTATAACTTATTCTTTATGTTAATGTCACTCTTAAAATTTCCTTACATATTTTCTTCTGTTTTATTGAAAGATGACTTTTACAATTTCATCTTTAGTGTTCAATAAAATCATGGGCTGTGGATGATGGCAATGATGTACCTATCTGTCTTCATCTCAGTAAACCTCACAGACTGCCTATCCTCAGGCCCAATAAACCACTTTTAAGTAATTATTCAATTAACAGCAAAAAATAGTGTTTAAAATGAGAAAGAAATACTATAGGTTGATATGTAAGGCACTAATTGCTTAGAAATATTCTGAGCCTTCCAGAGGAAACTACTACACCCGTAAAATTCAAGTCCACACTTGTGGCTCATCCTACCCTACTAAATTTCTCCCTTCAATTTACAACGGCACCAACGGCATTGGTCTCAGGCCATTGTCTCTTTCTAGCACAGCATTAATCCCTAGGCAATGTCCTATGACTCAGCTGGTACTGCTGAAATGTCAACTGAACTTCTTAGGCGCGTTCGTGAGTGTGTGTGTGTGTGTGTGTGTGTGTGTGTGTGTGTGCGTGCACAGACAGATTGAACACAGGAGCACTTAAGAATCTGAGAAATTTCAAAGTGGAAAAGTCTGTAAAGGCTTTCCTTTTTGTTCTCTGACAAAGAGGTCAGTAATCAGAAAACACCTCACCTTTGGCCAAGATTTTTTGCTGCTTTGTCAATATAACCGTAATAGAATTCCTTACCTATGACTGCTAAATTTAAAACAAACACCACAACATTTCACAGAAAGGAAGTTTAAGAAAATAGAATACTTGAAGAGGTTTATGGAAAAATTTATAACAAAAATATTCTATAATATAGTTATAATTTCTTTATTCATAGGTTGATGTGGAATAATCTAAAAGTAGCATGTGCTTGTTACAGAGATGGATGAATGAATGGATGGGTGGATGAAGGTTTAATTAACTAACCAAGGTGTGAATAAATATCACTAACATTTATGAGGTAAAGACAGAATTTAATCAAACACAATATAAGCAAAACATTGCCTATCTTATAATTTTTAAAAAATGTCTAAAATAATCCCCAAATGTTTCACTTATTTATTTATTTATAATGGAGAAATCTGTAAGCATTGAAATTAAGTTCAAAACTATTCACTAGAACATTATTCAATCTAGGGTAAAATTGAAATAGTTCAAAGGAAAATGATTATTTTCATAAACAATTACTTTGTAAATCTATGAGCTCCTTCATAGCACTCAAAAGGCAAAATCTGAACAATCATACCATGTAACTTGTAACTATAAAAATATTTGTCCCCAAATATTAAAATATCTTTTAAAATTAAATTTAAAATTCAAATTAAATTTAAAAATACAAATAGTTAAATAATCAATAACTAATATGAGCAATTATTTATTTCAGTAACATTGAAGGAAAATACCAAGGATATTAATTTTTTACGTTCTTGTCCATCTTTGTGAACTCTTAAGACTTTCTGTTTTATTCATAACCTTTCCAAAGTTAAGTAATTTTAATTATGAAATCATTTATTATTAATAAAGTTTCTTATACCTGGCTGCTAATTGACTCTTCTTCAGATTTTTTTAAATAAAATGACATAGTTTTGCATTAATAGTCAAGGGTATTTCTCTTAAATATTTAAAGAAAATCTAAAAATCACAAAGGTTAATATATCAATGTTATTTTTAGAAGGTTTTACTATGTGCTGAGTTTTAATATATTTTTGCATTATTTTAGACATGAAAGTATTTCAAATTTTTTGTAACTGATTCTTTGCTTCAACAGGGAACTTAATTAAATTCTACTTCCCTTCTGCATGCCTGTTCACCTACACACACAAGTATATATTCTATTAATAATATACACATTCTATTCTATTAGTTTTTCCTTTTTAAGTAGACCATAATGCAGTGCTTATTTTAATGAAGAAAGATGTAACTTTTTCTTACTTGCCCTTTATAGTACTTTGGGAAAATGCAAAGTCAGTGGGAACTAAATTTAGCAATTACCTTTGAGCTGACAGAGTCTTCTGATGTGGGAGTCATTCTCAGACTTGCTGGGTTCCTGCCAAATTGTGTCATTCACAGTTTTTCCCTCTAAAGTAAAGCAGAAGATTGGTTAAAAGAAGTCACAGTAACATCTGTCCAGTAAGTGTAGAAAATTTGATATCAAAACAAATTGAGCACACAGTGGTAACATGGTAAGTAATATGTTAAGAAAGCTTTGTGGTCCGTTCTGGAGAGTTCTGGTCCCTCATGAATACAATCAATGTTCTGTGGGCTCCCATTTTGTTTTTTTCCTATGAACTAAGTAAGGATCCCCAAGTAGATAGTAGAAGGTTGCTACTGAAATACTCTTGATAAACTTTTGATTACATTATTCTTGGAGTATTTTTCTTGAATAACCATTTATTTTTTTATATATCAAAGTAGCTCCATCCTCCACATTCTTCATTCTTTTAAACAAAATGGTTAAGGAGGTATATCGAGAGAACACTGAGCTATTTAAAGAAACTCTAAGATCCTTGACTGGGAGAACAATCCTTTTCTTCTAAGTGTTAGCTTTGTTCTCCCAACACTTGGAGCAGGTCTACACATGCTGTAACGAACTGAACTGCGCCAGGATGAAGAACTGGAAGCCCTTTTAATGAATGTCGCTCAGTCGTGTCTGACTCTTTGCGACCCCATGGACTCTGCAGTCCATGAATTCTCCAGCCAGAACACTGGAGTGGGTAGCCATTCCCTTCTCTATGGGATTTTCCCAGCCCAGGGTTTGAACCCAGGTCTTTTGCATTGCAGGAGGATTCTTTACCATCTGAGCCACCAGGGAAGCCCAAGAATACTAGAGTGGGTAGCCTAACCTTTCCTCATGGGATCTTCCTAACCCAGGAATCCAACTGAGGTTTCCTGAACTGCAGGCAGATTCTTTACCAGCTGAGCTACCAGGGAAGCCTGGAAGCCCTTCTAACCTGCTTACAAAGACTAATCATCCCACACGTTGTACCACATCATTGATAAAGCAAAGTTTAAATAAGGTAACCAAAGTATTACACAAACTTAGCATGCTTGGCTGGTTTTTATTAGAGTGTAATTGCTGTGGTATTGGAGAAGACTCTTCAGAGTCCCTTGGACTGCAAGAAATCCAACCAGTCCATCCTAAAAGAGATCAGTCCTGGGTGTTCATTGGAAAGACTGATGCTGAAGCTGAAACTCCAATACATTGGCCACCTCATGCGAAGAGTTGACTCATTGGAAAAGACGCTGATGCTGGGAGGGACTGGGGGCAGGAAGGGAAGGGGACGACAGAGGATGAGATGGCTGGATGGCACCACTGACTCTATGGACATGAGTTTGAGTAGACTCCGGGAGTTGGTGATGGACAGGGAGGCCTGGTGTGCTGCGGTTCATGGGGTCACAAAGAGTCGGACATGACTGAGAGACTGACCTGAACTGAACTGAATTGCTGTACAAGGCCATGCTTGTTTCTGCTGAATGATGACGTGAATCAGCTATATGTATATGCATAGCCTTTCCCTCTTGGACCTCCCACCCCCATCCCCCCCATCTAAGCTCTCTGCGCTGTACAACAGCTTCCCGCTAGGAATCTATTTCACATGTGGCAGTGTGTGTAGATAGGTCAGTGCTACTCTCCCCATTCGCCCCACTCTCCCCATCCCCTATGCTGTGTCCACAAGTCAGTCCTCTTGCTGTGCTGTTTTTAAAGTCACTATTTGCTTTGATATTTGACCGAGAGAAGGCAGGTGATCCTCAAAAATTACGTTATAGGGTCTTGTGTGCAGAAACTGAATACACTATGAAAATGGCATATATAAATGGAAAATAAAAGTTGGCCTACTTCCTTTTATTTCAGGCCACACACTATTCAAATCAGGGCTGACATTCAAAATATTTAGCAACTAGTGCTCACAGGGCCTTGATAAATGAGCTATAACTCAGCTCCTGTGCATATTACCACTGGTGGAATATCAGACCCCATTAAAATGCAGATGTCCTTAGTAGATGCATTCATAGATGATCACCACTTTGGCCTGAGCACTTTTCATACCCTATCCAGGAAACTGGCTTTGAAAAGAGGAAAAATGGAGTTTGAGTATCCAACTGCTAAGCCCTGCTGGGGAGAAAGTATGCCTACCACTCTGAAAAACTGCATAAAAAATGAATTATTGAGTGAATAATCCAGTTGTCTTGTCAGTACAAATGTTTTATAATTAATGGTCCCCTATCATCTATATGGCAAAGAGACGTATCATCTATTAACTTCCTAAAAATAAGTAGATTTTTGCTTCAGAATCTGCCTGCAATGCAGGAGTCCCAGGAGACTTGAGTTCGATCCCTGGGTTGGGAAGATCACCTGGATGAGGGCCTGGCAACCCACTACAGTATTCGTGACTGGAGAATCCCATGGACAAAGGAGACTGGTGGGATATAGGGTCACAAAGAATTGGACAACACTGAAGTGACTTAGCATGCACAAGAATTAAAATACACATCAAACCAATTGCCTCTGTTATTACTATGTATACTGTAACCACAGTAACTGAAGAAAATTGCTGGTACTTGAGATGCTATGATAAATCTTTTATAATTCAACCATTGTTTACTTCATTCCTAAATTCCTAGCTATAAAAATATAGCTAAGAGATCACCTTGACTATGGGCCCTCCAAGCTAAAGTTGGGAAACTGGAAGGTAATCAGCCAATAAACCAAAAAGAGGGTGTGTTTTTTTTTTTTTTTTTTTTAGTATAAAAGGAGATTATTCTGAATAAGACAACGGTTTATTTGTCTTCAGTTCAGATCAGTTGCTCATTTGTGTCTGACTCTTTGCGACCCCATGGACTGCAGCATGCCAGGCTTCCCTGTCCATCACCAGCTCCCAGAGTTTGCTCAGATTCACGTCCATCAAGTCAGTGGTGCCATCCAACCATCTCATCCTCTGTTGTCCCCTTTTGCTCCTGCCTTCAATCTTTCCCAGTATTAGGGTCTTTTCCAATGAGTCAGTTCTTCACATCAGGTGGCCAAAGTATTAGAGTTCCAGCTTCAGCATCAGTCCATCCATTGAATATTCAGGACAGATTTCCCTTAGGATTGACTGGTTTGATCTCTTTGCAGCCCAAGGGACTTTCAAGAGTCTTCTCCAACACCAAAGTTCAAAAGCATAATTTCTTTGGTGCTCAGCTTTCTTTATAGTCCAACTCTCACATCCATACCTGACTACTGGAAAAACCATAGATTTGACTAGATGAACCTTTGTTAGCAAAGTTATGTCTCTGCGTTTTAATATGCTGTTTAGGCTGGTCATAGCTTTTCTTCCAAGGAGCTAATGTCTTTTAGTTTCATGGCTGCAGTCACCATCTACAGTGATTTTGAAGCCCAAGAAAACAAAGTCTCTTAGCATTTTCACTGTTTCCCCATCTATTTGCCATGAAGTGATGGGACTGGATGCCATAATCTTAGTTTTTTTGTGTTGAGGTTCAAGCCAGCTTTTTCACTCTCTTCTTTCACTTTCATCAAGAGGCTGTTCAGTTCCTCTTCGTTTTCTGCCATTTGGGTCGTGTCATCTGCATATCTGAGGTTATTGTTATTTCTCCCTGCAATCTTGATTCCAGCCTGTGCTTCATCCCACCCATCATTTTGCATGATGTACTCTGCATATAAGTTACATAAGCAGGGTGACAACACACAGCCCTGAATACTCTTTTCTCAGTTTGGAACCAGTCCATTCTTTCATGTCCGGTTCTACTGTTGCTTCTTGACCTTCATAGAGATTTCTCAGGAGGCAGGTAAGGTGGTCTGGTATTCCTATTTCTTGAAGAATTTTCCAGTTTGTTGTGATCCACACAGTCAAAGGCTTTGGCATATTCAATAAAGCAGAAGTAGATGCTTTTCCGGAACTCTTGCTTTTTCTATGATCTGATGGATGTTGGCAATTTGATTTCTGGTTCCTCTTCCTTTTCTAAATCCAGCTTGAACATCTGGAAGTTCTCGGTTCATATACTGTTGAAGCCTAGCTTTTAGAATTTTGAGCATTACTTTGCTAGCATGTGAGATGAGTGCAATTTTGTAGTAGTTTGAACATTCTTTGGCATTGCCTTTTTGGGATTGGAATGAAAACTGACCTTTTCCAGTCCTGTGGCCACTGCTGAGTTTTCCAAATTTGCTGTCTTATTGAGTATAGCACTTTCACAACATCATCTTTTAGGATTTGAAATAGCTCAACTGCAACTCCATCAACTCCACTAGCTTTGTTCATAGTGATGCTTCCTAAGGCCCACTCACCTTCAGGATGTCTGGCTGTAGATGAGTGATCACACCATTGTGGTTATCTGGGTCATTAAGATTTTTTTTTTTGTATAGTTCTTCTGTGTACTCTTGCCACTTCTTAATATCTTCTGCTTCTGTTAGGTCCATACCATTTCTGTCCTTTATTGTGCCCACCTTTGCATGAAATGTTCCCTTGGTATCACTAATTTTCTTGAAGAGATCTCTAGTCTTTCCCATTCTATTGTTATTTTTCATAGCCATTTAAATTAGAATAAAACTACATTTCTTTTTTAAATCTCTTCTATATAATTCAAAGACAAATCAATTTGTCTTTCATTCATCACTTTCTGTTACTTTATGGCATTAACAGAAGAAAATCACTCTTAGAGAAACAGAATGTATCATGTGCATGAGTAATCTTACGAATTACTAACCAAATACTTTACTTTCAGACATAGACCTCCGGATTGACCTAGAAGAATAAAAGAAACAGATATTTAAGTCTAGATTTAATAAATTATATTTTAAGTGAAATAGAAATTAGATCACTTCTTAGACATGAGTGCAAAGCCTTGGTGATCAGAAATAAATTCTACCTCTAAGTAAGTTCTACATTTGGACCTGAATTTTCCTGAGCCTAGATGACAAAGTATAGTTAAAATATAACCTTGGATTGGACATTTTCATGCAATATAAAGAAACATTCACAAATCTCAGCACCCCCAACTCTGCAAAGAATGGACAGTGGGCCATTCTATATGAATGTACCTCAAAATAATCAAATAGTTCTTTTAAAAATAACTATATTCAATAAATACAGAAAAATGTTGCAATTTGAATACAACCACTGTACAATCCCTGATAAAACAATAAATCTGTGCAGTAATTGCCAATTGCAATTAAAGTTTTTAATCGAAAGGCTGATGGGCAACTTGTGCTGGATGGATCAGTCTGATACCATCTGAACTTACTAAGCAACTTCACAGTCATAAAAATAGAGACAAGCAGATATGTGAGCTTCCCATGTAAAGCAACAGGAATTATACAGTCACTGATGACCTACTTTAAAAATAAATAGATAGACAGAAATAACTTGAATGTTATCAAGCCTTGTGAAACTTTAATCTTATCAAGCCTGGAGATCTAACTAAAAATTTACAGTAAACAGAACAGAGAGCATGTGTTTAAAACACACACACACAGGATGTAATCAGTAAAATTCAAAACTATGGAAAATTCCTCAGAAAGAACAATTCAGTTTTTTCAACAAATATATAGGAAGAGAGACCTATAAATTAAGAAACATGAACAAAATGCACTGCATGAGGCTTCTTTGGATCATGATTCAAATAAACCAGCTACTATTAAAAAAAACACTTGAGGCTACCAGAGACATTTTAACACTGACTCTACACTTGGTGATATTAGGTTATTTTTCTTATTTTGTTCTAGAGCACTAGTTATGTTTTTTTCTAAGTGTGATGTTGTGGTTATGCTTTTAAAAATGATTCTTGTTTTTTAACGATATAGTGGAAAATGAAATTGTATGTCTGAGAAATGCTTTATAAAAACCCCAGTGCAGATGGTGGGAATGGTGAGTCAGGTGGATAGAAATGAAATAAGATTGACTATAAATTGACATTTGATTGTGTTAGTCAATTTACAAGCATATCGTGTATGTATACACAATTTTGTTATAACTGGAGTGTTTTCCATTATTCACCTTTTTTAAGCTCAAGGTTGTAAGCAAAATCCTGCATATCGAGTGTTTCTTTTTTCTTAACCATTTTATTTTGGTTTGTTTTCATTTTTTGATGCAAAATATTTGTTCAGGACATCTGTTGGGAAGTAGCAAGTGTTCTGAAAAAAGCTACTTATACTATTATAAAGTGAAGTAGGTGCATAATGACAGAAGAGATTATTCTTTTTAGGGGAGTGATGGACAAAAGAATTGAGGGACTCAATAAAGTTTTCAACTTTAACTGGTAGGAATTTGAAAAGCATGTTAATTGATTTGGCTTATGTTTGAAAAATCCTAGTTTAGTCATCATCAGGTACTTTCCCTCTCATTCATCCTGCTTCTGCCCCTCCATGTTTGGATATCATCTAATCTGTAGAAGCATCAGTCATAAACCAATAGCTGTAATTTTGTGTAAGGATTTGATTTGGAATTAGTGAATTCCTTATCCATGGATAGAATAAACAGTTACAGAGGAGGGGAGACTTTTAAGTCTGAGAAAATCCCTGATTAAAAAAAACCCTTCTTTATTCCTACTCATGCTTAAAATGCCACTGATGTAGTTTCAGTAGCTAACTGTGGCTAAAATACAACTACCCTGGCAGGTGCTCTAAGCTGTTAATCATGCAATTACCTACTTACTATGGATGCATTTTATATCCTTACTGGGAGAAAGCTTTTAGCAAGACAGGGAGGGAAGACTATGAAAGTACAAAGTGCTTTGTGGGTGGAGGTGGGGGCAGAGGGAGGTAAGAGCTGTCGAAAAAGACCACATCCAGAAAGAAATTCACATATTGACAATTTAGTCTCAGACCATTCCGGGGTGCAAGGAAGTCGTTCTTCTGTATCATCAGCAATCAATCTGGAAATTTCCCCATAAACCAACTTCCTGCCACTATGTATTTCCTGCTTATTAGTTAAAAATCCCATTACCTTATGCAACATGTGTGTGTCGCGTCCTCTGGCAGCTTGATGTGCTGAATATAAAGCCAAGCCTGACCTAAATAACCCAAATCTCTTTGCAAACACATTCTTATTTGGATTAGAAGAACTCCAGAAGATTAATAGGTCACCTATAGAAACATGTTTTCGAGTAGGCTTCCACTTTAATCTGAACCTAGTTTAGACACGTTTCTTCTTCTGAAAATTTAATTTGCACATCCTTGTCTACAGCAATGTCACAACACCAGTTCCCTATGCATCAGCATAAATATAAATGGTAGCAGAGTAAAGTATACCTAGATTGGTACGTGACGATTTTTAAAAAGCACTTTGACAGGAAACCCACTAAAATATTCCATTCAACATTATAGAACTAAGAGAACATAAAGTTTTCAAAGTAAATTTGACTTACTTTCTTTTTGTTTTCCCATTCTCAAAATTAGAAACTTCCTGTAAAATAAAATAAAAAGTAAAATTAAATAATACCCCAAGAAATCAAAAAGATAATTCAAGTATAGTTTATCTTTGGGTATAATCCAAATGGAGTTCACTTTGCCTTTTCCTACTAAAATGACTGCATTTTTAAATATATTTAGTATAATCATGGTTCTAGTTTTCACTTTTTTCTCTATTTGTAACTTTGATACATGTTTACCTTATTCTAAGCCCTTGACAGTTAATAAGCAAATCCTTTAAACAAAAATCTGTAGTTAAATCCTTGTAACCTCAACTTTATATCCTCCATCAACCTATCAAGACCACAAGGAAAGATATATATGAGTATGTTAATTACATTCTCTTCTTTTGAGAAAGATGGACAGTAGCCTACCACAAAACCTCAAGTGTATAGAAATACACCTGTGATTCATCCAGCCTTTTTCCTCAGAGAAGCTGATGTTATATCCCTTATACCCTGGCAGAAGACAATGTCACCACATCTTTCACCATCCATCCTTGAAAGGGCTTAAACTGCTTCTAGACACCTTTAAGAACTCTCTTCAGATTTTCTCTTTATCATTCATCAAGTCCTTCATCCAAAAACCATTTATGTATTTGGTGTTCAAAGTGTTTTTTGAACACCCGTTATATGATAGACAGCAGATCATGTTCTGAAGAGTTTTGTTTGGTGTGGTAGGAATTTTTGTAGCAAAGAATTTGGGAACCAGTATTCCATATCAGGAGGAAAACACAAAAGCTAAGGCCGAAAGGAGTAGTGAACAAAAATCAGAAGAAGGAAAGTTTTTTTTTTTAAATTAAAGTGTGCTGGATTTACAATATGACATTTGTTTCAAGCATACAGCATAGTGTTTTTTGCAGATTTTACTCACAATTGGTTTTATTATTCCAATGCTTGATAGTCTGAGTACTGTAAAATCCAAGATAAGCTTTCCTGTACATAGTAACTGAGGGGCCCTTCCTCAAACCCTTATTATGTTTTTATCAAGATTTAACTTCAAGGACGATTTGAATTACTTATTTCAAGTTGTTGAGTAGAACTGAAAACCTATCTGCTGAAGCAGTCAGTCCCCAAACTTGAACAAATTTTGCCAAATTAAGATACCTATGGATCACCCAGGGGACAGTCTTGTAGAAGAGAGCTGGGACAGAAGTAAAGATGAGGGAGCCATCAACCAAGCCCTGAGGTGAGTTGGAATAGCAACAGAACTTTGAGGAGCTAATGGTCAGATTGATCACTCCTTCGATTCTCTATGCTCTGTTGTCATGTGTCCTAAGAGTAATCAGTCTCTATCCATGGTCTTTTTATGAAATTCAGTCTTGGTCTAAATGCCTCTGAACCTCAGCCCAGAAGCTCATTATGTCTTTTTCCTCACAATCAGCAGACATACCAGCTTTGTGAGGGTCATCAGGAAAGGGGATGGCCACCCATCTTTGTGGGAGTATTTTCCTATCATATATATGTGGAATTTAGCTAGGAAGGACCAAACTTCCTGTCCCTATAAGCTATGCAGTTTGAGTCAATTATGTCTCAAAAATCTGAATCCATTGTCCCTCAGTCACATTAATTTGTGTACATGAGTGTAGATAAATCTCTTCAGATTGCAAATCTTGCTGTCTTCAGAATAATTCTGTCTCTTTAGAGTATGTCGAGAAATAGTGTCTGGTTTAGAGTTAACCAGTACCAAAGACAGATTTGAAACAAGAAAAATAAGAAATGTTAAATATCTTTCATATTTGTTATCACTTGAAACATATTCTTTTTGAATCCACTTATTGTATCAATAATTCACTGTTTTTTGTTTTTTTTTTTTTGCTACCAAAGAGATTAATTCCAGATGACACAAAACTTGTGTGCAACTTAGCTCCAAGTGTTTGAATTGGGGAAGAGGGTATATTATTCAAGCAGTCTCCTGCTTCACCTGGGTGAAGCCTTGGCTAAGTTAATATAATCAGATGTCAAACCTACACAAAGCTGGTTAAATATGCATGGCTACTGATGTGGTGAAAGGGACACAGTTACCTTAAGAGCTGAGGTTTAAAGATATCTGGACCAAGATTGAAGAAATTTCATATAACCATAACTGGATACTGGTAATTTTTAAAACAAATACTGTCACAACATTCTCTAGAGACTGTCTATACTTTATTCTGCTTTACTGGAATCCAGGTCATCCAATTTTTGCTTGTAATGAATCAGCTTAGGTTTGGGGATCTTTTACTAAAGAGTTTTCTTTTAATGACTACTTTGAAAAAGATTTTGAGCTAAAATTTCTTTGGAATCTCTATCAAAATGAAGGAGTTAATGTGGTGCTTCTTAGGGAACCTGCTTCCTACAAGAGGGTAGGAGAGCAAAGCACATGAAATGTGCTTTTCAAGTGTGATGATATGAAGGAAAAGGATTACTCAAACAGGGCAACACCTAACTTAGAATAAGACATCTGTTCCCTGGGTGTTGCTTAGTGGTAAATGACTACTGAACTGGTTAAGCAATTTTTAGTACTGCTTGTACCAAACAGTCTGCTTACGTAAGCAGACTGTCATGTGCTTTGGAGATCAGACCCCAGGTTCTTTATTCCTAGAGGGGCAAGTCAAGAAGCACTACACACAGCTTTATGTTCAGAACTATATCTGTGTGTGTGTGTCTGTGTGTATGTGATACTGAACTACAAAACGAAAATACCACTTAAGAGAGTCAATGAAGTCATTCTGTCTAGTCCATTAATTTGACACTTGCCATAAATACCAGGTAAAGCGTACTCCTATTAGCCTTTATTATCCCCTCAGTCAAGTACTAATTATTAGTCTTATCTTTCATTCATTAGGGAATTTGTGGCTTAATTTAATTTTTACCCCTGGCAATTTTTAGCAAAATAAAAAAAAATGAAATGTAGACAAATTATTATGAATGGGCTGGTAGAAACGATAAAGTATGTCCAACCTGTGTTATTTTTCAAGTAGAAGAGGGTAGGCTCTAGGAGCAAAGTGCTTTCACATAACTATGAAACTAGATCAAATTAGGGAAAATTTTAAAACAATTTGAAATGAAGAAAGAGAAGATGCCTTTTAAAAGAATACAGAAATTTTGGATACCAACTACCATTTATCTATTCTCATACTGTGGTTATAGGCGACTGTCCTTTGGGGTTGAATCTAATATGTGCATGTTTCTTGCATTATTGGTTTTTAAATCTTACTTTCAAATCACAAAGTCAAAAGGAAAAATGAAGTGAATATGTCAGGACTTGTTGTTGCCAAGCTAATGGAAATGTGAATGGTATTTCTGTACAGAGAATGTTGATTGACAGTAAATGATGGTGTGAATCCCACTGGTGAGTTTTTAAGACTGAAGAGTTGATGAGATCTGACCTTTGATTTGCAAATGAATAAATTGAGGTCCCAGATGGTAAACTGACTTGTCTAGGGTCACACATACAGTGTTTACCTTGGTTAAATGCTAGGCATTGTCATCGCCCCCATGTATTCCTTAAAATAATATAATTCATTCATTTATATATCCACAGTTCATTTAACAAACATTAATTGAGCATCTATTATGTACCATACACTCTTTTAGAGTCAAAAAAGTATTGCAACTGGTTCTTCTCTCAAAAGCCATAATCAATGACTACTGCTCTCAGCAGAGGATCCTGTTGGATTTCATGATTTTTCTAATTTTGAAGATTAAATGAGCTAGCCTTTATAAAATCTCCAAACCAATGAAGGTACTTACTGATGTTATTTCTCATTAGATTAATTATTCATTAATGGTTACATAGAATTCCGATATTGAGGCAAGAGTTGAACACAAATATGATACACACATAGTTGTATACATACATATAACTTCTTATTAAAATAAGCTAACACAATTTCTTTTATTTCAACTCATTCTCTTGCAAGAATAAAGCTAATTCATTTGCATAACTAAAATGATTTTAATATCAAAATACCATTATTCCAAGATTGCTGCATCCAAACTGAATGAGCCTGTGTCTGGACATTTCTTAGCCTTTTATGTTTCAATAAAGGTCCCACAGATGTTCAAAAAAAGACATGGAAATTCACAGAAGTTCCTTTAAAAAAAATTCTAAAAGGCATCTAGCAAAGAGGATGCTTATGATGCTTCAAATATAATAAAGTGGGTTAATTTTGCAGTGCATTGAAAGTCACCAGAGAGATGAAAAAATATGTAGCCAGCTTTCAGCTCTGTTCTCAAAACAAGGAGGAGGTTTTTGTGCTGAATAACAAACCATCACCCTGTGAAGGAGGCCTGCAACCTATGAGTTCTTCCATGCTGCTTCTACACCTGATTACAAACATGTGGAGAAAAATCACATGAAAAAGTTTCCTAAATTATTGAATAGACAACACCACAAAGAGAAATGTTAGTAAATATAGCTAGTCTGAGCCCAATAGGTTAAAGCAAGTTGCTATTGTTTTTCTAATTTCTTTTTTTTTCATTTATTTTTATTATTGTTTTTCTAATTTATTGATTAACACATTATCAGAATAATAATGGCAGAACACTCGTGGATTATCAAGCATAGTTCCAAATGCTTTACATGTAGTAATTCATTTAACCTTCCCAACAATCCTGTGAGGTTTATATTGTTATAATCATCTTCAATTTACAGAAGAATACACTGAGGAACAGAGCAGTTAAATTCCATGAGGTCACATACTAGTAAGTAGTAAAACTGAGATTTTATGCCTGACGCCTTAATGAGTGCACAATGCTACTTCTAGGCATGCATGCATGCATTCTAAGTCACTTCATTTGTCTCTGATTCTTTGAGACTCTACAGACTGTAGCCTACCAGGGTCCTCTGTCCATGGGATTCTCCAGGCAAAGATGCTGGAGGGGGTTGCCATGTTCTCCTCCAGGGGATCTTTCCAACTCAGGGATTAAATCCACATCTCTAAGTCTACTACATTGGCAGGTGGGTTCTGTATCACTAGCGCCACCTGGGACTACACAGATAAAATATCTACCCTTCATCTAGATCAGAGATCCCACAAATGAACACTGTTGGCCAGAAGGGAGAGTGACTGTGAAAATGAAGAGAAAATAATACTGTGTGCCACTACTGGGCTTCCCTGGTGGCTCAGATGGTAAAGAATCTGCTAGCAATGCAGGAGATATGGGTTTGATTCATGGGTTTGGAAGATCCCCTGGAGAAGGGAACGGTTGCCCACACCTGTATTCTTGCCCGGAAAATTCCGTGGACAGGGGAGCCTGGCAGGCTACAGTCTATGGCATCACAAAGAGTCGGACATGACTAAGTGACTTTCACTTTCACTTTTCATATGCCACTATTAAACAGAAAACTCAGAAAGAATATTCTTATCAAAGCAATAATATGAATAATTTGGTATTTTTGCACATAATTTTTTATAAATTTTTTGGTGGAGTATAGTTGCTTTACAATGTTATGCTAGTTTCTGCTGCATAGCAAAGTTATACATATACATATATCCACTCTTTTTCACATTTCCTTCCCATTTAGGTCACCATGGAGCAGAGTAGAGTTCCTGTACTATACAGTAGGTTTTCATTAGTTATCTATTTTATAGTAGTGCATCCTAGTCTCCCAATCTCCCAATTTATCTCATCCCCTTTGGTGGACATGTTTGTTTTCTACATCTATATCTACTGTATTTCTGCTTTGCAAATAGTTCATCTGTATCATTTTTCTAGCTTCCACATATAAACAATGTTATACAGTATTTTTGTTTCTCTTTATGACTTACTTTACTCTGTATAACAATTTCTAGGTCCATCCATGTTGCTGTAAATGACTTTATTTCACTCCTTTTCATGGACAAGCAATATTCCATTGTATATATGTACCACTTCTTCTTTACCCATTAATCTGTTGATGGATATTTAGGTTGCTTCCATGTCCTGGCTATTGTAAATAGTGCTGCAATGAACATTTGGGTGCACATATTCTTTCAAATTATGGTTTTCTCCAGATATACTGCCAGGAGTGGGATTGCTGGATCATATGGTAGCTCTATTTTTAGTTTTTTAAAGAAACCGCCATACCGTTCTCCATAGTGACTCTACCAATTTAGAGTCCTACCAACAGTGTAGGAGGGTTCCATTTTCTTTATTCATTCTTTAGCATTTATTTTTTTAAATGCTTTTGATGATGGTCATTCTGACTGGGGCTTCCCAGGTGGCACAGTAGTAAAGAATCTGCCTGGCAATGTAGGAGATGCAAGAGATACAGGTTTGATGCCTGAGTTGGTAAGATCCCCTGAAGGAGGAAATGGCAACCCACTCCAGTATTCTTGCCTGGAAAATTCCATGTACAGAGGAGCCTGGTGGGCTACAGACCATGGGGTTGCAAAGGAGTTGGACACGACTGAGCATGAATGCATGCACATGTTCTGACGAGTGTGAGGTCATATTTCATTGTAGTTTTGATTTGAATTTCTCTAATAATTAGTGATGTTGAGCATCTTTTCATGTGTTTTTTGACTATCCTTATGTCTTCTTTAGAGCAATGTCCATTGAGGTCTTCTGCCCATTGTCTGATTGGGTTGAATTCTTTTTTTTAATTGAAATACAGTTGATTTAAAATGTTGTGTTAGTTTTAGGTATGCAGCACAGTGATTCAGTTATATTTCATTTTAGACACATACGCACATATTCTTTTTCAAATTCTTTTCCCTTATAGGGTTATAATGAAATATTGAGGATAGTTTCCTGTGCTGTACAGTGGGTCCTTATTGGTTATCTATTTTATATAGTATGAATATGATAGTTTTTTTGGAAGACAAGTGTATGGATAGTAGATTGATGTGTTTTAAATGCACTAATCATTTTGTGAATGCCATCATCATAATCATCAAAGAATGCCCAGTAATTTATGATGGCACATTTAATTAAGAACGGGCACTTCAGGAATCATTGAATTTAGACGCCAGACTTCACATTGGAGCCCCCACAGTATATGACTATAATAAACCTATAGTTCTTAGGGAAAACAGATTTTATCCCCCCAGGAGAATGCAATCAAGAAGAAGAAGCAGAAGCAACATCAGCTCATTCTGATGGGAAAAGTAGACTTTCTTGCCAGCCCGTCTAGCTCCTATCAAAGAGTAATAATCCTATGTGCTAATGAATTCTGATTTCCTCAAGAGAAGCAGGTGGTGTATGGTATCCCCACAAGGCTCATCATCTCAGTGCAGATCTTAGAGCTCGGAGCACCTGGAGAATGCATGGGTACTATGTCTAATCCATCAGGGACAGGGCTGGTAAACTGCGTAGAACTTGGCCATTTGTCTCCTGGTGAGCTAAGTGAGCTTTCTATCATTCCTGAACTAACAAACTCCTCACAGTGCTATAAATATCCAGGATGGCAAAATAGGTTACTTAGAAGATGGTTATTTGCATTATAAAAGATTCTTCCTCTTCAAAAAGTTTCTTTTCCAGATTTCTTTCTCTTTTTTTCATGGAAAGACATTTTATTTTAAACATTGCAGTGAGTAATGTGTCAATCCCAAATTCCCAATATATTTCTCCCCCAACCACCTTTCTCCCCTGGTAACCATAAATTGGCTCTCTAAATCTGTGAGTCTGTTTCTGTTTTGTAAATAAGTTTATTTGTACCATTTTTTAGAACTTGCTTTTGTTTATTATTAGAACTTGCTTGAAGTGAAAGTGTTAGTAGCTTACTTGTGTCTGACTCTTTATGACCCCATGGACTGCAGCCTGCCAGGCTCCTCTCTCTGTGGAATTTTCCAGCAAGAATACTAGGGTGGGTAGCCATTCCCTTCTCTGGGAGATTTTCCCAGCTCAGAGATGTAATCTGTGTCTTCTCCACTGGGGGCAGATTCTTTACTGTCTGAGCCACCTGGGAACTTGCTTAAGTATACTTAGACGTGTTGTGATTCATGAAATTATATTTACACAAGGCTTTAAGAAAGGAGAAAGACAAGTAATGTTTAGATTTCATGTTGCCTGCCACTTATATCGTTATCTTATTTAATCCTCATAGCCCCAAATGGAACAAAAACAAACTTGTGAAAAGTGTGATAGGAAATAAGATGGGGGAAAGTATCAAGTTCCATTCTTACAATGAAAAAGCGCTGAACTGGCACTCCAGAACCTGGCTTGATTTCCCAGTGGGTGTGTGTGCTTAGCTGTTCAGTCAAGTCTGATTCTTTGCGATCCCATGGACTGCAGCCCTCCAGGCTCCTCTGTCCACTGGGACTCTCCAGGCAAGAATACTAGAGTGGGTTGCTGACTGCCCTCCTCCAGGGGATCTTCCCAACCCAGGGATCGAACCCAGGTCTCCCGCATTGCAGGCAGATTCTTCACTGTCTGAGCCACCAGCGAAGCCCAAGAATACTGAAGTGGGTGGCCTATCCCTGCTCCAGAGGATCTTCCCAACCCAGGAAGCGAACCGGGATCTCCTGCATTGCAGGCAGATTCTTTACCAGCTCAGTTGCCAGGGAAGCCCTGATTTCCCAGGTCTGCTATTAAACTAAGTAAGGTCCAAGAACCTTCTCAGAACTTCAGTCTCTACACCTATAACATGAAGGTTGGTGAACAAGAACTTGAAAAACTCCTCCAGTAGAAACAATCCACGTTTCCTTATCTACAATATTTCAATCCAAAGTCAGTAGGGATGACAAAAGCTTTTAAGAGAAAATTAAAATGGGAATGGGCTTTTTTGCTTTACAGCCTTTTCTTTAAAACATGATTAAAGAGATAACATGGCTTTCATTAGATTCAATTAGTAATTGTATCCTGAGCTTAGGAAATAAAAAAGAGAATAGGGAATAATTAACCTTAATCTATTGATTTCATTTTAGTTTAACATACGTCTCTATTTACGGGAGGAAACTAATTAAAACCACCAGAAATGGTTCACGTATGAAATGGTGGCAGAAGAACAGCTGTATGTGACTGTAAATATAATGAATAAAAAATAAAAATGAAAGAAAAGTGCAGGGTTTTTAATGAAGCTGATCTGTGTTTTATATGTCAACTTGTTATGAGTCGTTTCACAATCTAGAAATCAAGAAAAGGATTATATGCACTGTTTTGACACTGACTCCTCTTGTTCATAGTTTGATGAAGGCCTGGCTGATAGGATGCCTTTGTTAATCTCATTTTCTTCCTTTAGTGTCTATGTTATTAATAGCTATGTCAATGCTGATGCTAATATGGAGACAGAGCAAAAAAATTTCCCAATTTTAATAGTTTGGAGGCAAGTAAGAAATGCAGTTGAATGGTTAGAATACCATTCTGGGAGTTACCTACTTTGACTTCATTACTCACTTATCCTAAGATGACATGTCACATTTCAGGGTGTTCATGTGTCCGTTTATAAGACACTTAGCTCTAAGTGCTTTTTAAGGCCTTTTGTGGAGGATGCTAAGAGAGTGTGCAGGGGTAATGTATTACTTACTTTCCCTTCACCATTTTTAACCCTAGCTCTTCCTTTCCGAGCCCAACTTAAACCTTACCTTCTCCACTGAACTTGCACCATTAAACCACAAACCACAATCATGTTCTTAGTGATAACACTTACTATTGATCATCTACTTTGTGCCTGCCACTGCGCTAATAATGTTAACTGCGTTGTCACCTTTTATTCTCAAATGATGAATGAAAGTAACAAGCAGTTTCTTTATTTTATAGAAGAAGAAACTGGGTTTAAAGGACTTGTCTGAGATTACATAGCTGGTAAATTTAAAAGCTGGGATTTTTATGTTTGACTTGCACATTTTGTGCTCCTATTGCGTTATTTTTTTGAAATCCCTTCTGAGAATTATTGCAGAAGTTGGGCTTTATACTTATAATGAAACATTTAATTACGTGGTGTTTCATTTTATCTCTAGATATTTTTGATATATGTGTTTCTTGCTGTAGCTGATATCTGTCATTCACTAACCGTAAAATCAATGTGTAGAAGAAGGAGGAGGAAGAGAAGGAGGAGGATGAGAGAGAAGGAGAAGCAAAGGAGGGAAAGAGATAAGGAAGGGAAGAAGGAGAGAAATAGAAGATTCCTTTTGTTACTAGGGTAAGATGTGTGTCTTAGGTCCTATCCATCACATGGACCAACTGAAGACACTGATTCAAAACTGACTTACATGAGAGAGAGCATACTAAAAAGCAGAGATTCCTTTGCCAACAAAGGTCCGTCTAGTCAAGGCTGTGGTGTTTCCAGTAGTCACATATAGATGTGAGAGTTGGACCATAAAGAAAGCTGAGTGCTGAAGAATTGATGCTTTTGAACTGTGGTGTTGGAGAAGACTCTTGAGAGTCCCTTGGACTGCAAGGAGATCCAACCAGTCCATCCTAAAGGAGATCAGTCCCGGGTGTTCATTGGAAGGACTGATGCTGAAGCTGAAACTCCAATGCTTTGGCCACCTTATGCGAAGAGTTGACTCATTGGAAAAGACCATTTTGCTGGGAGGGATTGGGGGCAGGAGGAGACGGGGATGACAGAGGATGAGATGGCTGGATGGCATCACTGACTCGATGGACATGAGTTTGAGTAAACTCCGGGAGTTGGTGATGGGCAGGGAGGCCTGGCGTGCTGCGATTCATGGGGTTGCAAAGAGTCAGACACGACTGAGCGACTGAACTGAACTGAACTGAACATGAGAGAAAAAACAAGGTGTGGGCAACCATTTTTAATATTTCAAATCTCAGCAGAGATAGTGCAGTTATGAAGCCTGCTGCCATGATAGTGGCATCTTGATTTCACCACTTATGATGGATGGTGCTGGAAGCAATGGCTCTCTTCAAGATGGCAAGTTTTGCAATGTGCTTCTCAGTTATTTCTTCAAACTCAGCTAGAGTATCTGCCTTCAACCTCCCAACAATTTGGAGAATTTTTAAGCCTGCAATCCATTTCTTTCTGCTTAAATGAACTAACTTGGATTTTTGGTTATCTACAAACAACTCTGATCAATAACTTATCAAGTTAATTTTAGATCCTGCATTAGTTATCTATTACTAAACAATATATTACTTCAAAATGTAACAACTTAAAACAATACACATGTATCATTTCATAAGTTCTTTGTGTCAGGAATATGAGCATGGCCTCATGTGGGTCCTCTGATTCAGGTTTGCATTCAAGCTATTGGCCCAAAAGCCTGAGGTCTCATCTAAAGGCTTAGCTGGGAAGAGAATCCTCCTCCAAGCTCTCTCAGCGATTGTTGACAGCATTTGTTATCTATAGATTGTTGAAATGGAGGCCTCTGCTCCTTGCTGATTGTAGGCTGAATGCTGCTCTGGGTTCCTGGCCACACGGGACCCTTCTAGATGGGATTTTGCTTCACTGTAATGAGCAAGCAAGATAGCAATGGAGAGAGTTGGCTTGTAAGACAGAAGTTAGAGTCTTTTATAATTTAATCATAGATGTGGCTTTCTATCACCTTTGCCAAATTCTGCTGGGATCAAGTCACACACAAAGAAAGGTGAGTATTACATAAAGACAAAACGATGGTGAATTTTGTAGGTCAATTTGGCTAGGCCACAGAACCAGACACTTGGTCAAACACCAATGAAATTAACATTGAAATAGACTTTGAATAAAGCAGGTTACTTTGTATTATGTGGCTGGGCCTCACCTCAACAGTTGAAGGTTTTAGGAAGAAAAGACTGCAATCCCCAAGGAAGAGGGTTTTTGCCTCTAGACTACCTTTCAACTCGTTATAACATCTGCCCTTCCCTGGGTCTCAAGTCTGCTGGCTTGCCCTCCAAATTTCAGACCTGCCAGCCTCCCTACTAGCCAAATCCTTAAAATAAATTCCTCTTTTTATATATCCACATCCTATTAGTTCTGTTTCTCTACAGAACCCTGATTTATACAGTAGGGTTTATTAGAGGCCATCTTAAAAGTCTGCCTTCAGTTTCAGAAGGAAAATAATAGTGCTTTATCTTAGAAAACACCCTTCCTTCCAAAAAAATATCACAACATACCCATGGAACCAGCAGCAAGGGGACGTGGAGAACATCTAGTCTAATCCTATTATTTTATAGAGGCAATAAAGAGTCAGATTATGTAATGATTATTCAGTGCTATTTAGAAACAAGGCCAAGATGAGAACTCAGTTTTCTCTCTTAACGCCCTTACCATTGCCCCACAGTGAAAGCTGCTCAGTCGTGTCTGACTCTTGCGACCCCATGGACTATACAGTCTGTGGAATTCTCCAGGCCAGAATACTGGAGTGTGTAGCCTATCCCTTCTCCAGCACATCTTCCTGACCCAGGAATTGAACTGGGGGTCTCCTGCATTGCAGGTGGATTCTTTACCAACCGAGCTATCAGGGAAGCCCACCATTGCCCCATAAATTCTGCCAAGTTGAAAGTTGAGAATTGCACTAGTGGCCTGAAGACTGACTATAGGGGAGTAAAATCTTCATGGGCAGATAAACTACTGGTCAGCTGGGTTGTTTTTCCCTTCAGTGGATCTTCCTGTAGTGGGTAATGGTGCTACCTCATCCTCTAACCCAGATTCCTTAATGATCAATGGCATGCATGGCCAAGATGGCAGGCTGGGTCATGGATCCTGCCAGTGGCTATGGAACAGAGCAAAACTAACTGGCCAAGAGGGGATTAAACCCTTGACCTTGGCCTCATTAGTGCTGAGATCTAACCAAGTGTTAGACATGAATCGTGTCATTTGTCTTTAAAACTGTGTTTGAATCTGCTATATTACACTCTCATTAACATCTGGTAGCTGGGAGCAATTTAATTGATTTCTCCAGTGCTTTTTATCAGTGCAGAATGTTGATGAGTAAGAACATAAAAATAAAGAAATAAATAAACTTGCATTTTAAAAATATTTAACTTAAAACAGACCAAAGAAACACCTGAAATATAAATTAGGATAATAAGAGTCACTGTGATAGATTTTCTTGTTTACTATTATTTACACATGGAGGGAAATCTCGGAATGAATGTCAAACATTGCACTCAAACTGGTTGTTCATGATTTGAGGCAATTTGTGGAGATTAAAATCTTGGGTTTTCTAATGCACATCAACAATAAATCCTGTTGCTCCTTCCTGTCCAGCCTGGTAAAAATCAATGCTTTTGTATGCAGTGTTGATTACAAATTTTTTTAGCAGTTATTTTAAAACGACATCCAAGCTCAAGTGAGAGTTTGACTTAAAGTCATTTAATCAAGGATATTAAATTAAAGGATCACTCTGCCCTGGTGTGATGGGTTGTAGAAGGAAGGAAAATGAACATTAACATGCATTATGCCAGGTGCTTAAATGTGTGTTATAACATTTGATCCTCGCTACAAACCAAGAGACAGACATCTTTATCCATATTCTATTGCTGAGAAAACTTAGGGTCAGAGAAGTTCAATAACATTTTCAAGGATACAGAGTTTTCAGCTGCCTGGGGAGCCGGAATAAAACTCAAGTTTATTAACTTCATTGCCCATCTCAAGTTCTCTCTGCCATGTCATATATATTAGATTATATTCAGTGTATATAACAAGGTTGGATTCTTTATCTTTCTGTCTTCCCCTCCCCTTCACTTATCTCCTCAAAACATATTCTCCCACTCAGCCTCTCCTACTCTCTCTAACTCTTGCCTAGACGTGCAACACACACACACACACACACACACACACACACACACGCTTGGGACAGAGAGGCCAAAGAACAAGATTAGTATTTGGGAAGCCAGAACCGTAGCCTTGACTCCATTTCAGACACATCACTAATCTCAGCCTCCTCACTGGTTAATACACTTATTTCTTATAGTCTTGTCTCTTAAAAGTATATAACTGTTTATCATCAAGTATTTTTATACTTTGTATTTCCCAAAGTAAAGCAGGGAATTAATATTATTTGGTTACTTGGATACCTCAACATCACCAGCAATTTCAAGCCTCTAATTCTACGCTGTCCAATACAGTAGACATTTTGACTGTATGTGGCTACTGAGCAATGGTATATGGCTAGTCTGACTGAGGAACTAAATTTTAATTTAGTTTAAATTTTGAAGTTGAAGCTGGCTTAAAAATACACAAGTTTTATTGTTTTATTAGGAGCAGGATTCACTTCAACCACTGAAATTTTAGCATCAAAATTGAGATGTATAAGATACACACCAGATTTCAAAATCTATATGAATATAAAATATCTCTTAACTTTTCATAATAATTACAAGTTGAAAGATGCAAGCAATAATCTTTTACATATACTTAAGTACAATGTTATTAAATTAATTTCTACCTGGTTTTCTTTTTAAAAATGTTGTTTGCTAGATCAGCAAACTTTTCCCATGAACTGTCAGATGGAAATAGCTTAGGCTCTGTGGGCCACATACAGTTTCTATGGCATGGTCTTCTTTACTTTTGTTTTTATTTATTTTTTTAATCTTTGACAATTTTATTCACTAATATGTGCCAAGTGACTCTAACAGTGTCTCACACAAAATAAGTGCTAAAAAATTAATTAGAAGCAGTTAGCCATTAAAATTCAATAGTGACAATTATCCCAACACTTTGGAATTCTTACTAGATAGATATTTGAGATAATTTATTTATCTGTGTTTAAAAATTAAAGGAGTGACCCTTCTCACCTGACATCAGATAGTAGAACTGCTGCAGGGCTGAGAGTAAGGGGAAATAGTTGTAGCCCACTTATGGGCTTCCCTAGGTGCCCAGACAGGAAAGAATCTGCCTGCAGTGCAGGAGACCCAGGTTTGATCCCTGGGTCAGGAAGATTACCTGGAGAAGGGAATGGCTACCCACTCGAGTATTCTTACCTGGAAAACCCCATGGACAGAGGAGCCTGGCGGGTTATAGTCCATGGGGTCGCAAAGAGTTGGACACAACTGAGCGACTAACACTTTCCCTTTGCAATGGGTATACTTACTTGTTTTACTGTAAAAACTGTTCTTAGCTCACAGACAGTACACATACAGGCTACCCAGGGCAGCGGTTGTAGTCACAGCTCTTATTGTAATACATCTGTCCTTCTAACTTGGGTACTCAGAAGAAAGACAGGATGCTCTTCTCTGAAACTGAACTAGGCTGAACCCGCATACCAAGGATTGCTGTCCTCATTCGATAGAGGAGGACATTGAGGTCTAGGGAATTTTAACAGCTTTTACAAGTCAAATAGCTAGTCAGTGCAAAATTAGAATGAGGATTCACATGTGCCCACCCCCAAAGCTCATGTATGACGCTGCATCATACATTCTCCGTAATTAAGACTTTCTTTAGCATGACTAATGAATTTTCACCGATCCATTCATTTAGCTTACCAATATTTATTGAATGAACATTTGTGCATCCTACAAATAGTAGAGCTATATCCCCTGTTCCACATGTAAGCTCGTTTTTGAGAAGAGCTTCCCTGGTGGCTCAGACAGTAAAGAATCTGCCTACAATTTGGGAGATCCAGGTTCTATCCCCAGGTTAGGAAGACCCCCTGGAGAAGGGAATGGCTGCCCACTCCAGTATTCTTCCCTGGAGAATTCTCCAAGACAGAGGAGCCTGGCGGGCCCCAGTTCATGGGGTCACAAAGAGTGAAACACGACTCAGCGACTAACACACTAACACTTTGAAAAGGCTTAAATATCTTAGCGACTTAATTTATGAGATGCAAAATGAAGTGGAAAACTGACAATTATTGGCTTACTTCAATCAATATAGATGGCAAGCTTGATAATTCAGGCTTGATCTTGTTAACCCCAAACTGGCAGAGGTACAAACATTTTATGTTCTCACTTTTTTTCTAATTCAAGATCATTTATTAGCTTAAGACGTAATAAAGTGGTGCTAAAATAGGTACAGAATCAAGCAGTAACAACCTACGTTTTAACTAATGTAATAAAGTAATCAATCTTTAGCTAGGCTAGTATGTTAGTCTATTTTCCTTCAGCATATTTGCTTAGTTGCATGATTATTCACTCTACCAAACTTTTTTGCTATTATTATTACTGTTAATCTTTTATTGGTAGTAGCCCTCCAAAACTGTCTGGCTTTGCTATATATTATAAATGAACCACTTATTATTATCTTTATAAAATTTAATAAAGTCTCACTTTAAACCAGTTCTTCTTTAGACTGTTTAGCTTTCCATTACCAATCCCTCCTAGAAATTCAATTAAAATGTAAACTGGATATTTCTGATGTTCTTCATTTAAAATCCCAACATTACTTTTTTTCCCTTAAACATCTCTCTAATTATGCAGTTGGTCTACACCTGATCTTCTCTTTGGGGTCCCTGGAACATCTTACAACCTCAAAAAACTTCTCACTTCTAATACTGCTGCTACTGCTAAGTCACTTCAGTCGTGTCTGACTCTGTGCGACCCCATCCCTGGGATTCTCCAGGCAAGAACACTGGAGTGGGTTGCCATTTCCTCCTCCAATGCATAAAAGTGAAAAGTGAAAGTGAAGTTGCTCAGTCATGTCTGACTCTTGGCGACCCCATGGACTACAGCCTACCAGGCTCCTCCGTCCATGGGATTTTCCAGGCAAGAGTACTGGAGTGGGGTGCCAATGCCTTCTCCAGACTTCTAATAAGTATGACTTCTAACAAGTATGCATAAATAAAGTAGAGAAGCCTAGAGGCCTAGGATTCTTCTCTCATTTGGGTTTTTCTTTTCAATTCATGTGGCAAATGACATTATTTTTAGTATGGACTATAAATTTCTACTCTATGTATGCTGTTGGGTTGGGTGTAAAGTGTTTGAGTCTGAGAGTACCTCTTCTCTACAGGGAAATTACAAACACGTTTGGGCTGAGAACTCTCAGAGTTGAGGAATAATTCCATTAAGTTTAGAGGTCTTTTCATAGTATTTTCAGAACATTAATCTATAAAGAAGCATCTATTTTCAATACTATTATGACTGGTCCAAATCTTTTCCCCCTTGAATTAGGAAAAAAAAAGAAAAGAAAAGTGAGAATAGTAAGAGAAAAAAAGCCTTCATTCTTCAGAAACTTAGATGGAAAGTGAGGAAAGTTCTAAAATCACTAAATTTCATGATTAAAAGACTAATTTTGTTTTATCCAAGCTGTGGAATCATTTTCATGTTGGTATATCTATGTAAGCATGTGTTGGTTGCTACAATCCATGGAGTCAGGTTCACAACTCAGGATATAAACATGTATATATACATGCACACATATGTAAGCATGTGCTAGTTGCTCAGTTGTGTTCACCTTTTTGCGACTCCATGGATTGTAGCCCACCAGGCTCCTCTGTCCATGGAATTCTCTAGGCAAGAATATTGGAGTGGGTTGTCATTTCCTTCTCCATATATACACATATACATTTATATACTGGCTTCCCAGGTGGCGCTAGTGGTAAAGAACCTGCCTGCCAATGAAGGAAACATAAGAGACACTGGTTCAATCCCTGGGTCTGGAAGATCCCTTGGAGGAGGGCATGACAACCCACTCCAGTGTTCTTGCCTGGAGAATCCCATGGACAGAGGAGCCTGGCAGGCTACAGTCCATAGGGTTGCAAAGAGTCGGACACAATGGAAGTGATTTAGCACAAGTGGATATTTATATACATATAAACATTTATGTTGATATATATGCATATATTTTAAAATTAAATTGTGATACATATATATTTATTACATATGCATATATAAAATGTATACTTTTACCTGAGTATTTAATTATATATATATATGTGTGTGTGTGTGTGTGTGTGACCCAGCTAGTAAAGAATCTGCCTGCAATGGGGGATATCTGGGTTCAATCCCTGGGTTGGGAAGATCCCTTGGAGAAGGGAAAGGCTGCCCATTCCAGTATTGTGGCCTAGAGAATTCCATGGACTGTATAGTACATGGGGTTGCAGAGTCAGACATGACTGAGTGACTGTCACTTTTACATACATATATGGAAAGAGAGCTGTAGCAATTTAAATCATGTTTTATTTTCATCTACTTTTGCAGTGTCAATGAAGTTTGATAACAAAGTAAACTAGTTGGCCATGAACTTGTTTATTTTTCTTGCATACTTACTAAATTCATACATTTAAGGAAATATCGTGAATCTTTTAATCCTATTTAACTTTTCTTTTTAATTATAGAGTAAAAATGCTTACAAACATTTTGCAGTGTCAATTGACATTCTCCATGTTTAGAGGTCTCTCTCTCTCTCACATTGAGGTGTAAAATGTACTGCTGCTTCCTCTTAAACATATCTGTCAGCATCCATATTTTAAGGATATTGAAAAGGGTACAGAGCGGAGTTTCCACTGCACTAAATTTTTTAAATTATACTTACTTACTGAGACTTATTATTGAACTTGTTTACTGGAGGGAATGGCAAACCACTTCAGTATTCTTGCCTGGAAAATCCCATGGACAGAGGAGCCTGGCGGGCTACAGTCCATGGGGCCACAAAAGAGTCAGACAGGACTGAGCAACTAGGCACACACGCACTGACTAATAATATATTATCTTTTTGTTGATCTAAGTTTCTGGGAAATAGAAACATTCGGTAAGCTGGGAAAATAAGTTTTCAATGTCCCCAGTGAATAAAATGGGTAGCTGTGTAGGTTGGTGTAACATTAGAAGGTATTTTAATCTAATTTTTTCTCTAGAGCAAAAAAAAAAAAAAAGATCTGAGTTTGAGTTCTGGGTCATCCTCTCTTTATTTATTTATTTTTTTGGGGTCATCCTCTCTTTAACTGGGAAAGTTATTTAGCCTTTCTCAACATTTCTAAACTTCTATAATGTTATTGTGAGGACCAGCACAAATAATTCCATATAAAACATCATTCAGTACAGTCCCTGACAAAAAGAAAGCCCTGAGTAAATAATAGTTGATATTATTTTTTGTTGCTATTATTGGGGAAATGTGTGATTACAAGGGTAAGAGGTGACGTCTACGTCTAAGTATAGAAAATTTCGTTATTTGCTGCAGACATAGGACTTTCTATATTTTCCCAAGTCAAAGTAGAAACGAAATAAGTTTATTATAATGGGATTAATTTAATTACAGCACAATTGACTAAGAAAACTGCCTGCACTGTAAAACAGGAACAGGGCTAATTTTGCAGAGCATGGAGAACTCTCTGCCTCTGGTAATTATAAATATAATTCACAAAACGATTTGCCTTTGCATCCTAATAATACTCAACATTTTGTAAGTTGATGGTGTGTGTCCATAAATTTAAGCAGCAGCTTAGTAAAGAAGTAGCACAGATTTTAAAGCAGTGAGTGGTGTGCTGAAGTCAGCGCTAGAGAGAATGAATAATTAAATATTCAGGTATTGTAAGCCTGTTATTAAACCACTGGCAGCTTGAAGTCAACCATAGTAGGACCATTTGAACCATGGGAATTGGCAAATGCTACAAATCTCAGGTTCTCCCCATTCACCCCAAAAACCTGGTTTACCAGTAAACTACTGATGTGGACATACATAAATGTGTATTTAATTATTAGCTTTAACACTAAATGATTTATAGACTTTAACAAGTTATGTTGTATTTCTCGCCTGCTATTTCATCATCTAGAAAGCAATACAACTACTTCTTTGTCATAAGTTTGCTTTTGATTAAATAATTTTAGCTACACGATCATCTAATACATACTTTGTAAGTGGTAGCTCATGCTAATAAACCAAAATCACGTAAGACAAAACAATGAAAGTAGAAATTAAAAGTAAATGAAGAAGTTTCAGAAAACAGGGTCTTTTGCCATATTAACATGCTTCTTTAAGGAAGTGATTCTAAATATACAACAGAAAAGAGGTGATTCACTTAAGTTTCACTCACCATGAAGAGATCGCTGTGTGATCTTCCACTCTCCTCAGAGGGTGAGAAAAAGGAATCATTTCTACCCAAGCTCCTCTCTTGGTGAGCTTGTTGTTCTGGGACTGGTTCATATAAGCTGTCCATAGAGCCTTCCTGCAATAGAGAGATTTCTGAGTTAAGGAATAACAAAATGATAATTTTCATTGGAAAGTTGTCTAACCATCTACCCGCCTTTATACAGAACCCTATCTAAATGATGCTTTGCACTGGGATTATACTTTATGGTATGCCAGTGTTCAACAGTGAGCAAGACGGCCAAGAGAGGCATTCTCAGCAGTCACTAGAGAGCCAGGAATTAAAACAAAGCTCTGTGTTGGCGAAGGTAAAAGGGTTAGTTGCTCAGTTGTGCCCAAGTTTTTGTGACCCCCCAGATGTCTGCCAGGCTCCTCTGTTCATGGAAATCTCCAAGCAAGAATATTGGAGTGGGTAGCCATTTCCTTTTCTAGGGGAATCTTCCTGACCCAGGGATCAAACACAGGTCTCCTGCATTGCAGGCAGATTCTTTACTGTCTGAGCCACGAAAGAAGCCCCAAAATGAGGCAGTTTCTCAAGAAGCATGATGAGAACATAAAGTTCAAGGTACTAAGAAAAAACCTCTTTGGACACCTATAAACTTCACTGGCTGTCAGGTCAAAGTTTTTAGTTATATGCATCCCTCTGATGAGAGTATCAATTAGTACTATGTCCTTGTATAAGAAACATAATCTGTTGTACTTCAGCTTCCTCAACTATAAAGTTGCAGTTTCATTCACCTTACAGAAGAACTTGGGATAAAATTAAATACAGAGTATGCTTTGAAACAGCAAAAATATCCCACAGATACAATAAAGGCATTAATATTAATGTTTAGGGTATTTATATTAATAAGTTATATTATTCACTTGCTTTTATCCTTTTTAGGAACAATGAATTTTTAAATGTTTGAATCAACACGTAAAACTATTATGAACTCTCTGCTTCTTTTATTTGGGAAGCAAACTTACTGGCTAATTGACTTGTTATGATTTTTTTTCTTTTAAGATTGAATTGTATTGTGTGGCATCAGCTGGAGACAGTCTTAAGGGAGAGAGGTATATACTCAATATACTGAAAATTTCTAGTCATAGTAACTGATAATGCTAATAATGATGTCATCAATATGAATGTCTGCTGGATTACAGAAAAAAGTGAGTGAGAAATCATAATACTGTACAACAAATGTTCTCATCTTTAAAAATACATTTTGTTAAGATTTAAACAAAATAAAGATTGAATTATATTCACATTGTCTACCTCTAAAATTTCAACCAATAAGTTCTGCGCTACTTGTTCCATAATTCAAGCAGCTTGAGCTCCAAATGAATTACTGGGAAAATTTAAAAGACCTAGGTTAGGTCCTAAGACATGTGTGCTCTAAATAGCTAAACATGTAGGAAAGCTAAAAGCCTAACAGAATCACAAAGTGGTGACTGGAGGTTAAGCTTTGAACCTGTTAAGTGCCGGCCCACAAACAGGGAGCACTGACGGATCTTGGACCTTGTGGTATTATGTGTAGTGGTGGTCCTCCACATTAAGCAAGCTCCCTGATGAAATCCAGGGGCTATAGCAGCACCCACAGCTATGGAAGGAGGCTGAGAAAATCTCCTTCCAAAAGCTGCTGAGGCTCTTGCTTCTAGGAAGCCATAGGCCAGAAAAGTAAAATTCAACAACGCAAACTGGGATCAAAGACAAGCTGCCAACTGATTCAGTGACTGGATCAGTAATAAACCAAGTATCACCCTGGGATGAGGTACATGGATCAGCAATGTAAACCTTGTTTCTAAACTGGGGCCTCAGAAAGACTGGAGATTTTTGCCTCACAGCTAGATGGAGAAAGGTAAAGAGGCCAGGAAGGAGAGAAAAGAGAGAGGGGAGGATGGAGGTGAGAGGAGAGGAGAGGGAAAGGCAGAGACCGAGACCCTCGGGGAGAGTCAGAGAGAGAGAAGAGAGCTATGCTTCAGCATTAGCCAAAACACATGAAGGGATCAAAAGCTGAGAAAGTCAACTGAGTTGTTAATCTGAAAATAGAGCCATTTCCATTTCCATTCCATTGTATGAATGTAAAATCATGAAACAGGTGAAAAATAATTTAAAGAGAACATTTATCATCGTCACACGAGCTAAATAAAAAAGGAATTTTACAATTAAAATAACCTATGATGAAACCAAAACAGGCAGAAACAAAAAATAAAACAATTAAGAAGTCTTGAAAATAATATAACCACAGACATTTGCATTAATAATCAAAAATTGGGATGAACTCTAGACCTCTCAAAAGAATTAGAAAATGCTGATGAGTTCACCCAGAGTGCATAAAAGAATAACCGGAAAACCTATAAATCATTCAGGTAAATATGTGGAGGACATATTGAGGCATTACAACATCAGATTATCAGTAATTCTAGCAAAATAAAATGATAACTTTTTCTTGCCAGTCAAGAAAACTAGGGACCAATTTTACTTATAGTTTTAAGAACTCCTAAATGTAATATTAGCAAAATTAAATTTAATAATGTATTTAAAAATACACCATGGTCAACTACAGGAATATAAGGATATTTCAACATTTAAACATACTGTGACATGCTTTAAAAATTTTATCACTTCAATAAATATTTTAAGGCTTTAAATAATCTATTATTCATCTTTGATAAAATCTCAGCAAATTTGGAAAAGACAGGACTTTCTCAACCTCATTAGGGTTATTTATCAAAAACCTCAGGAAGACTCAATTAGAAGTAATTACATGAATGTTAGAAGCAAGACTAGGATGTCTGCCATATAGTATTTTTATTTGTCAGTGTTATAGGGGAGAGAGAGAAGCTGAGAATGGTATAACTGCCACAGAAGAGGAAAACTTACAGATTATCTGCATAAAAAGTCTCAGAAAAAAACATAGATTATTAGAAGCAGAAAGACCAGGGTTAGATTCCTGGGTCGGGAAGATCCTCTGGAGAAGGAAATGGCAACTCATTCCAGTATTCTTGACTGGAGAGTCCATGGACAGAGGAGCTTGGCAGACTATAGGATTGGATTGCAAGAGTCAGACATGACTTAGCAATTAAACCACCACCACTTCCTTGCAATATCAATATTTGAAAGTCAACAACACATCTATAAATCAGCAAAAACAAATTAGGGAAAAAAATCACAATAGCAACCAAAATTCTTTAGACCATGAGCAATAAAGTTAGCAAAAGATGCACAAGAATTTTTTAGAGAAAATTATAAAACATCTTTAAAGGCCATGAAAGATTAGAATAAGTGGAGAGTTATACATGTTTGTGGATGGGAGAACTCAACCTCAGAATGAAGTCAATTTCCTCTAAAGGTGTAAAATTTTAATTTATTTTCATCAAAATCCCATAAAAAACTTTCATATAACTTGATAAGATGATTTTGTATATATATAGAAGCAAAGAGATTTAAAAAGTCCACATTTTGAAGATGAACAAGGAGAGGACATTCTTCGGAGTAAGATATCTGCTGAGCATTAGAATTACCTTAATAGGTATGTAGAACAGTCAAAAAGAAAAGGATGGGATAAAATATATAAACTGATGGGATAAATATGGGATAAAGGATGGGATAAAATATATAAACCAAATAAAGATAGAGGAAGCATTTCAAATCACTGAAGAAATGGTGCACGGGAAATTGATTTGTAACCTTACTGGGTTACAAAGTCAAGCTAAACTCAATAACTCCATGATGAGCTCAACAAAAAAATCATCCTGCTTCTAATGAGCAAGCTTTCTAAAAGCCTTATCACCATGAAAATTTCTGGATTCAGACTGGCCCACATAAAAGGATATTCCTGCCTCCCTTTTGAAAAATAGACCCCATTTGGAGTTTATAGATCCAAAATAATAGTCAATCACCTTTAATGGATTATTTATAGTATCCTTGGTCAAAAATGGGTAGTTCATTAAGTATGGCTTTATATTTCTCTTAAAAATCCCATTTACTAAAAGATTTACAATTTCCCCCTATACTTAAGAGAATGTTTAGTTCATTCATTGACTTTCCTAATGCTAATCTTTATTCAATGCTTATTATTTAGCATCACCTATTTCTTAAACATTTAAAGGTCAATATATTTATATACAGTTCCATTTTTTAATTCTGCAATCTCTCCACTAAATTGCTAGTTTTTAATTTTTTCTTTAAAATGCTGTGTCCCACATGTTCACATTCCTATAGGCACAGGTAAAATGTGTTTTGAATTATGCACCAATTCTTGGCGAAAACTATGACCCCACCCCTTTTACACAGCTCATAACAGCACAGTAGGGTGTCACAACACCCTGATTGAGAACCCATATGCTAAATAACTTTATTTATTTATTCCCCAAGAAGGAATAAAATTACCTAAAATAATTTTGATTTTTTTTTTTACCAAGTACCTTGTGGACATTTTCTTTTAATAGTAATTAATTTTAACCACATATAAACTCGGAATGCTTACCCAAAATAAGTCAGTGTTAATGATGGTTCAACCTAAGCTAATATGTTTCTGAACAAGGATAACTTAAAAAGATGGGAAAGAGTTGACAGTCAAATCGAGTCCATGAGGCATGGCTTTGAAGCAATCCTTTCTGAGGACGTGCCACCTTCCCTATCTTACAGAGAAAGACAATCACGCTCATTATATGGTTTTATGTCTTTACTAGCAGGATTCCAAAGCGTATGCCACGCTATGCTGAGCTCTGCTCTGTTATAGAGACATTAGCATACTGACGATAGCACCATTCAGCGCGACTTCAGAACACGGTCGGCGCTGCCGCTCCACTGCCCATTTCCATGGGAAGTATATTCCTGTAAACCACATATAGCTCTTTTAGAGCAACTAGAAGCGAATTCACAATACCATTTAAATCACCTGAAATGGGATTTCTCCAGTCAGATTTATATGGCACAAAGCGAAGTTGAGCACCGGCGGTTATTTTGTAAATTAGGACTATATAGGCAACCTGAACTCGATGATTCAGCCTGCCACAACTCACAATTGCATTTTATTTTTCAAGATGCTGTAAGATTAAATCCCTTATCTTGGCTTAAAATGCCTCCTGTTTAGGTATACAACTATGTCAGCACCATCTCTAGCACTTATGTTAATCTTATTTGCAATTTGGAAAGAAAACACACATCAAAGGAAACCATTTTATTTCCTCAAATGACAGGGATCTCCCACTGACATCTTGAAAAACCAATGAATAGGCATAATACCCTGCTGTAAACACAGATAGAAATGAATAAAACTATTTTTGAAATCCATTTTTAGCATTGGCAGATGGTCACAATTGCAGGTTAGAGTTATAAAATATTCCAGATCTTGACTACCTGCTAACTTCCACTGATCCACTTCAGACTAAAGGAAAAAAAAAAGCAATAATGTAAAAAAGAATTTGAGAGGTGCCTATTCCCTTGAATGAGCGCATCTGCAGGACTGGATTAATCTATTGTACCTTGCATTTACAGGGCAGTGTAACTCAGAAAGCTGCCTCCATGGTGGTTTAACCAAACCAACATTGAACTGAATCCATTACTCAAACAATAAAGAAGGAATTTTGATTACTCAGAATGTCCCAAATCAAAACCAGTAACCCCAATGCAGCATATTTTGCAAAATAAAAATTCTTGTGCTCGATAATGAAAAGAAGAAAATAGTTCCTCAAAAAGACTATCTACATCTCACACTTAGAAATTCAGTATCAAATTGTTAAGTAACTGATCATTGTTACAGACAAATATATGCTGTTTTTGTAAATTACTTGCCTCTGAGTTGGCTTAAGTTCTTTAATGAAAATGTTTCCTTATTTTTCTAATGTAGACTTTCTTATGAAATCCTAAAATGTATTAATATCACCACTTAGGGGGTTTAGGGTAGACCCTAGTTCCAGACAATAAAATAAAACTGAGGATATAAACGGTACATGTATTAAAAATCTTACCAGCGAAAAGCAGAAGAGATTCATTTTGGTCAGTTTCCGCCCCTTGTCCGGTGCCCTCTCTCGGCTTCACAGCTGTTTGGACAGAGCTCCCGGGAGATTACTCCAGAGTAAAATCCTTGCCATAATCCCAGGGATTCACAGACCATTATCAGATGAGATAGGTCTTTGTTGAACAAACAATTTTCTAAATTAATGAGGAACCCTCACTAATAAAAGGAGAGAAGGAGACTAACCACGATCTTTGTAAACAGATTTCAATGGTGACAATAATATTCCTAAAATCTGGAAGAAAAATTCAGTGAAAACAACCGTAGGCCTATTTGAGTTAAAAATATGAAGCACACCCTGAAAAAAATGGCATTCTCTGACATGAAAGTAACCCCTTCACTTGAAAGGGTTGGTTCAAAGCTCAGTACCAGGTGCTCCCCATCACCCATGTCTTTTTCCTCTTCCACTGATTAAAATAATGTTGGATCCCTTATACTTTTTATGATGGTAAATTATGCATCAGTTAAAATTTCCCATTTTAACCATTTTTAAGTGTACAGCTTTGTGGCATTGCATATACTCGTGTTATTGTGCAAACATCATAGTCATCCATCTCTAGAACATTTCCATTTCTCATAAAACTGAAATTCTGTACCCATTAAACACTAACTCTCCTCCATTCCTCCCTCCCCCCAGCCCCTGGTAACCACCATTCTACTTTCTGTTTCTGTGAATTTCACTATTCTAGGTGCCTCATTTAAGTGGAATCATGCAGTATTTGCCTTTTGCAATTAGCTTCTTTCACCTAGCATAATGTCAAGGCTCACTCATGTTGTAGTATGTATCGGAATTTTTTTTGAGTATAAATAATATTTATTGCATGGATGTACCACATCTTTTCAACAGAAATGGGGATGCTTAATTCATTTATTTATTCATTCATTCATTTATTTTTATCAGAGTATAGTTGATTTACAAGGGCTTCCCTGGCATCTCAGTTGGTAAAGAATCTGTCTGCAGAGCAGGAGACCCGAGTTTGATCCCTGGGGTGGGAAGATCCCCTGGAGAAGGAAATGGCAAACCACTCCAATATTCTTGCCTGGAAAATCCCATGGACAGAGGAGCCTGGTGTGCTACAGTTCATGGGTTGCAAAGAGTTGGGCACAATTGAGCAACTACCATTGCTGTCTTAGTTTCAGGTACGCAGAAGAGTGGATCAGTTATACATATACATATATCCACTTTTTTAGATTCTTATCCCAAATGGGCCATTGCGGAGTATTAAGTAGAGTTCCCTGTGGTATACAGTAGGTCGTTATTAGTTATCTATTTTATGTATGTGTTTATATGTCAATCCCATCTCCCAATTTATCCCTCCTCCCCTCCCCCCAGATGTATGTACCACAATTTGTTTATTCATTTATGTTGATGGACACTTTGGTTACTTTTACCTTGTCTATTGTGAACAATGCTGCTTTGAATATGAGCATACATAAGTCTATATGCATCCCTGATGTCAATCCTTTTGACTGTTTACCCAAAAGTAGAATTCCTGCAAAGTTAAATTTAGATCTTGCAAATGTGCTTTTAATTCAGCTGGCCTCGGACTGATTTTTCCTTTAAATCATATCTATTTCTGGTTCCCCACTGGAAATGGCATCAACAGTTGTACCTTGTCCTTTAATTAGGAATACATGGAGAGATGCATGGTAAACTGCTACTTTGGACTGTTATTATTTAAGAATACTTTGAGTTCCATGTAATAGACTACAAGACAGACTGCTTACTCATGACTAAGAGCTATTCTCATATAAGTGTTGGTTTGTTGATTCACAATTGTTGGCATTGATGCAGAGCATTGCCTTTGACTGTGTGGATCACAATAAACTGTGGAAAATTGTGAAAGAGATGGGAATACCAGACCACCTGACCTGCCTCCTGAGAAACCTGTATGCAGGTCAGGAAGCAACAGTTAGAAGTGGACATGGAACAACAGACTGGTTCCAAATAGGGAAAGAAGTACCTCAAGGCTGTATATTGTCACCCTGCTTATTTAACTTATATGCAGAGTATATCATGAGAAACACTGGGCTGGAAGAAGCACAAGCTGGAATCAAGATTGCCGGGAGAAATATCAATAACCTCAGATATGCAGACGACACCACCCTTATGGCAGAAAGTGAGGAAGAAGTAAAAAGTTTCTTGATGAAAGTGAAAGAGGAGAGTGAAAAAGTTGGCTTAAAGTTCAACATTCAGAAAACTAAGATCATGGCATCTGGTCCCATCACTTCATGGCAAATAGGTGGGGAAACAGTGTCAGACTTTATTTTTTTGGGCTCCAAAATCACTGTGGATGGTGATTGCAGCCATGAAATTAAAAGATGCTTATTCCTTGGAAGGAAAGCTATGCCCAACCTAGACAGCATATTAAAAAGCAGAGACATTACTTTGTCAACAAAGGTCTGTCTAGTCAAGGCTATGGTTTTTCCAGTAGGCATGTATGGATGTGAGAGTTGGGCTATAAAAAAAGCTGAGTGCCGAAGAATTGATGCTTTTGAACTGTGGTAGTGGAGAAGACTCTTGAGAGTCCCCTGGGCTGCAAGGAGATCCAACCAGTCCATCCTAAAGGAGATCAGTCCTGGGTGTTCATTGGAAGGATTGATGTTGAAGCTGAAACTCCAATACTTTGGCCACCTGATGTGAAGAGCTGACTCATTTGAAAAGACCCTGATGCTGGGAAAGATTGAGGGCAGGAGGAGAAGGGGACGACAGACGATGAGATGGTTGGATGGCATCACTGACTCAATGGACATGAGTTTGGGTAAACTGCGAGAGCTGGTGATGGACAGGGAGGCCTGGCATGCTGCGGTTCATGGGGTCGGAAAGAGTTGGACATGACTGAGTGACTGAAGTGAACTAAACTGATGCAGAGAATCAGTGAGGTCAGAGTCATGGTCACAGGTCGCAGTTCCATTGCCCTTCCCTTCAAGGTCTGAATCTGGATGCAGCTCAAAGCATGGAGCTCTCACACTTTTAGATGAAGGCATCAGACGCCATAGGCACGAATGTCAAGTAGCCCTCTGTGTTTGGCTGCTTTTCTATGATCCTCCCAAGAACCTTGGCATCCCTGTAAGTTATACTGTTTCTGCACGCTTTCTCAAGTTAGCACTTTTGGGGAATATTATTTAAAGTATATTTTGAGAAGATGTAATATTAAAATTTAATCAAAACCATATGAAACTAGAACTTTGCGTCTCTTCCTTAAGGTCTCTTTTAGAAGCTATAACACTACTTCAAGTGTCAATATTTTTAAAATTCGATTATAAAATTTTCACACATCTTCAAAAGTAGAGTTCAATAATCCCTTCATATTTCCATCATCTATGTGCAAAAAGCATCAAGATACCCTGTTTTATCCTTCTCATTTTTCTTTCTGGCTAAAGTATTTTAAACCCCAGATATAATGTCATTCCACTCCTACATACCTTCACTCTGTGTGTCTAAAATTCTTTTTGACATTTTCTTGGATAATCTAAGGGCTATTGCTACACTTAAAAATTATTCCATGATGACTTCAGATACCTCCTTGTGTCACACCTGCCTTGGAAAGAGGGAGTCTCTTCTCCAATCTCTTGACTATGAGCTGAGGTGGGATCTACATTGATACATAGAACACGGCAGCGGCATCACTGTGCTAGATCTAAGCCTTGCCTTTAACAGACGGCCAACTCCCCCTTCCTTCTTCTTTGAAGCCAGCTGTTCTATTGTGAGGGAGCTCAAGCAGCACATGAGAAACTTGCATGAAGCAACACTGAAGACTCCTGTGAAAGGCCCAACTGCTCTCCAAGCTAGCAGGCAGCACCAATGTGCTAGATCTGTGACCACGGCCGGCTGGGGAGCAAGGCCCGAGTCCCTGGCAAGCCACCTTAACTATGCCAGATGGAGCAGAGAGTTGTCCCTCAAGAGAGCTGACCGAGTTACAAAATTATAAGGAAATAAATTGGGTTTTTTTAAGCCACCAAGTTCCGGGCTAACAAGATAGCCAAAGCACTTTCCATAATTAAATTCTCCAATGATCTTTTAAAAAAATAATAATAATTTTCATTTGCTCCATTTGAATCAAGATGCAAACAAAGACCACATGTCACATTTGGTTGTCATGTCTGGCAAATTTCTTTAATCTTCCTACTAATTCCTCTGTCTGTTTGTCTGACTCTATCTTTTTCTATTTCTCTTTTTCTTCCTTGCCGTTAACTTTTGCAAAAATTAAGTGCTGTAAAATATATCACATTCATATTTTCTTTTTACTTTAAAATTTTTCTCTCTGTACTTTTTCCCTGAACTTGAAAGTCTCCTGCTGCTGCTGCTGCTGCTAAGTCACTTCAGTCGTGTCCGACTCTGTGCGACCCCATAGACGGCAGCCCACCAGGCTTCCCAGTCCCTGGGATTCTCCAGGCAAGGACACTGGAGTGGGTTGCCATTTCCTTCTCCAATGCATGAAAGCAAAAAGTGAAAGTGAAGTCACTCAGTCGTGTCCAACTCTTACTGACGGCATGGACTGCAGCCTACCAGCCTCCTCCGTCCATGGGATTTTCCAGGCAAGAGTACTGAAGTGGGATGCCATCGTCTTCTCTGGAAATTCTCCTAACTTATATCTTTTAGAAGCAATAAAAACAGTAAAATATCCTAATTTTTTTTTTCTGCAAAAGATCTCTGAGGTGTTTCATGTTACACGATGACACTCCCCAAAAGTCATGGCTAATTCAGAGCAGAATAGGTCCTGATGGGGACAGCAAATCCTTCTATTGCCTCCCCTCACATTCTTCTTTTCTCAGATGCTGAAAATAAACTGTCTTTTATCTATTTCCTCTGAAGATAGAATTTCTATGCTCTCTAAGTTGGTAATTACTTTTCATTCCAAAAGGTAGTTATCACGATAGTATGCAAAGGATATGTTTTGGAACCAGACAGACCTGCATTTGAATTCAGTAACTTACTATGAAATCTTTGACAATCTTAACTTCTCTGAATGTCAATTTCCACTTCTATTAAAAAAAAAAGTGATGACAGGATCTTTCTTAAAGTCTGTTTATTTAAATTGATGCTTGAGTGATAAGTCGCTCAGTCATGTCTGATTCTTTGCAACACTGTGATCTGTAGCCTGCCAGTCTCCTCTGTCCACGGGATTCTCCAGGCAAGAATACTGGAGTGGGTTGCTTGCCCTCCTCCAGAGGATCTTCCCAACCCAGAACTCAAACCCACAACTTCTGTAGCTCCTGCATTGCAGGCAAATTCTTTACTGCTGAGCTACCAGGGAAGCACACATAAATTGATACCAATGTATGTAAAGTGAATTGCAGGAAGAATTCAGCAGATGCTATTGTGAATTAGTTTGGTCACCTCTTCCAACTGCAGTGTGTACCAAGAGCAGCCACTAAATTTCTCTGTCTCACTAAAAGAGAAGGAAGGAGGGTTGTGTCATGGTCAAAACACATCACAGCAGAAACCACAAGATCTGGATTCTATACCTAGCCTTAGAAATAAGGAGCTCCCTGACAAAGTCTCCCAAACTTAAAGAATTTTTTAGCTTCTTAATCTACAAACAAAACCTATAGACGAAGTCTTTCTCAACATTTTCACGTTAAACAACACACACCAAAAAATGGATGTTTCCTTAAGGTTCCATTGACCACTTCAAGTTCCAAGGAGGTGCTATATTAACACATATGTAACCATTCTCGATATATCAGCAGGTCACTACACAACAGTTGGGAAACTCTGGTCTGAAAGATATCTAAAACTCCTCTAGCTCATGACACTCATGGTGGATATTTCAGAGCAGTAAAAATGATAAAGTTAGAGTGAGGGAGAGGAAAAACCTTTCAAATTACATAGAGGTAAATCTAATACTTATATTCAAATCTACTGCATGAAACTATAGTACAGACAATTCTGAGACCCCCACCTTATCCCCAGGTGGTACTTCCTTAAGCTAAATTGAAATAATTATAAATTACCCACTCTTTTCATTGAAAAGGAATGTCTTAACTCAATAAATAATCATTTATTGTTTCAAGTCCATTTCTAAAATTTCATAAACAAAGGACAGGAATAAAGTCATGGATTTTGAAGAAACATAATTAGAGTAGTAGAGCATAAAGTACATATCATTTTGGAAATTATCCATAGCCAGGATTACCATCATATCTAGTAATTTATTCACCCAGATAACATTGTTCTCCCATTTTTAAGCCATCAAGGGAAAAGGGAGGAAAAGAGAAACGGAAAGGAAGAGGGAAAAAGAGGGAGTCAGAAAAGGGGGGTGGGGACTCTTCCAGTACACACATTCTTATGACAGACAATAAGTATCTTAACTTTCATGGACTGATTTTGAAGGACAGCTATAGTGTTAGTTGCTCAGGTATGTCCTACTCTTTGCGATCTCATGGAATGTAGCCGGCCAGGTTCCTCTATCCATGGGATTCTCCAGGCAATAATACTGGAGTGGGTTGCCATCTCCTCCTCCAGGGGATCATCCTACCCCAGGGATTGAACCCAGTTCTCTGGCATTAAAGGCAGTTTCTTTACCCTCTGAGTCACCAGGGAAGCCCAAGCTTGGGGTCTAGGTAAAAGTACACAGTAATGGTATGGATCACAATTCCCTCGAAAGTCTATGATCTGACAGTTGAGGTTAGTAGTTCTAATTCCCCAGACATTTATGGAATGGTCAAAGATGTTGAAAGTTGAAAGTGAAAGTCGTTCAGTCATGTCAGACTCTTTACGAACCCATGGACTACAGTCCATGGAATTCTCCAGGCCACAATACTGGAGTGGGTAGCCTTTCCCTTCTCCAGGGGATCTTCCCAACCCAGGGATCGAAGCCAGGTCTCCCGCACTGCAGGTGAATTCTTTACCAGCTGAGCCACAAGGGAAGCACTTGTCTTTGACAGAATGGTCAAGGAGACCAGGAAAAGCTGATGGAAAAAGAAAAGTTCAGTCTACACACTTCGCCCACAGGCTTTCAATAGCTCACACACACTGGCACACCATAGAGTTAGTAAAATAAAGCAGAAAGTGTGTATACTGAGAAAGCAGAGAGGCTAGAACTCTGATTGTTCTTACCTTGTTCTGAAGATCCCGGACGAGCCCCCAAGATGATAGCTTATGATGAACAATGTCGAATCCCTGATCTCTGAAGAAGATTTAGCTTTGGGATCAGGGACCAGCCTTGATCATTCAGAGCTTTTGTGTGGAAGAAGTTTTATTACAGTGAAAAAGGTTCAGAGAAAGCTTCTGACCTAGACATCAGAAGCGGGACAGAGAGTGCCCCCCTCACTAGTCTCATCCAGGTCTTATATACTTTTACCAGACCCACTCCCACAAACATCTTAAATTAACAAGGTTAGAACTAACAATAGAAAAGTTTTACCAGACCCACTCCCACAATATATGTCTTAAGATAACAAGATTAGTCAGAAGTTTCTTGTTAAGGAGAAACCTGTCCTCAAGCAAGTACACTGTTATATTGACTAAGACAAAGCAATGTAGAAAAAAAGTTTTGTCCTTTTCTCCTCCTTGAGAGTCCCAGTTAAGGGACAGCTAAGGAGCACCATATTTGTTAAATAAGAGTTCACTGGAATGTGTTGGTTTTGAAATGCTGAAATTTCTAGCTTTGTCTGGTAAATATTTTCAGTGTTTATTGCAACCAAAATAGAATTCGATAAAGAATAAACTATTAGGAAATTTAAGAGATTCATTTTAGAAAGTAGCCATTTGCAGAATGGTAGAGAAGAAAAATGTTTCTTAAAAGGTATTGCAGGGATTCAGTTCAGTTCACTTCAGTCGCTCAGTCGTGTCCAACTCTTTGCGACCCCATGAACCGCAGCACGCCAGGCCTCCCTGTCCATCACCAACTCCCGGAAGTCCACCCAAACCCATGTCCTTTGAGGTGGTGATGCCATCCAACCATCTCATCCTCTGTTGTCCCCTTCTCCTCCTGCCCTCAATCTTTCCCAGCATCAGGGTCTTGTCAAATGAGTCAGCTCTTCACATCAGGTGGCCAAAGTATTGGAGTTTCAGCTTCAGCATCAGTCCTTCCAATGAATATTCAGGATTGATTTCCTTTAGGATGGACTGGTTGGATCTCCTTGCAGTCCAAGGGACTCTCAAGAGTCTTCTCCAACACCACAGTTCAAAAGCATCAATTCTTCAGCACTCAGCTTTCTTTATAGTCCAACTCTCACATCCATACATGACCACTGGAAAAACCATAGCCTTGACTAGACAGACAGACCTTTGTTGACAAAGTAATGTCTCTGCTTTTCAATATGCTGTCTAGGTTGGTGATAACTTTCTTTCCAAGAAGTAAGTGTCTTTTAATTGCATGTCTTCAATCACCATCTGCAGTGATTTTGGAGCCCAGAAAAATAAAGTCAGCCACTGTTTCCACTGTTTCCCCATCTATTTCCCATGAGGTGATGGGACCAGATGCCATGATCTTAGTTTCCTGAATGTTGAGCTTTAAGCCAGCTTTTGCACTCTCTTTCACTTTCATCAAGAGACTCTTTAGTTCTTCTCTTTCTGCCTTAAGGGTCGTATCATCTGCATATCTGAGGTTATTGATATTTCTCCCAGCAATCTTGATTCCACCTTGTGCTTCCTCCAGCTCAGCATTTCTCATGATGTACTCTGCATATAAGTTAAATAAGCAGGGTGACAATATACAGCCTTGACGTACTCCTCTTCCTATTTGGAACCAGTCTGTTGTTCCATGTCCAGTTCTAACTGTTGCTTCCTGACCTGCATACAGGTTTCTCAGGAGGCAGGTCAGGTGGTCTGGTATTCCCATCTCTTTCAGAATTTCCCACAGTTTCTGGTGATCCACACAATCAAAGGCTTTGGCATAGTCAATAAAGCAGAAATAGATGTTTTTCTGGAACTCTCTTGTTTTTCCGATGATCCAGTGGATGTTGGCAATTTGATCTCTGGTTCCTCTGCCTTTTCTAAAACCAACTTGAACATCTGGAAGTTCACAGTTCACTTATTGCTCAAGCCTGGCTTGGAGAATTTTGAGTATCACTTTACTAGCTTGTGAGATGAGTGTAATTGTTCAGTAGCTTGAGCATTCTTTGGCATTGCCTTTCTTTGGGATTGGAATGAAAACTGACATTTTCCTGTGGCCACTGCTGAGTTTTCCAAATTTGCTGGCATATTGAGTGCAGCAATTTCACAGCATCATCTTTCAGGATTTGAAATAGCTCAACTGGAATTCCATCACCTCCTCTAGTTTTGTTAGTAGTGATGCTTCCTAAGACCCATTTGACTTCACATTCCAGGGGTAGAAGAATCCATAAATGATATCTCTGTCCCTCAATTTCATCAGTAAAGCATATGGCATAAAATTGGATAATCTCAAGTTTCTTGCATCTTTTTCCAAACTCTTGTGGAAATTGCAATGAATGAAAGATAAGTTTAAACTTCGTGAGCAAACTGGAATAAATTAGAGTTTTAAATTATCTGACAACACTATGATGAATGGGGAAAATGTATTTAATTTAAAAGGATGCTCTATGAATACAAATAAAATTGTCAGTTTTTTTCCATTGATAATTTTTTTTAAACACTTTAATAGCAAAGTTATAGATTGGTAATAGCAAATATAACTAGTATCTTCTACCCAAGAGATTTCAAGAGAAGGTCTTGGTCACTAGCCCCAAAGAGCTCTCCGTGTGAACTGCGTGATGCTGATGACTCTGGAATATGGCCTTTTCCCAACTAAACTGAAATGTTTTTCCTTCATAAGACTTCATGACTCTAGGAAGTACACATTGTTGTTTACTGTTACTCTCTTTGCTTTTGGTATGGTACAAATTTAGTATCAAGGAAAATATGTGCCACAAAAGGGCTGAATTTCTCTTTTTGCTTATGTAGGCTTTATGTCCCATTGCCCAGACAACCTCAGACTATATCTGCGTTTATGCCAATGCTTTGTTTAATGATGCTAAAACAGCGTGTATTTTCATAGAGTTGGCCAAACCAAAAATACTGATATGCCTCCAGGCCATCAGGCAGGGCCTCAAGGGACTTGCGATCCCAGACCTGTCTCCTGCAGCTATGTAGAGTGTCAGGTGTCATAAACATCAGCATTATCTGTGTGTGCCATAATGACACAAGGATTGGGAGCTATGTTGGTGGGATGACCAGAGCAGATGCTTGAAGTACTTATTAGCCTACAAGAAATGGGGAAAATTTTTCTATATGATTTCTTAATGATAAATTATTTGTTTCAGGAAATAACATCACAGACAACTTAAAAAAATTGAGCTATAATTTAGCTTCTTAATTTTAGCTGTTCTGGAATATGTGTTTTAAATGTGGTTTTAATGACGTTGAACTCCTTTTCATGTTTCTTAGCCTTTTCAACACTGAGAAATGTTTATTCAAATCTTACCATTCTTAACTGAGAATGGTAATTCAAATACAAATATATAATTCAAATACAAAACAAAACCAAAAAAAAAAATTGTAGGCCTTCCTAGGTGGCCTTCCTAGGTGGCCAGGTGGCTGGCCTTCCTAGGCCAGCTGGTGGTAAAGAATCCAGCTGCCAAGCAGGAGACATGGGTTCGATACCTAGGCCAGGAAGATCCCCTGGAGAAGGAAATGGCAACCCACTTCAGTATTCTTACCTGGGAAATCCCATGGACAGAGAAGCAGGGCCAGCTACAGTCCATGAGGTTGGAAAGGAGTCAGACACAACTCAGTGACTAAACAACAACATATCAAGGGGTGTTTCCAAGTGGATATGTTTCTGGAATCCCATCTTATTCCATTGGTTGATTTTTGTGCCAATTTTGTGCTTTTTTAATTACTATAGCTTTAGAGCAAGTCTTGCTATCTGGTAGTGGATGTACTCCATCTTTACTTTGTCTTTGATGTCATCTTGGCTATCTTAAGTCCCTTCGTCTATTTTTAAGAGCATGAGATTGAAAACCTGGAAAGAAGTTTAAGTTTCATCTTGGCCACTGTCTAGTTATGACCTTGTGAAAGACATTTAACCTCTCTCTCTGTTCCTTATTTGTAAAATAGGAAGGTCCTGAATTTTACAAACCCAGGAACTCTTGCATTTGTGATTTTCTAGCCCAATTCACACAGAAAAGGAAGGCAATTGATGTTCATAAATAAAACACAGGAAACATCCCTTGGAAGGATCATTGCTTAAATGCGGCCAGTTTTTTCCTCCACAAATATTATTTCATGTTTAAAATAATGCATCTGAAAGTGGGTTTAGAGATCATGTTTAATACATTATCAAAGGATTTACAAATTCATTAAGTTTCTAATCTGATACTTTAACAACACAAAAGGCTTGGGGATTTGGGGAAAATAAAATTTGGATAATGTTGGAAAGATTGGATCACATGTATTTCTCTGTTACTAGGGCAAGAATTGAGGTCTACAGTAACTGGCCCCACAATCTTACCCCGCAAGCCATCATCTCCATTTCCTCATGTCAGTGGCCCAATGTCACACTTTGTTTTGCTCTTAGGCATTTTCCCATGTAATTCTTCACACCTAACATTCTTTTGCCCTATTTTCACCAGTTCATATCTCTTAATTTCTTACAAGTCACTACCTGCTTGTCTTCCTTGAGTAACCTTACTTCATACTTTTCACCTTTTCACTTTGTACTCTACCTGCACTGCCTTCCAGACTTTATCTATATACACAAATTGCATGAAATGTATCATTCTCTACTCCTTCCATGTCTCATGCCTCCTGCATTGGCAGGTGGGTTCTTTACCACTAGCACCACCTGGGAAACCAAGCGAAGGTGTTAGTCTCTCAGTTGTGTGAGTCTTTGCAACCCTGTGGTCTGTAGTCTGCCAGGCTCCTCTGTCCATGGAATTCTCCAGGTAAGAATACTGGAGTGGGTAGCCATTTCCTTCTCCAGGAGATCTTCCCAACCCAGGGATTGAACCCAGGTCTCCTGCACTGCAGGCAGATTCATTATCTTCTGAGCCACCAGAGCAGCCCAATTAGAGTCTAAGATACTTTTATTTTAAATTATCTACAGGATGGGGAGTGTTGCATTTAGTGTTGTACAGTTGCTTCCAGGTCTTTGGGAAGAACTCTTAGGTTGCACGTGCACCAGTCATATGTGTATCTCATTTCACAAAATCTGGTGAAGCAGTTTGCAGCCAGTATCCTCTTATTTTATAAGTGAGGAAAGATTTATTACAATTAGGTAACACCCTCAGTGTGAGTGTCTGATTCTCTTCTCCCAAAAGGGGAGATGAGGATGGGAACAAATTGGATTAGTGGTTATTTGACAAATACCTGTCTATTTTTACAAATAAGAAACAGAGAGAGAGTGGTTAAATGTCTTTCACAAGGTCATAGCTAGATAGTGGCCAAGATGAAGCTTAAACTTCTTTCCAGGTTCTCAGTCTCACACTCTTAAAAAGAGACTGAAGGTCCTAAGATGGGAACAAACTGGATTAGCTGACTATTGGGGTTGAGGGGTGGTCCTAAAGAACACAGACTAAAAACAGGATATTCTTCTTGCCAGAGACAAGAGACCCTGGGACCAGTGAGAGGATTAAGAGAAATCAGTCAAATCTGGTCAAGGTCTAGGCTGAGAGATCCAAGAAGGATGCCAAATCCTGAGGAGCAGAGTTTGAAATCGAGAGGTTATATGAAACAAGAACTGGTTTGAAACATAGGGATGGGGCTGAAAGAAGGGGGGTGTGCAGCAACAGAAGTGGAGTGGGTGATTAGTAAGTATCTTCTGGGTGCATAAACTCGTATGTAAGTGAATGCCTTATAAGGGATAAATGAGAGAGAGGCATCAAAAACTTATTTTGAGATTTAAAACCTGGACAGTTGGCTAAATCTTACTATTTGTTGGACAGAACTAGAGAAGTCTAGAGAAAATGAAAACTTCAGTAGTCCATCTGGAAATAGAGATTTTAGTTGTGGGACATCCAACCTAGAATGCCCAATAAACAATGGAAAATGCATAGAGTTCAGAAGAGAAGTAGAGATTAGAGTTTGCAATTTAAGAAATGCTTTACATGCTTCACCTTATTCCTAAAAAGCAAATGAACAAAAAACTCTAAGTACATTGGAAATTTAAAATAAAGAAATTTATTAAGAGAAGTTAAGTGATTTGTTCTAAGTGACACATCTAGTAGGTGGATGGTCTAGAATCTGAACTCACATTTCTAATCATAAAGTTCAATAGTAATTTTATTACGTCATATTTCCTTTCTCCCCCACCCCCCATAAGAATGAATGTGTGTGTGTGCATGCTAAGTCGCTTCAGCTGTGTCAGACTCTTTGTGACCCTATGGGCTGTAGCCTCCCAGGCTCCTCTGTCCATGGGATTCTCCAGGCAGTTCTGCCATGCCCTCCTCCAGGGGATCTTCCTGACCCAGGGATCGAACCTGCGTCTCCTGTATCTCCGGCATTGGCTGGTGGTTCTTTACCAATGAGCCACCGGGGAAGCCCAAGAATGAGTACATCATCCAAAATAGATAGAGGCTTTCAGATAACATGATTCTATTCAGGCCTCAAACATGATAAAGTCTTATGCTAATACACATGGCTCCAGGTAACAAAGAACTGAAATTTATCAAACACAGAAAATTGACCTCCCCCTTGGTTAAAGTTTTTTTTTTTTTTTTTTAATTCATATTAAGAGTTACTCACTTGCTGTAATTTGCTTGCTACTATGGACATAGCTGCCTGCATCAGCTGTCTGCCAAAAATAAATATGCTGGAAGCTGTATGTGGATTAAAACTTTGTGCCACAGCATAACGCCCAATAGAACCATCAAAAATTCCACTTCACCCAAAGATGTTCCTAAAAACTGAAAGTCAGAGAACACATTTAGAAAGCTTCATGAGACAGAAGATCTAAAAGAAATGACACAATATACAAGCAGAAAAATCAAATATTTGAAAACTTGCAAAGTACCTGGAAGCGGAAGTTGAGAAAAAAAATCTGACTACTGCTGATTTTCTAGAATACTCTGGGCATTTTTTTAAAAAGTAAAATAAAACAAACTATGTATTAGTTATCTATTGCAGCAGAATGGGCATCTTTATTTCTCCTGCCTTCCCTTAGCCAAAGGAAGTTACAATGCAAGCACAGATTCAATGTGTGGGCAAGTAGATGCCTCCTTTTAATGGAAGCAGCTGAGAAGTCACATGGCAATGGATGTGAATGCCAAATGGCAAGAGCAATTACAATCATGTTGCAATTGGTCTGCCACAACTGGTAACAAGCCGTTTGAGTTTAGGTAGTTCACTTTGCCTCTCTTGGCCTCAGATTTCCTCTCTCTAAGAGTCAGGACCAGAAATTCCCTGGGATTTCTTGCAGTTCTCTATTTCTAATGCAATGACTTCCAAAACTGCCTTTATGGCAAATCAGAGGATTTTTAGTTAACGTGAAGAAAAGTAATCTAAAAGCAAAGTGGCCTGTATGTGTTTGGTGAAAATCATTTACTAAAGTGCAAAACTACTATGTAGGATATAAAAGCAAAAGAGAATGTCATATAATTAAACAACATTACAGAAGTGCAAGCTGGACATGACTGGAAATTACCAGCTTAGCCATTGGACAATACTAATATAAGTCATCCAGAAGGGTTCCAAACACTTTCTGTTAGAAACTGAACTGTCTACTTCATGTCCTAAATGACTCATCTCAGCGCTGTTTCATCACCAATATGCTGCTTTATAGATTTGTCTCCATCAATAGTTCAGGAGGTGAAAGGATTGGATGTTAGAATTACTTAGATTGACAGTTAACATAGTTTAGATTAAGTGGTTAATTGTTTAGTCTTCTATCTTACTTGGACCACTGAGATTTAACTAAGTTTAGGAAACCCTAACTTTAGCCAAGCAAATACTACAAGGGCACTCTGGTTTTAGTTCACAGGAAAGTAGCATTAACCTCCTCTTCTAGAAACCCCAACTTGAAGAAGAGACAAAATGCTTTCTTTTCTCAGACTGATGAGGAAACAATGGCTAAAATAGAAAGTATTACTGTTTAGAAATAAAAACAAATCTTCTTTGAACGGTCACAAAAAGATTTTAATATTTTCCATTGCTTTAATATGCAAAATATCTGTACACTTAGTTTTCCTACAGAATACACAGTTAAAATGTCAAACGACTAGAATCTGGAGATGACTTTAATTAGATCTGGCCTGTTTAAATTAAAGCAGGCTAAAGAAGTTAACCTTAACCACCCCATCAGCAAGAAAGGATATGTCTGAATTTAGCACTAATTGCAATTTATGAAACTCTACCATCAGGCAAGAATGAGGACATGCTCAGAGCTGAATAGAGCTGTTGCGCTAAGAAAACCATTTCCTGGGTATCTGCATGTTCATCGTCTTGGCTCTCAGGCCCCCAGACAGCTGTCTTGGACTTTAGGAAATTAGACACCAAAAAAGAAGATCTGAAAAACTAAAACCCACTATGTCAGTACATGGCAGACAGAGGTCATGCAGAACTATATTTAGGATAAATATTGAGAGCTCTTTTCTTTTTTTTTTTGGTGGGAAGGAGTGGATGTTAAAAGTGCTCACATACACACTTAGAATTTAGAGAACTTAGTAAGTTGATGTAAAGTAGCAACCAACACTATTAAAACTTAGAGTGTTCATCTATTGTTTACTGCTAGGGTGATGAGTAGTACTAATCCACACACATGGTGCAGTCTTTATACTTCCAAAATACAGAAATTTAGATGATGTTAGCAAGCAAAACTTAAAAAAAATGCATTTTAGAAAAAATAAACTCATTTTCTTTTCATTCTTCTTTCCATTGCTTCTGAAAATGTTTGAAAATCACTAGCACCATAAACTTTACAGTTCCATTTGCCAAATTGACTCCTTTTTTCCCTCACTCTCGGTCCTTGGTTGTATTCGCCTTCTGTTTCTGTAGTACACAGAATGTAGACACAGGGTTGCACTGGCAACAAGCACTCTGACTTTCTTCACGAGCATAAGTTTTCAGGAATCCATCAAAACAATTAAAAGAGGAGATTTCACAATGGACATCCGTCTCAGACCAGCTTCCTGACTTCCTGCATCCCCTGAGGTGTCTGGCATGTAAACAATTTCTCTTGAACTTGGCAATGTGAGGTTAACCTCCTTCTATGTGCTTGATTTCATCCTCTCCCCACCATCTCTTCCAGAGCAAAGACCTTATAATGCTAACTGGCATACTTTCAGCCCTTTCACCTGTGTTTGTTCTATCATTGCTGTCCATACATCAGGGTAAGCCACTCCTGCCTTTAAAAACAGAGGAATGAATAAAGAAGATCTGATATATATATATATATATATACATACACCATGGAATATTACTCAGCCATAAGAAGGAATGAAACTGTGCCATTTGCAGTGCAAGGATGGACCTTGAGATGGTCAGAGTGAAGTCAGAAAGAGAAAAACAAATATCATATATTAAAGCATATGTGCAGAATCTAGAAAAATGGTACACATGAACCCATTTGCAAAGCAGAAATAGAGACACAGACATAGAGAACAAACACCAAAGGAGGGGTGGGATAAACTGGGAGCCTGGGATTGGCATATACACGACTATGTATAAAATAGGTAACTAATGAGAACCTATTGTATAACACAGGGAACTCCACTTAATGCTCTGTGGTGACCTAAATAGGAAAGAAATCCAAAAACGAGGGCGTATATGTATATCTATAGCTGATTCACTTTGTTGTATAGCAAAAACTAGCACAACATTATAAAGCAACTATACTCCAATAAAAATTGTAAAAACACCCTCTCTCACCTTAAAGCTCTTTCTATTAACCACCACTCTCTTTTTCCTTATTTTTATAGCCAAATTCTTCTAAAGATTGATTTATAATCACTTGGTCAGTTCCACTGTTCTTTAATCTGCTACAAACAGAATTCTGTCCTCATCATCCTATGAAAAGGGATTTGTGGAAGATCATTAATGATTCAAATTCCCAATCCAGTGGAAGCATCGCAATGCCATCTCTCCATAGCTCCTGGAGCAATTGGCTGCTTCTTCCCTTCTAGAATGGATAACCTTTTCTCCTAGCCTTCTGCTATTCCTCTGACTAATCCCTATCGGTCTCCTCCAAGGCCTTGATTCTATTCTCTCCCCATCTACTACCATAACACCTGCCCAGCGCCTCCACATTGGTCTCCACCCTCCAACCCCCAAGTGCCCTAATTCTGCCTTTACAATCTTTCCTTAGACTCTAGCAATCTTCTCATGGAGAGTCTTGTTGCTTCTACTTTCTTCCAATTCTACTTCCTGTGACCCCTGGCTGTGAGTGTGATATCGCCACATTACTTTTATCTAAAACCTTTGGACTCCTTCCTAGTACTTCTTAACATCATGTGCCTTGGCTGGAAATTCCCCAGCTGCAGAGCCTGACACAAGGGTTCATATGATGATATGACAAGGAATACATATGATGTATTCCTTGGGAATACAAGGAATACAAGTAAGAGAGTGGGGAACTCCTGCAAAGACAGGAAGGCAGGGTGACTGGAGCTTAATCCTGTTGGAATACATGGGGTGCTGCAGCAAAACTCCTGTCTCAGAGCTATCCCACTGGAGGGTGAGGCTTGTGGGGGTGGATGCACATCACCTCCAGACTGTCTGCTCCTGGAAGAAGGCCTCACTTTCCTTGGCACTTCTAGTGTGCTAGAGTGAGCAGAATGACCCTCTGATATGCAACCAAGCCTCCATCACAGCTCAAAATCTGCACTAGAGCACAGTGAACGGATTGAGGTGCAAAGGATGTGGGTGAGGCTCTGACAGCACCTGCTACAAGTGACCTACAGATGTCTTTAGCTTCCTTCATAGCACATCTTCTTCCCTCACTGCCTGTGGCACCCTGCCTCACCTTCTTCTTGCACACAATGCTTACACTCTCAGGGAGTGCAAAATTGAGAGAGAGAGAGAGAGAGACCAGACCACCTGACCTGCCTCTTGAGAAATCTGTATGCAAGTCAGGAAGCAACAGTTAGAACTGGACATGGAACGACAGACTGGTTCCAAATAGGAAAAAGAGTACGTCAAGGCTGTATATTGTCACCCTGCTTATTTAACTTACATGCAGAGTACATCATGAGAAATGCTGGGCTGGATGAAGCACAAGCTGGAATCAAGATTGCTGAGAGAAATATCAATAACCTCAGATATGCAGATGTTACCACCCTTATGGCAGAAAGCGAAGAAGAACTAAAGAGCCTCCTGATGAAAGTGAAAGAGGAGAGTGAAAAAGTTGGCCTAAAATTCAAAATTCAGGAAACTAAGATCCTGGCATCCGGTCCCATCACTTCCTGGCAAGTAGATGGGGAAACAGTAGAAACAGTGGCTGACTTTATTTTTCTGGGCTCCAAAATCACTGCAGATGGTAACTGCAGCCATGAAATTAAAAGATGTTTGCTCCTTGGAAGAACACTTATGACCAACCTAGACAGCATATTAAAAGGCAGAGACATGACTTTGCCAACAAAGTCCATCTAGTCAAAGCTGTGGATTTTCCAGTGGTCATGTGTGGATGTGAGAGTGGGACTATAAAGAAAGCTGAGTGCTGAAGAATTGACACTTTTAAACTGTGCTGTTGGAGAAGACTCTTGAGAAGTCGCTTGGATGGCAAGGAGATCCAAGCAGTCCATCCTAAAGGAAATCAGTCCTGAATATTCATTGGAAGGACTGATGCTGAAGCTGAAACTCCAATACTTTGGCCACCTGATGTGAAAAACTGACTCACTGGAAAAGACCCTGATGCTAGGAAAGATCGAAGGCAGGAGGAGAAGGGGACGACAGAGGATGAGATGGTTGGATGGCATCACCAACTCAATGGACATGAGTTTGAGTAAACTGTGGGAGTTGGTGATGGACAGGGAGGCCTGGGGTGCTGCAGTCTATGGGGTTGCAAACAGTCGGACACGACTGAGCGACTGAACTGACTGACAGAGAGAGAGAGACAGAGGAAGGATTAGAGGGAGGGAAGGAGGGAAAGAATGAGGGAAGGCAGAAAAGGTTTTCTCAATAAAATATTATTCTCAGGGTTTAGAACTAGATATGGTAACTTGTTTTTGTTCTCAGAGTTGTGCACTGAGCTACAAATTAGTGGAAAATTTGAATTTGGTTATTTTCTCATACTACTTGCACTTACTTATTATATAATCCAGCTCCTGGTTATCAACATTTTAAAAACAAAACTATGTTTTAAGTTAGAAATAAAGAAATGATTGATGTTGTTGCCTTAGGAAACCAAGAACTACTAAATCCATCACCAAATGTATCTCAGGGCATTCTTTGAGTCAATTTTATAATGTTCCTTTGGGGATAAATTTTGTTGCTAGAAAATAAACCATCGGTGGTTTCTGTGTAGTGAGGCGTTGTAATGAATATCTTCAGAATAAAGCCAAGAACCTTAGTATAGAGGGAAAGACCCTTCATGACCCAGTCCCAATATCCTCTGCTCACCCAATGTCCCCAGCTCTCCTGCACACTTCATGCCCAGCCACACCAACTTCTTTTGGGTTTCCTTAACGCACCAACTCTCATGTCTTTGCATGTGGTGGTTTTCCTTTCAGGGTACCCTCCTCTTTCATCACTCATAATCTAACTTCAGCTTCCTTTTGAAAACTTGATTTACTCTGAAAACTTGATTTTTTCTCTGAAGTCTTCTCTGTCTCACTTTGCTAGGATAAGATTGTTATCTTCCTTGTAGGTTGCCATGGTACCTAAGCAAATCTCTAGCATAGCGTTGATCCGATAAGATCATAGGTGTCTGTTTACACATCTGTCCCTCTGTAAAGGGTGAGCTTCCAGAGAACAGAGTGTCTTTTTTTTAATATTTGTGCTGGTAACCTCCATGCCCAACAGTGTGTGGTGTGAGTAGGTGTTCAGTCAAAGTTCACAGAGGGAAAGAACATAAAGTCAGCTGAGCAAGAAGATGGAGAATTCAGGGAAGTAGAAAGATTCCCAGTCATGTTTCAATCAAGGGAAACGGTCCCTCAGGCAGGAAGTAATTAAGGGCAGGCATTTGGCAGAGCTTGTCGCTGAGTGAACCCCTTTAGAAACATGAAGGATAGAACTTTTACTTAAAGTATACTCTGAACAATTATATAAGCAAAGGCAGAGAATTGTCTACTTGTAGCAAAAGGAACTTGAAGTATGGAAGAAATATCCCAGGGCAAAATTTCCTTTTACCTAAGAAATTTGGCAGAATTTGAGCAGTAGAAAAATATAACCACTGAAATCAACCCTGAGCAGAATTCTTTTCTTACTTCTAATTAGCTAAATAAATCTACTCACAAGGCAAGATTGGAAATTAATATTATACATACCTATCATTCAGTTTATTGTAAAAATTATGCTGAATTTTATTATATGTTAAGTTTTAGGTACAGTAGTTTCCAGTCCATTGTTATTCTTAAATCATTTTGGTGTTTTATAAAAATATCCTGTTTAAAGAAAACCTAACCTCACAGTCAAGAATGGAGGCACCAGAGTGAAATAAATCAGGTAAGAAGGAAATGATTATTAGTGATTATTATTATATAGTGATTATTTCTGTAATGAAATTTATCCCTACAACATGTTAAACTTTTACTCTTAGCCCATGTAAAAGGGATTTTCATTTTTAAAAAAGAGGCCAAGTGCAATGATTTAATAATAAAGAGAACAGCCAGCATCCTGAAGTTGCCAGTGGAACGTGGTTCTGCTGAGCTGGGGAGAGTTTTGATAGTTCTAAATAGATCAGGGAAAACGTTCCTCGTGAGTTACTATTCCTGTGAGACGTGTGATAGGAAGACGTAGGAAAGAGGATGTTTAAGAAATGTTGCAACTCTTATTGCAAGATTCAGCATGTCCTTGCACACTGGTGTGCCTGTGAGGGGATGATGTGAAGATTTTAAAGGCTTTGTAAACATTTCTAATGCCAGAATAAGGGCTCTTCAAAAGAACGCCTCAACAGTTGGATGTTTTTTAGGTTAGCACATCATTTTAGATGTTCTACTGTGTTATGATAATATCTGTTCGCTACACCAAATTTTGGGCTTCCCTGGTGGTTCAGATGGTAAAGAATCCACCTGCAATGCAGAAGATCTGGGTTCAATCCCTGGGTTGGGACTATCCCCTGGAGAAGGAAATGGCTACCCACTCCAGTAATCTTGCCTGGAGAATCCCATGGACGGAGGAGCCTGGCGGGCTGCAGTCCATGGGCTATAAGAGTCAGACATGGCTGAGAGACCAAATTTATGCTGTCTTTTACAAACAGTATTGTTTGTTCCCCCCCCCTCACCCATGTCTTATTCTCTGACCTTCCATGTAGGCTAGCAAAACAAAGATTACGATCAGACTGTGCACCCAGACTGCTGCCTGGCTTGCTGTCTGGGTGACCATGGGAGACAGGTTATGTAACTTAGATTCCTTATCTGTATAATAGGATAGTAATAGTTCCTTGCAGGCTTGTTATAAGGATTAAGAGTTACTATGAAAGTGAAGCTCTCCAATCAGTTCCTGAAACATCATGAGCCCTGAATGTGCTTGTTCAAGAAGGCAAAGTAAGGCAGTGAATAAGCCACATCTTCACAGTGCATAAAGAAACCTTACAGAATACCCACCCTGTGAGTTAAACACGTCTGCTCATCCCCTGGGGAATAATGACACAGTGAGAACAGTTATCATTACTGTGTCCACCCCTAACATGAGGGAAATCAAGCCAGAAGATGTGTTACCATGTCACACACCAAGACACAGTTAGAGCTGGGCACCCTCAAACAGATGCTCTGACTCCGCACTGGCTCTAAGGGGCCCTGCTGAGATCCCTGCTCCAACATCCATGAGCGACTCATACAAGACTCCCCCTTCTTATGGCCTCCCTTCCTGTCAAATGAAGACTTCAGTTCCCTTCTTGGAATGTGATGCATGGAGAACTCAATGAAACATAGAAAGAGAGCCAGGCAGACTATTAGAGCTCTTAAAACTCTACCATTTAATTTTAAGATAAAGAAACTCAAAGCGTTAAAGAACTTGCTTTGCCCCCTAGTTCTGCCAAAACATCCTAGTGGTTTAGACCAATAACTTCTCCAAATGTTCTGATTGTAGCAGCTAAAAAATAAAACATTTTACGAACATGTTACATAAGTTGTTTAGATTATTTCAATTGATAAGAAAATGTGTTTTCATTTAAAGTAGCTAAAAGTAAGCTCCTTAAAAGCTCAGTCCTTAAATTTTGGGTAAACTCTATAGGAACACATAACTGTGTTCACTTTCTTTGGTGTCATAATTTGCTTTTGGAAATTCTTGAAGTGATTTGGCTTAATGACTCTTTTATTTCAATAACTAATATAGCACATAGCACTCGATGAATATTTTTCTTTACTAAGAACCCCTGGAGAAGGGGAAGGCTACCCAGTCCAGTATTCTGGGCTGGAGAATAGTCCATGGACTGTATCGTCCATGGGATCACAAAGAGTCGGACACGACTGAGCGACTTTCACTTCACTTTTATGTGTATAGTGGCCCTCAAACTTTCCTGAGCATGAGAATCATTTAGGATGTCTTGTTAAGAAGGTGGATTCCCTGAATACTGTCCCCAGAGGAGGCTGACCCACAGGCCTGTGGGCCATTTTTAATAAGCTCCTCCTGAGTCTGAGGGAAGCAGCCTTACATAGTGTTCAAATTAGAAATACAAATAATAGCCTGGATCAATTTGCCATTTTTCTTCATTATTTTATCCAAACTTCCCACCCCCAGGAATACTTCCCAAGGCCCTCCTACAAGCAGTCTCACTCACATGACACAGAGATCTCAGTAGTATTGTATCTTTTTTTCTTTCCTGGCCAGAACTGTAATAAAACTTCAGAACAGTATTCTCATCATGCCTCCTTAACTCTCAACTATTCATTAGTTTTTCATTTTTTATTTTGCTATTGAGACTTTTGGTTGGAAAGAGTTTTTTAGAAAAATGTTGGAGGGCAAAATTTGACATTTTCAGCACAATGGAAAACGTGAGGCCTCCTAAAACCAGGATGTAGTCGATATATCCTCAAGTTTGTCTTTCTGCCAGTTTCCAAGTATTTTAAATTAGTACAATGATCTCAGAGTCAGGCTTATACCCTGAGTGATAGAAGAGCAATTAAATGACTAACACTAGTCCTGGAGGGCAGGCGTCCGCAAGAAAAGTTGTTTGGGGTCAGTTTGAGACATCCTGAAAACAAGTGAATATTGCACATAAACACAAGTACATGTTTAGACCTAAATTCTTCACATTTAAAGGTCTATGTGGACTTCACGCACTGTTCCCAGAGCTCTTCTACTACTTGGTCTGGCTCTCACAGCAAGTAACAAGATCGTGGCTAGGACTTAAGTGAGGCTTATGTAGAAGATGACATCTTTTATGATGCATTTTCTGTCTTTCTTTTTTTGTTTGGAAACACAAATTTAAATAAAAATAAAATTTGTTAAAAATATGTTTTTGGTTTAACTGTCATCAATAAGTAACTAAGAGACTGGGAACACAGTACCATATTATAATTTAGACAACATAGATTAATAGGAAAGTGATATTTCCAGAAACTTACACTATAAATAATGTAATAGACACACCTGCTGCTGATGAGTATGTGAATAAGTAAGACTCTGATATTTTGGACATAAATGCAGAGTCAGGCATCTGTTGGGTAGATGGGAGATGAAAGAATTGTGAATTTGCTCCTTATCTTACGTTTTCTCAGTTTTCCAAGCATGCCCTGGTCACCTGAATCCATCCACAGTGTGCTTTTGTTAAGACCTGAGACATGTTAAAACTTGAGATGGAAACCTGAAGAAATAGCAAATGTAAAAGATTAACCTGAGTTCAAAGCGATATAGTCTACCCAAGCTTGAGGGGACAGCCAAGGAGCATGGTATTTGCTAGGTATAAATGGGACCAGTTGTCAATGACACTGATAAGTCCTGCACTATGATAATGAAAAAAAGAAAGAATATTGTGTTCCTATCCTTAAGGACTTCTGTTGGCAAAGTAATGTCTCTGCTTTTTAATATGCTATCTAGGTTGGTCATAACTTTCCTTCCAAGGAGTAAGCGTCTTTTAATTTCATGGCTGCAATCACCATCTGCAGTGATTTTGGAACCCAAAAAAATAAAGTCTGACACTGTTTCCCCATCTATTTGCCATGAAGTGATGGGACCAGATGCCATGATCTTAGTTTTCTGAATGTTGAGCTTTAAGCCAACTTTTTCACTCTCCTCTTTCACTTTCATCAAGAGGCTTTTTAGTTCCTCTTCACTTTCTGCCATAAGGGTGATGTCATCTGCATATCTGAGGTAATTGTTATTTCTCCTGGCAATCTTAGTCAAGGCTATGGTTTTTCCGGTGGTCATGTATGGATGTGAGAGTTGGATGGTGAAGAAAGCTAAGCGCTGAAAAATTGATGCTTTTGAACTGTGGTGTTGGAGAAAGACTCTTGAGAGTCCCTTGGACTGCAAGGAGATCCAACCAGTCCATCCTAAAGGAGATCAGTCCTGGGTGTTCATTGGAAGGACTGATGCTGAAGCTGAAACTCCAATACTTTGGCCACCTCATGCGAAGAGTTGACTCATTGGAAAAGACCCTGATGCTTGGAGGGCTTGGAGGCAGGAGGAGAAGGGGACAACAGAGGATGAGATGGCTGGATGGAATCACAGACTCGATGGACATGAGTTTGAGTAAACTCCGGGAGTTGGTGATGGACAGGGAGGCCTGGTGTGCTGCAATTCATGGGGTCGCAAACAGTTGGACATGACTGAGTGACTTAACTGAACTGAACTGATCCTTAAGGAACTTACAAGCTATTGGTGGGAAAGAGCACGACATAAATGTGAATTTTTTAAAGTATCAGAAACAGATATACACACAACAGAAGACAGCATAAAGTTCTAAAAATTAAATTTGGACAGAAATAGGTGACCTGGTTTCATGGAAAGGGGTGAGGGTGATGTTTTAGGTGAGGACAATAGCAAATCTTCAAGAAAGAAAATAATAAAGGAAGCAGGATGGAAAATAGTTTATATTCAGCTGCAGAGAAGAGGGGAGAGCAGTGTACAAAGCAAAATCAGAACAGCAAAATACAGGATGGATGAAGAAAGCGAGACAGAACATTGTATTTTGATGCAAATGAACACTAGGCATTCTTTTAAAGTTATTTAAAGAGAGTGACATAATCAAAAGGATGATTGCAGAAGATGGTTCCTACTACTTAAAATTAGAGGAAGGAAAAAAAACATTGAGGTCTGATGACTTTTTTAATTCATTCATTTGAAAGCCTCCATGCAGGACAAACGTAGATAAAAAACTTGAAAAAAACTTCACAACCTTCATCTCAGAGTTTTTGGCAGGAAAAGTGAGGACACCTCTGTACTAGACCATGAGACCAGTTTAAAACACACACATACACATACACACACGCACACACACACACACACACACCCTTACACCCTTCTTCCATGGGAACAAATAATGTGTTCCACTTCTGCCAAGGTCATTCTGCTTATACAGATGGCTTAGGTGGCTCAGTGTAGCTAAGCCTTTTGGCAGAGGGAGACAGATTTCCATCAAATCCTTCCCCGGCTTGCCGATATCTGGCCCCCAGCCTCGCTTGATCTTGACACTTCAGGCAAACTGTGTTGCGTTGTTTGTTGCTGTCCTTATTTTTTGTTTTTCTAGCCCCGACATCTTCTGTTGCAATTATTAGAGGTAACATATCGGGGAAGCCAACTCAATATTAACCTAGGAGGGGTAAGCCATCTATCTCTGTCTCCACCATCAAAGTGGTGTGGTTGGGGAGAGTCTGTTAACACAGCTCTCCTTGGCTAGGATTCACTTCAGCGTTCATAATTTCTCTAAAGACCCATTGAGCAACCTGGCCTGAGTTTGAATTTGTGCAAAAAAGCCTCTAACCAGGTGAGTCGCACATTGCTTCCGGCTCATTAGAGAGGTTTTGGACAACTTCTTTAATGAGGTTTGACATCTTACTACGACCGCATATGTGACTTTCTTCACCGCGTCACCCTCCCCCCACTCTTCCTCTGCTTTTCCTCATTTTTTGTGAGTGAATCATCTGATCCTGTCCCTTCTATGACCATGCACTCGTTTGATTAATCTCCCTCATCAACCCTCCTTCCTGAATCCTCTGATTAAACCTGGTCTTCTCCCTTCCCCCCCCACTCTAATGCAGGAGACCTTTTAGCAGCTATTCATCATTTTAAAGAGCGGCTTCTTTTCTTTCATGCCAGTCACAGTTTTCTGTCCACCATGTAGCCTCTATTAAAAATTATTAAACCTTATTAAGAAAAACTTTCCAACACCAAGTTCTAAAAGCTAGAAAAATACTCTTTCTGTTTCACATTCACAAACTTGCTAGGCTGGAGGAGGAAATAGACACAATATGAAAAGAAAATCCATTTCTTCATCTAGTCCTAAATGGCATATGGCACTCACCAACAGATTGAGGAAATGTGATTTAAATCAGACTATCAGCAGGTGAGTGTAAAAGCCCTAGAGGTCATTCCCAAGGAGATTTACTGTGGGTATTTCTGATCCTAGCAGCCAAAATTCTAGTAGCATTCCACCTATATTAGACTTTTAGACAATATTATTTTATTAAAAATCCAGCACAGTTATTGAAAAGTGACACCATAAATTAATCAGTGGCTTCATTCAAAAAAGCTACACAACTGACTGGACTGATTTTTCACCCATTTGGCTCAATCAGTTGAATATTGGTCACAGGATAGAATCTGCCTGCCAAGGCAGGAGATACAAGAGGTGCAGGTTCAGTCCCTGGTTTGGGAAGATCCCCTGGAGTAGGAAATGGCACCCACTTCAGTGTTCTTGCCTGGGAAATCCCATGACCAGAGGAGCCTGGCAGACCATAGTCCGTGCATCCGCAGAGTCAGACATGACTGAGCGACTAAGCAGCAAGGTATAGATAGGGTCTTCGGTGAATCTGTTCTCTAATGCATTTTCGGATGGCTATAAATTACCCAAAACCAGTTACGATAAGACATGACTTTTATAAGCTGAAATAGCCTGTGGGCCTAATAGGATGAAGTAATAGGGCACAGCTCATGTCAATTAGGTAAGGAAAAAGAAAATATCCAGAGAGAGCTAAGCTGACTGGTCTAAGTCAGAAAGGCATTTGAATTCAGAGATGACCCCACTGGAAACTTGGCATAATAACACAACACCATAGGTAAGAAAAGCATAATTCTTAGCTGTATTAATAGGCGAATAGCTTGTCAGGAAGCATGCAGAAATCTTCATGAATAGTCACCATGCAGAGCTAATATTCTGCCAGTAAGTACCAGAATGGCATACAGTACAGGCAAGGGCCACCATGCCAATTTGTCAAAGCCTTTCAGTGTTATATTTAAGATTTTATAATACAGTGTTTATGAGGAGAGGTAGTATTATAAGAGGATATTCTTCTGACAGTAGTTAAAGGGGAATAATGACTGTGTGGATCACAATAAACTGTGGAAAATTCTGAAAGAGATGGGAATACCAGACCACCTGACCTGCCTCTTGAGAAACCTGTATGCAGGTCAGGAAGCAACAGTTAGAACTGGACATGGAACAACAGACTGGTTCCAAATAGAAAAGGAGTACATCAGGCTGTATATTGTCACCCTGCTTATTTAACTTATATGCAGAGTACATCATGAGAAACGCTGGGCTGGAAGAAGCACAAGCTGGAATCAAGATTGCTGGAGAAAATATCAATAACCTCAGATATGCAGATGACACCACCCTTATGGCAGAGAGTGAAGAGGAACTAAAGAGCCTCTTGATGAAAGTGAAGGAGGAGAGTGAAAAAGTTGGCTTAAAGCTTAACATTCAGAAAACTAAGATCATGGCATCTGGTCCCATCACTTCATGGGAAATAGATGGGAGACAGTGGAAACAGTGTCAGACTTTATTTTTTGGGGCTCCAAAATCACTGAGATGGTGACTGCAGCCATGAAATTAAAATACACTTACTCCTTGGAAGGAAAGTGATGACCAACCTAGATAGCATATTAAAAAGCAGAGACATTACTTTGCCAACAAAGGTCCATTTGGTCAAGGCTATGGTTTTTCCAGTAGTCATGTATGGATGTGAGAGTTGGACGGTGAAGAAAGCTGAGCGCCAAAAAATTGATGCTTTTGAACTGTGGTGTTGGAGAAGACTCTTGAGAGTCCCTTGGACTGCAAGGAGATCCAACAAGTCCATCCTAAAGGAGATCAATCCTGGGTGTTCATTGGAAGGACTGATGCTGAAGTTGAAACTCCAATACTTTGGCCACCTCATGCAAAGAGTTGACTCATTGGAAAAGACCCTGATGCTTGGAGGGATTGGGGGCAGGAGGAGAAGGGGATGACAGAGGATGAGTTAGCTGGATGGCATCACCAACTCGATGGGCATGAGTTTGAGTAAACTCCAGGAGTTGGTGATGGACAGGGAGGCCTAGCGTGCTGCGATTCATGGGGTCGCAAAGAGTCAGACATGACTGAGTGACTGAACTGAACTGAATGATCACTTTAAAATTTATGGAAGACATGGATGCCAGTTTTGTCTCTATCCTTAATGAGAACCAAGTACTAGTTATCCCAGTAGATCTTTATTCTAATACAGAGAGTTAGGCTAAATAATACTAATGATCACTTCCAACCCTAAAATTCTCAGTCTAGGGAAACTTGTTTTAGGATTTCTCAAACTAGATAATTTAAAAATACGAGATAAGAAAAAAAATAATAAAATATGAGATAAGGTGTATGCCATTCATACAAGACTTGTGTCTGAAAAACTTCTGAGTTTTAGATATTTAGCAATATTTAACTTTTTACATTACTGCTATGTGTATATGTGGGTGAACTGTATGCTTCTCCCTAATAGTAAAAATGTAAATAGATAAAATAAAACCTCACTCTCACGCAGTAGCACACTGGTTGGGGGCACTAATGTGAACATATAATTTTACCTTTCTTTCTATTTTTAGTCAATATTTGTTTCTGTTTCATTGAAGAGGTTGTGTGCTTGGGGGTGGGAAGGTGTGGATATACTGGTTTGGGTGAAGAGAAAGTCACCTGCAGTTAAATTTACAGAAAAAAGAATTCTCCTTATCCTTTCTATTGCTCAAATGATCATTCTATATAATCATTTAACCACATTTCATAAATCATAATATAGAAGAAGCAGCACTGATACCAAATACAGATTTGGCCAGAAATTTTCCTGCAAATGCCAAGCTGCATGTTACTGTTAGTGTAGTTGGAAGTAGAGAACATATATTTTAGGAGAAAATAAAGCCCCTTCAGGATGCCCCTCTAGTGTAGCTCATCTGTAGAAGTGAAAAGCCTCCTGGGTCTGAAACTTTCTTTCTTTCTTTTTTTTTTTGGTCACTACGTTTAGGAATCTTAGTTCCCTGACCAGCAACTGAACTCCCATGTAGGACAGAGAGAGTGTGCAGTCCTTAGCACTGAACTACCAGGGAATTCCCCCTCTTGGGCCTTTCAACACCCCAGTTGAATACTTTCAAGCATTGTCCAAGTATTGCCTCAGAGGTGTACTAATTAAACAAGGCTTATTAGGCTGCTTTTTAAATACACATATACTTAGTTATAAGAAATGGAGAGAGAATCAATACAAAGGAAAATAGTTTTTATGGCAAATATTTGGCAAGCAAAGTGGATTTACACACACACACGCATGCATATACACAATATGATGAGAAATATCAAATAGGAAGAAACAAAATCAATTCTGGCTAGTAAAAATTCAAATTTCTTTGAGATTCTTTTCTTCTTTAGAAGAGGTGAATGAGAAAGGGATAAGACATTTTCTCCTTACGAACTAAGAGTTACTGAACACGGAGGATTTATTTAATGCAAAAAAGTCACATTATTGAGATTAGACATCTCTTTTTCAAGGTGCTTCTGGGAGATAGTGGCTCTCATACCTATAATTCAGTGGAGGCATTGGTTTTGCTTGGTAAAAGAAAAATGGACCTGCGGACTAAAGTTAACACCTTCATCTCTGCATAGCACAATTTTAAGAATAACTCTAGAACATATTTGCTGTTTTACATCACTCTCATTTCTAAAATTTTCTTTTAAGGAGTAGACTGTATGAGTATTTTTCCTAAAAATATGGCCAATTTTAAGACAAACGACAAATAGAAAATATCTCGCATTTTCTCTATTCCATGAAAGAATAATTTATAATACTGTTGTATTAATAAGTATAATTAAGGTAGGAAAAAAAGGAAACTCTAGCATGAAATGGCAAAAGAGTTGGAAAATAATTCTGTAGTTATTATGATGTAAAACCTTATTTTAAAATAATAATAAAAAAAGAAAGAAAGTGATTTTATCATTTTTTAGATCACTCTAAACATGCTTCCTCCAGGAAGAATGAGTACAAAGAGAGAAATGTTGATTCTCAGAATGTATTGGGTTGGCTGAAAAGTTGGTTCACATTTTTCCATATCTTGTATAAAGACACGAACCAACTCTTTGGCCAACGCAATAGATGGTGTGCATGCTCACCTCATCTATGAAGAAGCTATGGTCTCATCATCAAAGTTCCCAGCCGCTGCCTCCACCCTGTTTGTTTCCTCTAACAATTGAGTCCATTACAATCTTCTTTTTTACTTTCATTACACTATGGTTATAACCTAATTAAACTTCCTCGATCTTATCTCTTCATGGTGAAGGACAGGAGTCACAGGCTCATTTTGCCCTTGACCCCAGCCATTAAACCTGGAAGCTTAAAACAGTGTGGTTAGGACACCTGTCCCAGCCACCCTGGCCCACCTTGCACAGTCTAATCTTAAGACAGTGAGTAGGTTTGCTCAACATCTACCCCCTTTTCAAGACTTAATTCTAATTCCATTTAACTCCAAAATGATTCCCCAGGTTTCTCCAATCCAGAATAGCTGCCTCCCCTGAATTAACAGTGCTTCAATGCTGTGCATGTGGAAAATTACCCTGCCTTTTGATACCTACCAGGTGATATTTTAAAGTGTTACTTGTGTTTGACATCTGAACTTTGCAATAAGACCAGTGATTATCAGAGTTGCCATTTTCGACTCTATTATGTGAAAATCCTAGGGACAGAGGAACCTTGTCAGCTACAGTCCATGGGGTCAGAAAAGTCAGATACAACTTAGTGACTAAACCACCACCAAGTGTTAAGGGTCATTTATTGAGCTTCCTTGGTGGTTCAGTTGGTAGAGAATCCACCTGCAATGCAGGAGACCACCTGCAACACAGGAGACCTGGTTCAATCCCTGGGTCTGCAAGTTCCCTTAGAGAAGAAAATGGCATGCCACTCCAGTGTCCTTGCCTGGAAAATTCCATGCACAAAGGAACCTGGTGGGCTATAGTCCATGGGGTTGCAAGGAGTCAGACACAACTCAGCAACTAAATCACAACAATGTATTTAAAATTTACATCAAACCTGCACAGTAGTTATTATCCTCATTTTACATAGGAGTGAATGAGACACAAGGGTTAACTCACTTGTGTGGGACTACATAAGTACTGTGTTCACACTTGGATTGGAATCTTACATATTTAGAAGGCAGAGATCATTGTCAAAATTCTGGTAGATCTCCTGGGCCATTTTTATAGTGCTTTACCTACAGTAGCTACTAAAACACTATTTTCTGATTGATTGGTTTTAAGCACTGACTTAAAACTGTCCAGGTTATCACAAGTAATGTTCTACAGTATCAACCAAAATTAATATTTAATGCTGTCTAACTGGGCATGCAGTAGACTGGCACTAGACCAATGCAATCAGTGATGATAAGGAAAATAATTCCTGAGGCAGAAGATAAATACTTGTATGGATGCATGATCAGGTATATGTACTTTAGAAATAAGCAATGATTTTGGCCAAGACAGTGTCTTTCTTTGAAATGCTAATGAGCTGGGGAGAAGAGACATTAAGTAAAGAAACATGCAAGAATATAAGAGCATTCTCTTCAGATCTCAAGAGCCAGATCCAAGCACATATGAAATAAAGGAGTTAGACAAAATAGTTATGAGCATGAATAATGTAAAAATATTTTAAAAGTAGGAGAACATGGACATGCACCAATCAGTACTGACAAAAAAAGCTTTAAAATGGAAAATAATGATTTACAACACCCATGGACAACTGGTCCAGCCATCCACATTCATGTTGCCTGAGCATTGGTCCTGGTTATGTGGTACGAACTAGCTAAAACACTTTTTCAATATATGCCTCTCTCATCCTCAGAATGGTTCAACTCTAGTCTCCTGAGATTTTCAGGTTTCTGGAATTATCATACTCTGCAACCAGGCTGTGTAGACCATGGTGATTCATTCAGTAGACATTTATTGATTACCTACTCTGTGATGTGCATTGTACTGGGCACTAAATAGAGAAAGACACATTAGACATCATCTTGCCAGGGAATGAACATTCTCACTGACTCTTTACCAAAAGTTGTCCCTGGTGAAATTCAAGGAACTGTTTTACCATGAAAGGATGAAGATAACATGCTTTCCTATGAAGTCTATGTCTCATTTGGCTTCTCTCCAGAAGCAGATCCTAAGGCAAGGATTATGTACAAACTTAGCTTGCTTGATTAACAGGTACCTCTGTTGCTCAGATGGTAAAGAATCTGTCTGCAATGCAGGAGACCTGGGTTTGATTCCTGGGTTGGGAAGATCCCCTGGAGAAGGAAATGGCAACCCACTCCAGAATTCTTACCTAGAAAATTCCATGGACAGAGGAGCCTGGTGGGCTACAGTCAATGCGGTCTCGAAGAGTCGGACACAACTTAGCAACTAAACCATCACCACCACCTGTTGGCAATGTAAGGAGTCAAAACTAGTAGCCTAGCAGTAAACCCCTCTTAGACACTGCAGGCAAAATCGACTTCTATTACCTGCAAACAAAAAATTTTAACTAATTTATGGCCATTCTCAGACATGTTTGAGGAACATCATTTTTGTATATAACTTTCCTCATACAGGGTTTCATAGCTGGCACCAGTGGTAAAGACCCTGCCTGCCAATGCAGGAAACACAAGAGAAACAGGTTTGATCCCTGGGTTGAGAAGATCCTCTGGAGGAGGAAATGGCAACCCACTCTAGTATTCTTGCCTGGAGAATCCCATGGACAGAGTAGCCTGGAGGGCTATGATCCATGGGGTCAGAGTCAAACATGACTGAAGTGACTTAGCATGCATGCATGCACACATTCTTCATACAAGAAGGGGATGGAGAAGAGATAGCGGGAAGGCAACCAATGAAAGTGCATTATTAATATTGGATGACTAAAATTTAACACCTTAACAAACTTGGAATCACCCTGGCCAGTTATGCCTCCATGTTCATCAGTTATTAGTTAAGGGCTGCCTCTGCAACAAATTCCCAAGGGCAGACCTGCACCAAGATGCTAATGACATTACTTAGGAATCATAGGCTGTCTTCTATTGAAATGTAAAGAGGATTCAAATAGGTGATACCACAACAACATTTATTGCAGGATTTTATCTAAAAGTTATGGACCTCATGAAATTAGCATGACGACCACTGTCAAAAAATAAATATTGGAGATTCACTTTTATTAAGACAATATGCTAGTAACTGAGAGACAAGAGATGGCTCAAAGTAGTAATTCTATTTCCTTCTATTCTACATTATTTAATGTTAGCCCCCATATGACATTTTTTTGCCCTCCAGAAATTTATTCCATGAGAATTTATTATACTGCATTATACAGTTTATAATTTTTAATTTCAGGCAGCAGAAATTAATTCTATTCTATTATATCCAGAAAGTAATAAAGGGTTTATTGATTGTTTAGTAGTGTTGAATTTTGCCTTCCCAAAAGATCACCAGAAAAATGTGTTGATCAAGCAAAGCTAAGTTTATTAGACTACTGCACTAGAGGAGGTCAATATTTACAGGTTTTTTAAAAAATTGAACTTAATTTCAATTAACTTATCAAGATTCACTTCAAGACCCTGCCCTTTTAAGTCCACCAAAGTTAAACTTTTATGTCATAAATGTTAGCAGGGACCCAACAGTTCCCCACCATGTATCACCTACCCTAAGACCCAGACTCCAAACCCTGTAAATATCTTATCCTAGAATTTGACTTCTTAAGATGCTTCAAAGACTCAGTAAGGTATTGCTCTCCCTTCGTTTGTGCTCTGCTTAGTCACTCAGTTATGTCTGACTCTTTGCGATCCCACAGACTATAGCCCGCCAGCTTCCTCTATCCGTTGGGATTCTCCAGACAAAAATACTGGAGTGGATTGCCACGCCCTCTTCCAGGAGATCTTCCCAACCCAAGGATCGGACGCTGGTCTCCTGCATTGCAGGAGGATTCTTTACCATCTGAGCCACCAGGAAAGACTTTAGCCTAGTAGGTTAATAAACTTAGCTTCATTTGTCAGCATATTTGTTGTTGTTGTTGTTGTTTTTTTTTTTTTTTGCTTGTTTGTTTTTTAGAGTGTGTTACTTGATAGTTGATTTAAGGGGTACCACAAAACAACAGGGACACTTTCATGAAATTGAGAACCCTTGGTTGAGAGCTGAGTTGTATATATCTTATTCTTCAAAGACATATAATTTCAACAGATACTTTTTAAAGCAGCATGACATTTTTGCACTTCTACAACACAAGAAAAAGAAGACCATCAGCCTTAGATACTGTGACTGTCAGGCACACAAGTCCAGCTGATTCAAGAAGCCAATCATACAGAGGTTTTCAGACCACGATGTATATAATAATATCAGAGGGGCTTGTTTAAAATGCTGATAAAAGCCCAATTCCAAAGGCTTATTCAAAGGTCTTATTCAAAGGCTTATTCAGCTGGAATCAGACATCTCCATATCAAATGAGCTGGCAAGTGATTCTAAGTCAAGAAGATTTTGACCTAATTCTTAGAATCCACAGTAATATTCAAAATTCAGTCACCTAAAATCATTATTATCACTGGTCAGTTCCCTCAACAGATAATTCTTGGAAAATTCAACTTTCTTTTGACTATTTTGTATTTGTCTGGTTTTCTTTTTGTTTCTCATCTTTTTGATACCTTAAGGATTTCAAATACAATGGAGGAAGGAAGGGAGGGAAAGAGAGACAGAAACAAAAAGAAAGAATTAGAGGTGGAGAAAGATTCATCTTCAGTTCAGTTTAATTCAGTCACTCAGTTGTGTCCAACTCTCTGCGGCCCCATGGACTCCAGTACACCAGGCGTTTCTGTCCATCACCAACTCCTGAAGCCTGCTCAAACTCAAGTCCATTGAGTCGGTGATGGACTCCAACCATCTCATCCTCTGTCATCCCCTTCTCCTCCTGCCTTCAATCTTTCCCAGCATCAGGGTCTTTTCTAATGAGTCAGTTCTTTGCATCAGATGGCCAAAGAATTGGAGCTTCAGGTTCAGCATCAGTCCTTCCAACGAATATTCAGGGTTGATTTCCTTTAGGATTGATGGGTTTGACCTCCTTGCAGTCTAAGGGACTCTCAAGAGTCTTCTCCAACACCATAGTTCAAAAGCATCAATTCTTTGGCAGTCAGTTTTCTCTCACATCAACTCTCACATCCATACATGACTACTGGAAAAACTATAGCTTTGACTATACGGACTTTTGTTGTCAAAGTAATATCTCTGTTTTTTAATATGCTGTGTAGGTTTGTCACCGATTTTCTTCCAAGGAGAAAGTGTCTTTTAATTTCATGGTTGCAGTCACCATCTGCAGTGATTTTGGAGCCCAAGAAATTAAAGTCTGCCACTCTTTCCATTGTTTCCCCATCTATTTGCCATGAAGTGATGGGGCTGGATGCCATGATCTTCATTTTTTAAATGCTGAGTTTTAAGCCAGCTTTTTCATTCTTCTGTTTCACTTTCATCAAGAGGCTCTTCAGTTCCTCTTCGTTTTCTGCCATTAAGGTGGTGTCATCTGCATATCTGAGATTACTGATATTTCTCCCAGCAATCTTGATCCCAGCTTGTGCTTCATCCCCAGGCCAGCATTTTGCATGATGTAGTCTGAATACAAGTTAAATAAACAGGGTGACAATATACAGCCTTGACCTACTCCTTTCCCAACTTGGAACCAGTCCACTGCTCCTTGTCCGATTCTAGCTATTGTTTCTTGACCTGCATACAGATCTCTCAGGAGGCAGGTAAGGTGGTCTGATTTTCCCATCTCTTGAAGAATTTTTCAGTTTTGCGATCCACACAGTCAAAGACTTTGGCATAGTCAATAAAGCAGAAGTGATGTTTTTCTGAAACTCTCTTGCTTTCCTGATGATCCAATGGATGTTGGCAATTTGATCTCTGGTTCCTCTGCCTTTTCTAGATACAGCTTGAACATCTGGAAGTTCACAGTTCACATACTATTGAAGCCTTGCTTGAACAATTTTGAGCATTAATTTGCTAGCATGTGAGATGAGTGCAGTTGTGTGGTAGTTTGAATATTCTTTGGTATTGCCTTTCTTTGGGATTGGAATGGAAGCTGGCCTTTTCCAGTCCTGTGGCCAGTGTTGAGATTTCCAATTTGCTGGCATATTGAGTGCAGCACTTTCACAGCATCATCTTTCAGGATTTGAAATAGCTCAACTGGAATTCAATCACCTCCACTAGGTTTGTTCGTAGTGATGCTTTCTAAGGCCCACTTGACTTCACATTCCGGGATATTTGGCTCTAGGCAAATGATCACACCATCGTGGTTATATGTGTCATTAATATCTTGTTTGTATAGATCTTCTGTGCATTTTTGCCACCTTTTCTTAATATCTTCTGCTTTTGTTAGGTCCACACTGTTTCTGTCCTTTATTGTGCCCACCTTTGCATAAAAAGTTCCCTTGGTATCTCTAATTTTCTTGAAGAGATCTCTAGTCTTTCCCATTCTATTGTTTTCCTCTATTTCTTTGCATCAATCACTGAGATTCATCTTACCTAATTTTACTTTTCTGTTATCACATATTCTGTATTTTACAAATTATAGTGACTTATTTTCATCTTGTATATTGAACTTTTGTGTTTGTATTGAAAACATTTAAACCAGACTTTGAAAAACACTTCCTTAAAATTATAGTTTTTCTAGCAATATAAATTTACTAGTAATATGTAAAAAATGAATTGTAATCAATTGTCCAGAAATGATACTCAATTATATTTGAAAGATGTAGTAAATTTATTAGGTATTTATTTGGTTTTAGGAAATGTATTCTGTTAACTAGCTTATTATTAAGGATGTCAGCAATCACTTTTCCTTTTGCATCACAAAACTTCTGATTTTGTTCAAGAAATAAAGAAAAATTGATTCCCTATCCTAGACATACACTGAGGGCTAAAAAGATAGTACAGAGGAGAGAAAACATGAAGAAGCATTGCAAGTTATTGAACAGGAATCCTTCCTTCTTGAATCTGCCTGAGGCTAACTCTGAAAGCCCTGTTTGAACTCGACTTTTCAAAGGAGTTCTTCTGGACAAATGATAAGAGATGGTGAAATAACTCCAGGAACATTGTAATCAATGTTTTATTTATATCTATATGACTAAAGCATCTGTTAACAACTTTTTTCTTGCAGAGCCAGTGCCTTATGTAGCTCATCCAATGCAAAGAAGAAAAATGAAAATATTTATACATCAAAGATAACACCTTTCTTGCAAAGCAACATGCTTCCCCAAACAGTTTTTAACCCCCGTGGATGAGATTTTATTGTTAAATTTATTGGACACCAGTTTTTCTGGGAGCATGTTCTATTTTATTCATTTAGCAGGAACTGTACTAAACTTGCAACGCAACTTTTTGCATTTTGGTTGTATTAGGTGATTGGTTTAAAATATATATACTTTCTAGCTTTTATAATGTGTAAGCCAGATAAACTGTTAATGCTTTAGAACTCTCTAGGCTGTATAAATGATGGCGATTTCTGTGTTATCCCTGATAAAGTTGAGGATACAAAAAACAGTTTTAATCCTTTTTATACCTTGACTGTCTGTCTGTGAAACAAGTTCAGAGAATGGCTATATGGCAGGAACAGCCACTGGACTAATTTTCAAAGCCAGGTCACATTACTTGGTCACATATTTTGTATTTATTTAAAATGTAAAATAACTAAATAAGCTGATACAGATTAAGTGACTGTTACACATAATGAAAAGGAGCTTTTTTATAGCCTGAATTCAAGCCAGGTAAAACTTCCGTTTGTTAGCATTGTGGCTGTTCAGTGTCAACATTTAGGAAAATTCTAATCTTTCATTAAAAATAAACCAGTACTTTTTATGCTAGAAGTGACAATGATAAATATAGCTAGAGACAATATTTTAATTGCACCTTTAAGTGTTCTGTCACCTAGATCTAATGTCTTCACTTCAGCTTTATGCTTTGGATTATATTCACCAGATGCATTTCTTCTTCTAATTACAATCAGGATGTGTCTATATGAAGTGGAAAATGTGAGCAATTATTTAGATTGTCCAAAAAAATAAAAGCAAGTTCAGCTGAAGATATGCAGTAAGTGGTGTAGAATATTTGAGATGAGGATTCTATTAAATCACTCCCAGCTCTCTGTCTTACTTCTATAAATAGTTTCTCTCCATTTTTATTTTCTTCCAGTTTATGGATTTGTCAATCTGGCTGCAGATCCTCTTTAAATCATCTTGAGGCATTTTTCTTATAAACTAATGATAGCAGGATTATCTGTTTTCAGACCCTACCCTCAGAAAAGTGAAGACTTCTATGAGTGTTTGGTGGCAAGAATGCCCTGTATAACTTGTTAGCAATGTTTATAGAAATAAAGCATCACTCAAAGGAACCAGCTTCTCTTTGCAATATGAAAATATTAGTCAGTCAGTCGTGTCTGACTCTGCAACCCTATGGACTGTATATGGGATTCTCCAGGCAAGAATACTCGAGTAGGTAGCCATTCCCTTCTCCAGGGATCTTCCCAACCCAGAGATCGAACCCAAGTCTCCTGCATTGAAGGAAGATTCTTTATGTCTGAGCCACCAGGGAATATAAATGAACAGTATTTAGAGGTATTCTTTATGAGAAGGCAGTATGAAGGCAAATAACTCCTTCTACCCACACCACCCTCACCACATTCCAGATTACCCACCCAGTGTCTCATTCCTTCAGGGCTCGGGGAGGTAATTGATTTGTTAACTTCAGTCAGCTTTACTCCTCACTTCCTGGTGTTTTGTTTTAAGCCAGTGTTTGCAACATAATATCACTGGGAGCTTTTAGAAAACACGTCTCTTGTTGAGATAGATCCCATCTCAAACTTACTGAATCAGAGTCTGCATTTTAATAAGATTCTCAGACCTTTGGAAGGACATTAACACTTGAGAAAATCTGAGTTAGATCTCGTTAAGCCATAGTCTGACTCAGTTCAGTTCAGTCGCTCAGTCGTGTCTGACTCTTTGCAACCCCATGAACCCCAGCACGCCAGGCCTCCCTGTCTATCACCAACTCCCAGAGTTTACCCAAACTCATGTCCATTGAGTCAGTGATGCCATCTAACCATTTCATCCTCTGTTGCCCCCTTCTCCTCCTGCCTTTAATCTTTCTCAACATCAGGGTCTTTTCATGAGTCAACTCTTCACATCAGGTGGCCAAAATATTGGAGTCTCAGCTTCAACATCAGTCCTACCAATGAACACCCAGGACCGATTTCCTTTAGGATGGACTGGTTGGATCTCCTTGCAGTCCAAGGTACTCTCAAGAGTCTTCTCCAACACCTCAGTTCAAAAGCATCAATTCTTCTGTGTGCAGCTTTCCTTATAGTCCAACTCTCATATCCACACATGACTACTGGAAAAACCATAGCCTTGACTAGACGGACCCTTGTGGACAAAGTAATGTCTCTGCTTTTTAATATGCTGTCTAGGTTGGTCATAACTTTCCTTCCAAGGAGTAAGTGTCTTTTAATTTCATGGTTGCAATCACCATCTGCAGTCATTGTGGAGTCCAGAAAAATAAAGTCAGCCACTGTTTCCCCATCTATTTGCCATGAAGTGATGGGAGGATGCCATGATCTTAGTTTTCTAAATGTTGAGCTTTAAGCCAACTTTTTTCACTGTCCTCTTTCACTTTCATCAAGAGGCTCTTTAGTTCTTCTTTGCTTTCTGCCATAAGCATGGTGTCATATGCATATTTAAGGTTATTGATATTTCTCCCAGCAATCTTGATTGCAGCTTGTGTTTCATCCAGCCCAGCATTTCTCATGATGTACTCTACTGTCCTCTATTTAAAACACACTGTAACTGGAAATACAGAGAAAGGACCTCTGTTACTCAGGTACATTTCTGTAATTCCACATGAAATCTGGGTTCACGTTTCCTGATCCACTACTGTGTTGCAACAGCATGTGGATATTTTAAGTGTTTTCCACTGACATGGACAACTTCTTACTCCAAATACCTGGTTCTACAATGATGAGAATTTGAGATGCAAGTAAGGACACAGGCAGGCAAGGCTTTTGAAGTTGTTCCTTAAATCATATCATATAAGCAATAACAGAATCTACCTACATTTGAGGAAAATCTTGTTCATATTTGCGTTTTGTGCAAAGGAAATAAATCAATCATAACAGCCAATGTTCTACTATTGTGGACTGGTCTTGACAGTGCATGCCAAGATAAT